>NC_092214.1:15951433-16174326 GCF_043381705.1 Parasteatoda tepidariorum | reverse complement strand
TCCTTTAAATGCATCCAAAATATATACTTCATTTATATTCTGTGCAAAATAACTAACAAATCTTAAAGATAAATCTTTTAAACCATAAAGATAAGCATGTAAAAATCCAACATTCAAATCATGTTATTCGGTCTTTAAAACTGCTTTTACAACAATTATTACCCTAAAATTGATTTAATGTGTGTTTTGTGACCTTTGACATTTTGATTTTGACAGCTTTTGTGATAGTGAACCATGTAAAATATAATTTATATGAGCCATTATATTTAAACCTTAGGGAACAATACATAAGCCCTCTCCACCTTAAATTTTTAATTGAGCAGAAAGTATCCATCAAGTTTAAGTTACGCAAACTTACACACAGCTTGCAAAAATAACTGTAAAATCTTCGATTTCTCCTTTATTATAATAATCCATAATTATAATATTGAAGTTTATAATCACAGCTATCACGATGAATATCTATAATTGTACTATCGATAATCATACATCTATGATTATTCTTAGTAAAAAAAGAATCGGTATAATTGTTGTTCGCAATAAAAAATTGAATAACATGCAAGTATTATTGTTATTGACCAATGTTAACAACCAATGTTAATGTTAAGCAATAAAATTATTTTTTTGAAAAGGAAAATCACTGGAGCGTAATTGCTAACAGTGTTATTAAATTTTCAAATGGATTCTTAAAGGTAACCGAGAAAAATGAGCAGCTATTAAACAAAATTTAAAAAGATCAAGGTAAATTAAAAATATGCTGTTACACATGTGATACCCTGTTCCTTGCAGTTTAATATAAAACCTTTAATAAGCTTTTCCTCTTAATAGTAAGGAAAACTCGTACAACATCCTTTAAGCAAAATTTCTTTTCATTTTAATGAAACCTATAATACTTATTTTCGATGTTGTGCTTATTTTTCTTTAGATAATTTATAAGATTTAGTATGTTGATTAAATTGTTGATAAGATTTAGAAGATATAATTGTTGAAATGCAGTGGCGAACGCAAAGGGATTGTTTGGGGTTCAACTCCCTCCCCTCTTGGGGGTCAAAAATCTTGTAATAATCGGGAAGTCAGGAATCATTATTTTGAGAAAAAATTATTTCAGTTTTATTTCTCATAAAAAAAATTTTTTTTTACATAAAATGGCAATATTTTCTTTATTTAAAAAAAAAATGTAGTGCATGAAAAAAAATGCTTTGAAAAAAATAAAACTCCTTTAGGCCAACTTTGTTCAAAAGAGCAATAAAACTCCTTCAGGTTCCTTTGTTATCATGAAAATTGATAACAAAGCATCCCCTTGCTCAAAACTCTAACTTCGATGTTAACTCAAAAATAGACGTTAGCTTGAAAAATTGGCGTAAGTTTTCATGTTTTGCGCATCAATGTTTATAGGGGTGCTTAACACAAATCTGCATTTTGTGATCTTTCTTTTTTTCCTTGGAAAAAAAATGGGAAATCTAGTTTTTTTTCCTATACTTTTTTTTGGTTTACGATAAAAAATTTCTGATGGCATATTTTTTGACTGAGAGAAAATGTGCTGCAAAATTTGCACCTATAATTTGATCGTAGGGTCAAAGAATTACGAGTACAAGAAAAATAGAAGTAACAGTGGAATGATGTCTCATTCAGCACTTCGGCGAAAGAAAAAAAAAAAGAGTTAGAATAGATTAATTATTGAAGGTTTTAAACTTTTCTGAGATCTAGTAATAAAAACCAAAATATTTTTCATCTTTTGAGAGGTATTTTACCTCCCCCACAAATAATCTTAGTTTTTCATCAACCATATCCAGAATCATAATTATTGGGGACTTTTCCATTTTTTATTTATTTTCTCTCCGTTAATTTCTATATGTTTTAACCATGGAATAACACTCATGAGATATTTAATACTGAAAAAAGCTCCCTCTGTTTGACACCTCTCCCTTTTCTCATAAACTAAAATTTAAAAAATTTTAAATTTTAGTTCAATTTCAAAAAAAAATAAATGAATGCAGGAAAATTTTTTTGAAGAAAGTATTTAGTATCGATATTTCAAACGAGTAACAAAAAAGGGAATAGTTGTTGCTTATTAAAATAAAAACTAGAGTTTCAATAATTTCACCATATACTAACGTATATTTAAAAAAATATATGATTTTCAATTATTTTTTTCTAGCAAAATAAATGTTGATTTTGTGATCGAAATTTACATTTTTTCAAATTATTTTTAAGGGAACTATATCGATAAATGAAATTAATAGATTTATGAAAAAAATTTTATTTAAAATTACTTTTTTATTTAAACGTTATTAAGAAATACGTGAACATCATAGCACGAAAAATCACGAAAATGCAATCCTCATCTTTCGCTAGTCAAATTCCAGAAACGTAAATCAGAATCAGTTGCGCCATCTAGTATGTAAGACTGTCACTACTTTTTGCAAATTAAATGTGAGTTTAATTAGTTACTAGTAGATAACTCTTTATTAAATGAATTTTTCTAAGCTTTTTACATTTTCGCAAGCTTTATTTTGCATTTTAATCAAAATAATTCCTAATAATTACCTTTGAATTTGAAGCCTTTGGGTTTCTATATTTCGAGTCTTAATTAAATTTCATTTGAAAAATCTAGTTTTTAATTTTAAAAAATGTCAATGATCATTAGCTAAATGCGGATTAAAATTATTATGTAGTGGCTAATAGTTAAACTGAACCATAACATTTTATAGTTGTGCAATAAACATTTTAAACTTCATTGAATTTACTGAATTTGCGTCTTAATGTCGAACTTTAAAAATGTATTTATTTTTAATTAACTTATTTAGTTATTTATTTATTTATTTATTTTCGAACACAGTACAGCATATTTTAACAGAGGCTGCAGTACGTTCTCCCATTTTTTTTTTTTTTTTTTTTTTTTTAAGCTATTATAGATGAAATAGAAAAGAAGACATTAATTTCCGCATTATAAAATTAATAAATAAGATTTAAACATGATATGATTATTTAAGCAGGACCCTTAAACTCAAAATTAGCACAGAGTACGTAAAGAAAACGTAAAAAACATTAATTAAAAACATATTTTATTTTTAAGTTTTATCTGGATGATTAATCGCAGAATAGACGTGAAAGTGATAAACATGAAATAATTTAATCGAACATAGAATAAACAATCGAAAGAAAAAAAATTTAATAAATAAGAAATATTTTGTCCAATAATCAGTAAAAAAAAAAAACTTTTTAATTAATAAAAAATAGTTTTTTTTTTCTTTTTTAAATAAAAGGAAGGACATTGAAAAATTTTTAAATTAATGGAAAAATATGGGGGAGAGAACTGTCTAAAGTTTGAACCCCTTAATGTTAAATTTAAATTTTTGTGTATTTCGAAATATTTCGAGAATTGTTTAAGTGAATTGAAACATTTTTGCACGCTATTGTAGAATTCATTTATGCAAAGATAATTTTTTGCGAAAAAATAACTTTCAGTAAATATTTATGATTTATTATTATTTTATTTAGTTATACTTGAAAAACTTTTGAATTGAAAGGTATATAAGTTTTAAAAATACAGGATTTGAGCGAAATCGGTCGAATTGTTCCAAAGAAATCGAATTTTAAAATACGACTTTTTCAAATGCTGAGAAATATCAATTTGGTAAATCCATTATTGAATTCTAGGCTTTATGTTATCAGAGGAAGAAATTTAACCCCTCCCTGATTTTGTCAAATGCGTTCTAGAATTTCCTTAACCGACAATCCTTACTTGATTGTGCCAATTTTTAGTTTTTTTAATTTTTTATTGATGTTGTATTTCCTAAACTTCTAAGCACCCTTAGTAAAACAAAAAGCTTCCAAAACTAACAGTTTCTACTGAGCAAATAGAATGGAGTGAGGAAGCTTTCCTTCAAATGCATCCAAAGAAGCAACACGACACCCGGTGCTAAATTTAGTCCATGGGTTGATACCCTTATGCCGCTGGCAAACAATCAATGGAAACCGATAGCATTCCATTCGTGTAAACTAAACATGTCTCTTAAAAATTGGTCCACCTCTGACTTCAAACTTTTTGCTATTTACTCATCAGTAAAAAAACTTATCAGTCAGAAAGGATCACATTGGTGTACCGTGCTAATTACAGGTCTGGCTTTAGCCAGGGGTGCCAGCTTGAGTTGGGATGCAAAAATTGCTTGTTTTAACTAGTCAAAAAGAAAAACAATGGTAAAAGACTAATATTTTTTAATATCTTTTCTTTCTATTAGTGACCTTCATTTATCAAGAAAAACACTCTTTTGCAACGGTTTTTTTCCACTTGTTATTTCCCTAGGCCAAAAACACAAACCAAGATCTACCTTAGAAATTTGAATTGAGTAACTCCCAACTTCCCTTTTTTTTTTAATTTCGTCTTCATCAATGAATTCTTCAATTCTTCTTGTTTACCCCTTCTCCCTCATGGAAGTTCTTATTGCATCTTCTCAAGGATGCTATTTTGTTCTTTTTGTGGGAAGTTTAGCACCCCTCCCCATGGAAATAAAAAATTGTTTTCAAAGAAGAAATGATTCCTTTAGTTTTCCTACAATCCTAAACAACATCCCTCAAATACTGACCTATCCTCTCATCTCAGTTGAGTAAAAATATTAAGCTAAGTAGGATGGTTTCCAATGCTTTCCAACTTGAAAGTAACTTCTTTAAGACAGAGATAAAAATCTCGGAAATGGGACGTTAATCTACGTAACAATTGAAACTGACCTATAACTGCACATTAACAAGATATTTGCTTTCTACCTGCTTATTTTTTTTTACTTGTTATTGCCAGCAGTTTTCTAAAAAAAACATTCCGTTTCATAACTTTCATTCATCATAAATCTTCATCAAACATCATAAATCTTTAATGTTTAGACCACGGAATTCGTTAAGACTGGTTAATCTCGCAGACTTCATAAAATTTGGTATAATTGCAATAACAAAAACTTCAATAGTACAATTTATTTAGTTTAAATTTACCAATTCTTTCATACGTGCAATATTTTTTTCACTTGCAAATTTTTACTTCAAAATTTAAACATAAAAAAATTATTAATTTTCAGTCTTTAGACCAGGGTATAAATATATACAGTTTAAAAAATATATATTAATTAGAAAAGTATATAAATTTTGCTTTTTTCACATCAAAACTTTAAAATAATGATTAAAAGAATATAACTGAAAAAGAGGAAGAGAAGAACAAGGATTTTTTTAGCTGAAAATTAAAATTTAATGGAAAAGATATTTATTACATAAATGTGGCATGTGTACAGAATAAATGTAAATAGAATTTCTGAGGTTGAAAATAAATTGTAAAATTTGTATTTAAGAAAGAAAAAAATTTTTTAAAGCTTAAGTCGTATCTTAATTTTCAACTGTGTAAGTGTACCCATTTTCGTACCCATGAAAATGTGTTGTACCCATTTTCGAACTTATAAACTATTTTTACTGTTCATGTACTTCATTTCAATTTTCAAACTGTTGTTTACTTAAACTACAATGCAAAAATCTAATGCAATTTTTATCACAAAACATATTTATAATGAAACTACATAAATTATTTTATTAGTGTGATTGCTTTTTTTCGCCTTTTTATATGCCTTTATTAGTGTGTGTGTGCTTTTTCTTTCTTTCTTTTTTTTTATGTGCACCACAGTATTTTTTCATTTTTAATTGGTTATAAATTTATTTCGTTTAACTCATATCTGCAAGATTTAGAATAATCTCATCCATTTTTACTAATTTATTGTTACTAAGTTAAGAGCCTGTTTTTAAGTTTTTTGTTCATTCGTATCTCTTGTTCACTCGTTCTTTAGTTCACTGTATCTTTTGTTCATTTGTATCTTTGTTTTTTCTCAAAGGCGGAGGAGGGAAGGGAAGCTTCAGTTTTAAAAAAAAAAAAAGATTGGATAGATTGTGGTGGCGCCATCTACAGAAGTGTTATTAAAATATAAGAATTTTAAAAATGTTAAGTACTTCCTTTGTGTAAATTTGAAACTGAGTGCATTGAACTAGGAAAACGAATGCAAAAAGGATATATTTAAAATAATTCGTATTATGTTAGTAAATTTCAGGCAGAAAAACCCTCCTTTTGTTGATGATTTTGATCAAGTCTATTTCGCATTAAAGTTAAAAATATAGACCTAAAATTTTTAAAGCTTTTGAATTCACCAGACATAAGCTCATATGACGAAGCTTAATTATGACGGAAAATTTTCCGTCACTAAATAAATAGTGTCTCAGATCTTTTATAATTTCTTTAACTAATTGGGTCGTATTCTTTATATTGGGCACACTAATTGCGTCAGGTGTATGCTTGGGTAGCATTTTATTGTTTTCATGAAACCTTTCTTATGAATTTTTTATTAAATAATCATGTGAATATTTTACTCAGTTAATGAAAAATGAGTGAACAAAAGAGAAAAGCGATCTTAATATTAATTAATAATTTCAATAGCTGGGGAAAGGGAGGCGAAGAAGCACAGATTGTGTTAAATATGTAACACTTGTAATGCAAATTGTGCTTCTTCATGTTTTGTATAACCAGATTTGTTGCTTTCAGTGGTGTAACTAGTCTATAGTGATCCCTTTGGCATAGTTAAAATGTGCACCTTTTTTAAAAGCTAAGAGTTATTTCAAAGTGTAGCCTCCAGACAAGCAAGTTTGCTGCTGGAGTGAGGGGTTCTGGGTTCCAATCCCAGGAACGGACAAATTTTCAAAAAAAAATTTTTTTTTTTAAATTATATTATTTTTATAATGTGTTTTTCGATATTCTGGGGTATCCAGCATGAAGGAAATAATTATTTTTTACTGGGAAAATAGGAAAAATCCAGGAAAATCAGATTATTTGCTCTTTTTCGACTTCTTTTGAAACATTTTGGATATTATATCATGCATGGGGTGTTTTCTGCGTGTGAAATCCAGCAAAGAAAGCGTAATGGAAGCGTTATTTCTTAATAATATACTTTAAGAATTAATTAAAAGGGATTTAAATTGTATTTTTCGATTTTCTTAAATGTTTTTACTAGTCTGAAAGTTTCCACTCAGACGGTACTTTATGTTGTATTCCATTAGACATACTACAATTGATTAGTAATTTTCTGTGCACTTAATAGTATTTTTTCATAGAATTGTTTTCAGGATGTTCCGTAAAGACTACTGCTTGGATAAATTTCCATTCTAGAATTCTTGTCACAAAAAGTTAAAAAAAAAAAAAAAAAAAAAAAAAAAAAATGATCAAAAATTAACACATTAGGGGAGAAAAAGAAAATCAAATCATGATCAATCATCAATTGAAAAGGTGAGAGCAAAAATGTATGTTTATTTGCCGAAAAAAATATAGTGTAATTGAAAGACACTTCAAACTAAATTCGGTAATCAAACTGGTTTTAAAGTTTTAATTCCGTTTATCTTAATAGTGATTCTTACTACTTTCTTATCGTTTTTCCCTGCTTTTAAATGGTAGTTTGAGATTTATAATTTGTATANTAATTGCGTCAGGTGTATACTTGGGTTGCATTTTATTATTTTCATGAAATCTTTCTTATGAATTTTTTATTAAATAATCATGTGAATATTTTATTCACTTAATGAAAAATGAGTGAACAAAAGAGAAAAGCGATCTTAATATTATTTAATAATTTCAATAGTTGGGGAAAGGGAGGCGAAGAAGCACAGATTGCGTTAAATATGTAACACGTGTAATGCAAATTGTGCTTCTTCATGTTTTGTTGCTTTCAGTGGTGTAACTAGTCAAATGTGTTCCCTTTGGCATAGTTAAAATGTGCACCTTTTATAAAATCTAACAGTTACTTCAAAGTGTAGCCTCCAGACAAGCAAGTTTGCTGCTGGAGGGAGGGGTCCTGGGTTCGAATCCCAGGGACGGACACATTTTCAAAAAATTTTCTTTTTTTTTAAAATTATATTATTCTTATAATGTGTTTTTCGATATTCTGGAGGGTCCTGCATGTAGGAAATAATTTTTTTTTATCGGGAAAATGGGAAAAAACTAGAAAAATCCAGGAAAATCAGTTTATTTGCTCTTTTTCGACTTCTTTTGTAACATTTTGGATATTCTAGCATGCATGGGGTGTTTTCTGTGGGTGAAATCCAGCAAAGAAAGCGTAATGGAATAATAGAAAAAAAAGAATAAAAAAGTTAAATGGCTCGAGAAAGGTTCAAATTTCGAGACCCCCTAGCTCCCTTTAATATCAAGGTATAAACTCGGATCCTAAGTACCGGTCTATGGTCCAAACATGGCTGCTGAAGAGAATTTTTATAGGCCAATTAGGGGGATCACAGTGGGCCCCTAAAGGTATATTGCGAAGATGAGAGGAGAGAGCTTTTGAAGCGAAACTGTGGTAGGCTTCACGTATCACCGTGGACAGGATGGTAGGCCTCTAGACAAGTAAGTTCGCTGCTGGAGGGAGGAGTCATGTGTTCGAATCCCAGGGACGGACACATTTTCAAAATATTTTCTTTCTTTTTTTTTCAAATTATATTACTTTTATTAATGTGTTTTGCGATATTCTGGAGGGTCCTGCGTGTAAGAAATAATTTTTTTTATTCTGAAAATGAGAAAAAACTGGAAAAATCCAGGAGAATCAGTTTATTTGCTCTTTTTCGACTTCTTTTGTAACATCCAAAAGTCCAGCAAAGAAAGCGTAATGGAATAATATAAAAAAAAAAAGAATAAAAAAATAAAATGGCTCGAGAACGGTTCAAATTTCAAGACCCCCTAGCTCCCTTTAATATCAAGGTATAATTTTCAGACTCGGACCCTAAGTAGGGGTCTATGGTCCAAGCAAGGCTGCTGAAGATAATTTTTAAAGGCCAATTAGGGGGGTCACAGTGGGCCCCTAAATGTATATAGCGAAGATGAGAGGAGAGAGCTTTTGCAAACTATTGAAGATTATTAGATTCCTTGACCGACAATTTTTTTTTCTCGACGATCTTTAAATTTCTACTTCATTGCTCAAGCAATATTTGCGTCCCTGGCTGAAGTCAACCTTGCAGCTAGAACGGTACATCACTGATTGCTTTTAGTTTTGTTACTAATTATGACTTTTTCGTCATCGATTTATGGAATGTATCCTCTAAAAGCTCCATCAGCTTTAGTGTCTATACGAGTACTGACCAGAAAATTGTCCCGATTGCCAGGTATGTGCTCCTTGAAAATACAATTTTGGTACTAAACTCATGTTTGTGAAAATTGCAACACCATGAAGGACTTATGCAAGTGAGCTGAAATTTTCAGGAAATGCAAAGTAAAGCATAATATGCAAATGGTTAGAATTTCAGACCCGTAGCGCATGCGTATGCTGAGCAGCGCCCTCTGAACGGCGGATGGATCCGAATAAATAGACGGCTGTAGCGAGGCGTGTATGGTTATTGGTGGTTATCTGCTAGTGGTAAACGTTAGCTCAGACGTTACTTATGCCTCTTCGACGAAAGAGAGCCAGATTTCAACAACTTACGGAGTTTGAAAGGGGGAGAATCTTCAGCCTTCGTGAAGCTGGATTGTCTCATTGTGCAGTAGCCGCTCGTGTGCAGCGTAACAGCAGCACAGTGATGCGTGTTTGGAAGCAGTGGACAGACGAGTGTCAGACAACTCGGAAATCCGGGAGTGGACCCCGAAACGTCACGTCAGCTTGCGATGATAGACACTTGGTCCGCAAGGCGCTGACAGGCCATACGGCTCCCTCTAGACAACTGGCAGCACAGTTGTCAATAGCTACAGGTGTTTCATTGTGTGCTTCATTAATTCGTAGACGTCAACTTCAGCGTGGACTGCGCGCAAAGACTCCTTTATACAGGTTCACCATCACGCTAAACCATAGCCGCCTGCGGCTACAATGGGTCAATCAGCATAAGGACTGGCGTGCTGATTGGCAGCATGTCGTGCTTTCTGACGAATCCCGCTTTAATTTGTGGTACCATGATGGCCGCATTCGTGTCAGACGCTATGCCGNTTTCCTAATATTTATTACTCAGGGACTTAAAAAATCACCTTTTTGTGAGAATGACCCAACTTATTAATCATTATTTAAAAATTTTGTGCACAAGAATATTTAATAATTGTATTTTTTATTTAATTTTGTTTGAATTATGTCTTAATTTTCAAGTCATGTTGCGCAATTTTAAATAGTAATGTACAAAATTTGATCCCAATCAAACCAGTTGAATAGTTCATGAAAAATAAAGTTGTATTTTTAAATTTTTATTTCTTGGAAGGTTTTATTCGATTTCATTGAAAAATTGAGTTTCGTTTAACATAATATAAACTTTTTTTATACCTTATATTTCAAACAGTTTTTATCTTCCATCATTACTAAATTAAATAATAAAAATTAATATAATTATTCAAGTGATATCGTAATATATTTTATAACATTGCATACCTTTTCATTTTGAGTCGTGAAAAGTTACTTCATGTTGGAAACGTAAAAAAACACAAATGAGTTAAATTGACCATTGACCACTTAGAAAAGCAAGGAAAATGTTTGGATGCAAACTATTGAAGATTATTAGATTCTTTGACAGTCAATTTTTTTTCCCGACGAATTTTAAATTTCTACTTTATTGCTCAAGCAATATTTGCGTCCCAGGCTAAAGTCAGCCTTACAGCTAGCACGGTACATCACTGATTGCTTTTAGTTTTGTTACAAATTATGACTTTTTCGTCATCGATTTATGGAATGTATCCTCTAAAAGCTCCATCAGCTTTAGTGTCTATACGAGTACTGACCAGAAAATTGTCCTGATTGTCAGGTATGTGCTTCTTGAAAATACAATTTTGGTACTAGATAATATTTAAGTTAATATATTACATGTCAGTGTTTTTATTATTATTATTGTTTTTCCCTAAATGCGTTCTGCATGCATCATTTCGATTTAGTAGGGAAAATTGGTTCAAAGTCATCTTTCCAGATGTGTTGCTTTTAATTTTATTTTACAGATAATTACAACTTTTCAAATGATGAATTTTAGAATTTCTGGAGTATCTCTTTTGTAAGCTGTAATGTTCCTGAAACCATTGTAATGGATGTTTCATAGCTTTGAAATAAATTTGAATGTCTGTTCTTTTGTAATTTCTTTGGATAATTCTATATTAATTAGTTTTAATATATATACATACTGCCTCCAGGGCCCGACTTAGCCTAATTGGAGCCCGGGGCAAAAACTTCTTTGGGGGGCCCCCTCTGCTTCACTACTTCAGTAATGAAGAACTAAACCTTATAGAGGTATTTAAATTTTTCACCTCATAATACATATATAACAAGAAAATTAACTAGAACCTAAAATAGCTATAAATCCCCCCCCCCAATGGTCAGTTGAAATATCGTCCGGTCCATTTTATTAATTTTCTGACAATTTATTTTCCGTCATGCCGAAGGTAATTTTCTGATTGTTAATTTTGTCACCTAGCTGTGAAAAACCCATATCCAATTATATCCTTGCTGACATTATGGCGAAATTTAGCTAAACTTTCGCAATTATGGTGGCTCATTTAGGCCAATCAGAAGCATGTATTTTGTAAACATACCGCATTTTGCGATATGTAAAAATACAGGCTTTTGATTGGCCAAACGTGCCCATCGTAATTTCGAAAGTTTAGCTGAATTCCGCCCTAGAAAGTCATGGATTTACTTACGCATTATAGATTTTTTGTGTTCATACAATACATTAATGAAGAAGCCAACATAAAACTGACGGATTTTATTTTGTTTAAAGAAAAAGTTCATTACAGAAGGAAACCTAAAATGAACTTTTTATTCGAATTGGGGGCCCCCTCTGATGTGGGGCCCGGGGCAACTGCCCCGTATGCCCCTGCCTTAGTCAGGCTCTGACTGCCTCGTATGGATGAAATAAAGCATTAAATACATAAGAAAGTAAATTTTCATTTTCTTCTAATTAGATAGGCTTGTTTGGTTTACTCATTATTTTTATTCTTTATATATCTTATTTTCATTAATTTAAGTAGCATTATAGTGGAATCGTTTTTATTTATAGTATTTTTATTTTTTTGTTCATGCAGCAAATTATTCCTTTGTTTAGTTTCTAATAACGCAAATGATCAATTGCTAGTGAATGTTCTTATGTATTATTTTATTACCTTCATTAAATTTCAATTACTTTACATTCGTTAAAAGTTTTAGATTTCGTGTTTACACTTATTATTTGTGAGATATTGCTAAGAAAATATTATTATAAATGACATTTTTAAAATTAATATTATAGTTTATATGAAGTGACTAGTAATTAAATAGTTGAGAAGAAGCACACATTGTGTTAAATATATAAGAATTGTAATGCAAATTGTGATTCTTCATGTTGTGTATATCCAGCTGTGTTGATTTTAGTTTTGTTGCAGGTTATGACTTTCTTGCCATTGTGGTTTATGGAATGTATCTTCTAAGAGTTTCTTCATCTGCTTCAGTGTCCGTACTGTATTTTTCACGACTCTGACCTGAGAATTGTCATGGTTGCCAGGCCAGTGCTTGTTGGAAATACCGTTCTGGATCCTTCAGTACTGTAAAGATTTTTCTAGCAATTCTTGGTTTGTTTATTCGGTGTCGTCCTGATTTAATGAGACGGAAATGTTGGATTGGTATGTATTTCTATTGCTTGTGAGTAATATTGAATATAATTATGCTTAAAACACTGATATTTGTCTTAATGATATGGATAATAATACTTAGGTTAATTACAGAGTTAATATATTGCATGGCAGTGTTTCCTTTCATTGACTTTCTCTAAGTGCTTTGAATCATTTTAATTTGGTAGGAAAAATTGGAACAGAGTTATCTTTCTAGATTTTTTGCTTTTAATTTTGTTGTAGATCATTACAACCTTCATATACATTTTCAGAAGATGAATTTTAGAAATTCCGGAGCATAGTTAGATAATATGGAAGCCGCGGATACATTGGTGGTGATTCTCGAATTCTGCAGATACTTTTTTAACATTTATTGTAAATAAAAAAAAATATCCGCGCAAGCAAAAATAAAGTATTGCAGTGGGGGGAAGAAAATACGAAGCAGATATCGTAATCATAATATAGGCAAGGTAGCAGTCTGACTAAGGCAGGGGCATACGGGGCAGTTGCCCCGGGCACTCACAACAGAAAGGGAGGGGGGTAAATAAGTTTATTTTACGTTTACTTCTTTAATGAACTTTTTTTTAAAACAAAATACCAGTACAGTATGAAATCCATTTTATGTTAGATTCTTCATTAATCTATCGTATGAACACAAAAAGTTATATTTCGTAAATCCATGGCTTTCTAGGGCGGAATTCAGCTAAATTTTCGCAATTACGATTGACAAATTTGGCCAAAAAGCCTATTTTTTTACGTATCGCAAAATGCGATGCGTTGTCAAAAGTACGGGCTTCTGATTGGCATAATCGAGCTATCATAATTGCGAAAATTTAGCTGAATTCCGCCCTAAAGTCAGTAAGGATATGCATTTTTCGCAACTAGAAGACAAAGTTAAAAATCAGTTATCCCTTTGTTGATCGTTTTATACTGCTTTAATTTAGTTAATTTAAAGAAAATAATAACTCCGTTAAAATAACATTGCTTTACTTTTCCTAATTATAAATTTAAATAGCATTTTTGTCAAATTTTAGCTCTTCAGATGTGCTATATCCTTTTAATGATGGACAAAATTGACAGAAAATCAATAAAATAGACAGAACGATATTTCGCCTGACCATTGAAGGGGAGGGGGCTTTATAACTATTTTAGGGTCTAATCAATTTTCTTGTTATATATCTATAATGAGGTGGAAAATTTAAAGTTCGGTTTCTCATCTCTGAAGTAGTGAAACAAATGGTGCCCCAATCAGGTAAAGTCAGGCCCTGCAAGGTAGAAGAAAGAATTGTATGCATGCTGCCCAAAGATTAGCGATCCCATCGCTAGTGGTCGAGCCTGCAATCAGCTGATTTTTTCCAACTCAACTTGACGCGACTATCGCTTTGCAATGAAAATAGACGATTGCGGTGACAGTAGAATATCTTTTCATATATTTTCGTTTGAAGCGAAATTACTAATATTACGTAATATGATAATTACTTTTTATGAATGTAGTTCTTATGTATAACAATAAATATTAATCTTTCTCTAATGTTCTTAATGGTGATGTGCATGTATATATATATTGTCTGAAATAAATAAAAATATTAAATAAATAACTGTTTTCGCATATTTAATAAAATTATTCTATTATCAAAAATATTATGAGGTTGCAGATACTTTTGGATTGTGTGCGCAGATACTTTTTCTTACTATATTTTGGAGTATCTCTTTTTGTAAGCTGTTCCTGACGCCATTGTGATGAATGTTTTATAGCTTTGAAATAAACTTAAATGGCTGTATCTTTATCGTTTCGTGAGGTAATTCTATATTAGTAACCCCGTGGCAGAATCGCGGCGACATTGACGCAGAATGTTACAGAATTCTAGCAGAAAAAATTTCCGTTAGGAGGTAAAAAATTTTGGTTTTCTTTTCTGTAGAAATTTTTGAAAAAATTTTTTCCCACGAAAATTATTTTTTTTCACTCATCGAAGGGAAAAGAAATGTCCGAGATTTTTTTTATTCTTATTTGAGAAAAATGAAAAATAAAGAATAATGAAGTGAAATATTTCTTTTCTGCAGAAATGTTCGAAATATTTTTTTTCTCCATAATTATATTCAAAACATGCCTCTTAAGCGCATCAGAGGGGAAAGAAATGCTCGTGATTTTTCTATTCATATTAGGAATTAATGAAAAATAAAGAATAATGAAGTAAAAAAAATTTTGCTTTTCCTTTCTACCGAGATTTTCAAAAGATTTTTTTTTCTCCTGAATTATTATATAACACCGTCTATTATATAACGAAACTTTTACTTCATTTTTCAAAAAAATTCCTTTCAAGAAAGAAAAGAAATGCTCGTAATTTTTCGATTCTTATTTTAGAATACAAAATTTCTATAATGACTGGTTTCAGCTAAAATTTCAATTCGAAAATATAAGGTGGGGGGGGAGAAGTGAAATAACGAAAGTTGAAAAGATAGTTCCGTTCTAGAAATCATGTTCTTTCATTCATATTTTTCTTCCCTACAGTACAGTACGTAAAGTACACTATTTTACATTTTAATAAAATTTGATTACAAGTGAGAAGTTTGTTACAACGTATTTCCTACTTACGTTTTTTTAGTTTGGTTAAAAATAAATAGATCCAATATTTTTTTTAAAAAATTACCACATGAAAATTTTAAATCACGCATTTGAGTTTTTACTTTTTCGCTCACAACTCGCGCTGATTCCATCGTAAATATATGTAGAGTTTTGATTTTTTTTTGCAATAATTTCTACGAACTTTTGCTTTTTATTTTCGTAATCCCGATGTCCTTCATAGCTCATTCTCGCGAATTTTTGAAATATGAAGATATTATTACGGCACGCGAAATTCGAATCGCGGATTTAAGAAATCATTCTTTGACACGATCGTTTTGTGCCGATATTCTCGTTAATCCATGTAGTATTTCAATCGTTCTTTCGACAGTCATTGCTAGGAATTTTCACATTGTTTTTATAAAATTCAATTATACGCGAAACTCAAATAAGTTATTTACTTTTAATTGTGGCGATTTCATCGTTTTTTTTCGACTTTTTATTGCTTTTTATTGTTAATATTATTGCTACACGTAAAATTTAAATTGCGCATTTAAATAATCACTTTTTGACGCGCTCATTCTATGCCGATACTATCGCGAATCCATGTAGTGTTAAAATTATATTTTCAATCGTTATTGATTTTCACGTAGCTTTTAAATATCCCGATATATTTCTGACAATATGGGAAATTCGAATAGCGCGTGTGAATATTTAATTTTTAAAGCAATGATTATATCGCTTTTTTTGGGGGGGGGGCATTTATTTTCCCAGCTTTAATTAAATCCCACATTTTTAATACGATATTATTTATTACAACAACCGAATCTCGAAACAAAGCACGCATTTAATACCTCCTTTTTGGAGAGTCCGATTCTCGCGAATTCGCCGTCGATCTTTTTTTCGGTAGTTACTGCTACAGATTTCCCGTCCCGCAGTGGACTGATCGTTAAGACACGGTTCCCAGCTGATCACACGAAGTCAAGCATCACTGACTGCGGTCAGCGTGCGGGTGGGTGACCACTTGGATCAGTCTGCGTAGGGACCGAGGGTGCGCGGTATTGGTCCTCGTTAAACTGTTCTACTGTAAAGTGCTCGACTTCATGTGTAGGTCGAAGCAGGGGTGCCATCCCCTCTGCAGAGGATCAAAATTGTGATGGCTTGTCATCGGATCATCCTCAGGGATGTTTCCCAGACCGTCGCCAATAGTCCATTGTGCAGCTCTAGTGCGACGTAAATTAACTACAACAACAGCTACAGATTTGACGATTATTAATTTTTTAAAATTTTTATATGACGATAATTTGCGAAGTACGAAAAAGGAAATAATTAGTGTGTTTTCCTCCAACAATATTTGAGAATATCACACATGATATTAGAGTAATAAAAAAAAATATTATATATTCATTTAAATATATATATATACACACAATTTTATTTTATAAAATTGTTTTTTTTTCTCGCAAACACAACGTATCTGTTACTTTAAATTAGTAACATGTACATTTTTTATTGTTAGAAGTATCTTGCAGAACTATATTAGTGGTAGACAGGTCTGTCGCAGAAAACCCAAAAAAATTTTGCCACAGGGAATTAGTGATGTTAGTTTTAATATATATCAATCAACTGTGATTGTAATTTTAAAAAAAAATCTCATGTCGTAAATACAAAAAAAAAAAAAAAAAAAAAAAAAAAAAAAAAAAAAAAAAAAAAAAAAAANAAAAAAAAAAAAAAAAATAGATAATAAATATATTCTTTAGGTTGTGATTTATTTTCGAAGTTCGATTTCATTGATAATGCAAGATTATCCTAAGAAATAATAAAAGGAGGATGTATGTAAATTATTTTAAAATGGACTAATTAATAATGAAAGAAAAAATGTATAAAAGTAACTTAAATTTTTTAAATCATAATTTCTATTAGATGAATGAAAAATAATTTGATTGTTATAATAAACATATTTCAATTGAACACATTTAGTTTTGTTTACTTAAACAAAAATGCTTTTAAAACTTATTCTGCTCTGAGTAACTGAAAATATTTTCTTTTCCTTTACGTTTTTTGATCTTAACATCCTTGGATATTTTCCATTGAATATTTAATTAAGGACTAATTAGGCTGTTGAGCTTGATCAAAATTTTAATTATTCAGGGATTTGAAATAATTAAATAATTTTAAAAATTTTAGTGAGAAGTATTAACTACTTCAGCTACTATTTTACATGATTATTTATGTTACATAAATATTATTAATGCATTTTATCAGATGCTCTGGTGAGTAAATGTTAAAACATAAAAAATCTAATTTAAAAAAATATATAATTTTTTTTAAAACTGTAATTTCCCTGTAATTTCATTTAAATCGTGTTTTACCATAATTATAGAACAAAAATCTTATTGTTAATTAAAAGACGTTATTTTAATTAAAATTAATTGGGGATATAAAATTCTGAGGATTATAGAAAAAAGCAGAGTTGGAAGCTCTTATAACTTTCACCCCTTTTATTAGAAGAGATTTTTTTTGGCCACAGTCATTTGAAAGTGAGTGTAATGTTTTTTCTCATCAGAAGAGAAAAATTTGACTCATTTAGTGACTCTTAATTCTGGCCAAATCAATCAGTCAATTTAAATCTACAACTCAATGCAGAATTTACTGCTTTTTAATTTTGGTGAATACAAAATTTTGTGTCCGAAGCATCGTTTAGATGTTATGAGCCAAAAACTGAAAAATGCTTAAAAATTCGCAATTTTCAAGTGTTTAGCTCACAACAGAAAACGTCTCCAACTCCTATAATTCCTAACCGAGATGACTCAAGTGAAATAAAATCATTTCCAGTTTTCTGAGAATTAGTTCAAGGCACAGTGTTTTTTCAGTCTAATTTAGGCTTTTAGTCTACTTCAGTATAATTTCTTAATCTATTAAAACTAGGTTATTTAGTCTACTCCAGCACATTTTTTTGTAAGAGAATTGGTAACTTATCATTTTGCTTGTTACCACTAATGATAACTTTATGAGGAGTAATGTAAATAGCAGCATAAATGCCTGAAGAAAGTTGTGAACTGACTGATATATTTTTAATATACTAATTTTTTAAGAAATCTGACTAAATCTTCTAAGTATGAAGTTTGTTTATTTTTATAGTATAATTTGAAGACATTTGCTGAATTTTGAAAGTGTTTACATCTTTGAAAATTACTCATGGAAAATAAAGTTGCAATTCGCAACAATGATACATAAATTATGTTAAAAAGCTGTAATACTTTTATCAGATAAAAGCAAGTTAAAATAAATTTAATACTTTTGATATACAATCATACATATAATAAAAATTGCATAGAATCCAACTTTCTCAATCATTTGTACTACATTATCTTTTTTCATGGAGTCTCTTTAGGCAAATGCTTGAACTAAGGTAGCTGCATTTCATTTTGAAATTACGTTCTCAAAGAGCATTAAGCTTTGTTGACATTAATTACTTGTATTGAGTGATCTGAAATTGATATTGCTGTTATAAATAAGTGAACAAAACAGAATATTCCATCGCTTTACTTTTTTTCTCTCAATGTGAGATGAAAACATAGTCACAAAAATCATACCAAAACAATCACAGTACTTTTTCTTTCTAAATACAGCTCAGTGGAATACACTAAGTAAAAAATGTAAGACTTATTAAAACGTACATAAAAAAAGATACATGAAAAATGGTATCTTGTAAAATAATTGAGTTTAGTATGTAAAAATATACAATGCAATTAATTTGACTAATTGAAATCTAATTAAAGTTCGATTAGAGTTTTGCTTTCTCAGGTTTCAATAGTGGGCAAGGAATATGTATGTATGGAGGCACTAAAGGATACAACGGAGAGGAATTCTTGAATTCGTTAACATTTTCGATTTTGATTGGTCGCTGTGGAGAAAAAGAATTTTTAGAATTAGCATTTGTTATACAAACTGTTACACGGGAAATAAAATTTATTAAAGAACGCAGAAGTTACCCTGAATCCAGGAGGAGGGGGAATCAAGCCATCATTTGTTGGATCCAAGTCAGGCACACAAGGAAATTCTCCATCGATGTAATCATTTGCAGATTTACAATTCGTTGATAATATATGAACAGATAACTTTTTGCGTTTTGGTGCATCACAAGAAACTAGCTCCTAAATGTTAAAAAAAGAATTTATTTTCCGTAATCACAGTGAAAATATATTGAGATTTGAATAACATATATTAACAAAACTAGCAGTTATGTTAACAAAAATATTCTTCATACATATTTTAATCACATACTTACTCCTTAGATTACAATTCCACAAAATTAAACATAACTGAAGAAGAATTAGTAGGTTGCCAATTATATTTAAAGGTATACAGTACAGGTCAAAAAAGTGGGATAAGTTCAAAAAAAATTTTTTACAGTGTTATTAGAAACAATTTTAACTTTTGAGTCAAATAATTTAAGTGACAATTTCACATTTTTAGAAGTACTGTAAATACAAGGAACTACAGATATAATTAACTATGTTTCAAAAATTCTGAAGTTTCATCACATTTGAGTGTGATGTCCTATATGTACCAGCTTTACTTTAGGAAGTCTCTACTTAAAGATTTTGCTTCATTTGATTCAGATTTTGCAGATAATTCTAGCAGTAACAGCTGTAATTTTAGTATCCTGTAACAAGAATCTTAATAAGAACACTTAAGGCTAAACACTTCTCCAATATGGAAAACAATTCAATACCTTGGAGAACAGTGCATCAAAGTTCTTAAAGAAATGAAAAAATCATAAGAGTGCTGAAGCCTCGTAAGTCTAGATAGCCTTATTCTAAATCAAATTTTCTTTCTTTTTTGAAAACACACAGATGTTTTCCTAGTTATATGATCTTCCTTGACTGGCCAAGCCAAATACTAAACTTCATAATGAGAAGATATGGGCTGAGCTGGAGAAGATCCCTTTTTCCTTCATCCAAATCATCTTGACTTTACGTCATGCAGGTGCCAAGCTGTTACCTAGGTGTCAGCTCTTATGCTTTTCCGAGAGGATTTTCTTTTTATGTTTAAATTGGTAGAAAAATTTGATTTTAAATTATGTCCTGATTTATTTGACCACTATTACACATAAATCATTTAACATGTATATAGAAGGTCTGATACTCATTTGATTCAAACTTCAGATGTGGATGAATTTTAAAAAATTTCTACTTGTATTAAACCAGAGCAATTTTATTTTACTACTTCTAAGAAAAATCTTCCTTAAAAATACAATTGTAGTCAGCTATACCGTTATTGATGCCAAGAGGTTTGTCACCAAATAGTTATATGTAATTATTTGTAGTCTTTGCTAATTAGTAAACTTTTAAAAAACATCAATTTGTTATTAAAAATCAGACATTGTATGACAATAATAACATTCTTTCATCCCATATTGTGCATTCTGGTTTCCTTTAAATTTAATATCTTCAGAGAAGGATAATTAAGAAAAGGTCGAATCTGTGGATTCACTGATAAAAAAAATCCTGCACCTTATCACAAGTTATACACCCTACTTCTTTTCGGCATATTTATGCAAACAGGTAGAAAATATTATGCTCTCATTGAAATTTAGCTTATTTCTATATGTCATAACTTCAAAATAAATAAACTATACACAGAAAGCCATAGTCAAATTCCACCTGCATTACTATAGTATCCCTATGAAAAACTTCTTTAAAAACTGAATTACATTTAAAAATGTAACTTACATTAAAAATGCAAATGTAAAAAAAAAGAAATTTATGAACGATGTTTTGAGCTAAAATGATGATTATTTAGTCTTTGAGATGCTTAAGTCTAAAAATAATAAAATATCCTTATAACTTACAATTAAATATGATTAGAATTAGTAACGTCAACCAAGTTGTTCATAAAAATGTCACTCATTTATTATCTCTATTTTATAATATAGTTTCATAGCAAATAAAGATTCTTCTGTATCTACCAATAATCTGGAATGTTGGGATCATCAAGTATCCTGAATGTCCGAATTTCTCGTTTTTATGGATCACTAAAAACGATTCAATACAGCTTAATATCCCTACTTTATTGAATAAATAGAAAAATAGCCGATTTATTATTCTAATTAAAATTAATATTTTCACTTCACTCTATTGACTTTATTATATTGATATAGTAAAACACAGCAATGTATTTTTCTTATTATTTCCCTACAATCTTCTATTTACTGATATTTCCTCCTCCTAAATAGAAGCAAAAAAGGAAATAATTTGTGTCATCTGATTTTGTTTACGAGATACAGTGTGTGAAAAAAGTATAGGGACAATATTTAATTGCATGAAAATATGCTTTATTTTCATTTCACCTAAATGAAATTTCGTTATGTTTGACTTCTGTTACATAATTTTGTAATAACACTTAAAGCGCATGGAAAAAAAATTTGGCTTAACAATACGGATATAATAAAACATGGATTTTAAAAATATTTACACTAAAGAATAATGGAGAAAAAAAGCATAAGAAGATGTTCAAAAATACTTAACATTTTTTTCAATAATAAAAAAAAAAAAAAAATTTCAATCACTTGAATAAGTCGTAAGGTCCCGGATCATAAAGGATATTTTTAAAAGTCCGAAGAAATTTTTTCTCAAGAGTCTTTGATAGGAGTCATCAAAGATAAAATCCTGTGCGCATTGATATTGAGTAGCATTTTTATAAACTTCTCGGCTCCTTGAGGATTAAATTAAGATCGAGACTCCTCACCGGCCAATCAAATAAATCTACAGAATTAGCTTTAAACCGAAGTTTTGCGCTCTTATAAATGTGTATGGAAGCTTTATCCTGGCAAAAGTGTAGAGCTCTGAAGTAATCTATGGCACTTCAGGTTTCTCCTAACATGTCAACATATCTATTCAAATTTATTTTACTGTTGATAAATACTAGTGGAGTGGATTCATATGCCGCAAAAACACTCCAAACCATCACTATGCCACCACCATATTGATGTTTGGAAAACACTTCTTTGGTCTTCTGCAAACCATACCAAAAGTAACAAATACCATCAAGTCTATCAAGGTTGAACTTCTATTTGTCAGAAAAATTACATCAGTTCATTTTTGACTGAGAGAAATGAATTTTTTGGCACAGTCAACTCTTCTTTTCTTATGATGATTGGACGTGATACTAATTTTCCACAAAAAAGAAGAGGATGTTTATTTAAAACATTTTGAACAGTCCTTGATGAACATGGTAAATTCAAATTTTATCAAACTTCATTTGCAGTTTCTTTTTCCGTCAAAAATTATTCTTACAATCATTATTTGTTTGTCAACGAGTGCAAATTTTGGATCTCCCAGTTCGTTTTCTTATGCCATTCATACTAGGAGTTTTGGAGAATTATAAACTACCATTTCAGATCGCTTCCTTTTTTAAATATCTCAAACATTTAATCTGCATTTTAAAAAAGCATAAATTTTCCATCATTCAGAGCCAGAAAAATGAGTTTCTTTGGGCATCATTGAAAAGTCTCAAAGAAAGTTTGATAAGTACAAAATTTCTTTCACAAACCACTCCTTTAACCTGGGGTTGTCATTTTCTGTTTCTAAATATGCAAATCTTTCAATAATTATGGAAGAAAAAACAATGTCCTTATACTTTTTTTCAATATCATTTGGATTTAAAAATTTGAAATGTAAATTCAAACAAAATTATATATGGAAATTTTAATTAGTTCAGGCAAGCAGTAACTTTACTTCTATTTTTACTTAAAAAATTGTCCACGATTCCATAAACAAGACTTCTAAAATCAGCGATTTTTTGCATTTCGTTCTATTTTTTTTGCACACTGTTGAAAAATAAAGGGTCAAAATATCTCTATTCTATCCCGCAATCAATATGGCAGAGACTGGTTTGAGAAGAATTTTTCTTGTTTTGCGCAGCCCTATTCTACCCGCGATTAAGTCATTCCAATGGCAGTCATCAAGAATTGAACAGACAGCATTAATTTTTCTACCAGGCTGAGAGTGATGTTTTACAACATTTAGCACCAATATGCATACTACCACTTTTAAGTTTCATCAAGTGATTTTACGCATAAGCTCTCGGCGTCTCTTGTTAAATGATGGTTTAATTAGAGTATGTTTAATCCGAAGTTCAGCAATTTTTTTTAACAAAAATAAAAAACACTTTAAATAAAAACTTATTTTCAGTGATGTTCAAACAAATTTTGTCAGATTTAGGTGGTGACAAAAGGTTTGGAACTAGTTACTTGGGTCAGTAATTTGCTCACAGAAAGTTTTTCAATTGAGATTTTAGGTTCATTTCATTCTAAAGTTTGCCGCTCCTTTATGTTTGATTGAACAGGGAGAAAAAGAATCCCACAACTTTCCATCTACTCAGGTTTGAGGATGACTCAGTCATTCTAATTAAAATGACAGGAAAAGCGAGCTAAGTTTTTCCTGGTTTTCTGGAAACAGGATAAAAGGTTTAATACTGTACCATTAACTATATTCTTACTAAATTATTAAATAGCCTATTTCAGCACTTTTAGTATTCTAATTAAAAATTCATATTTCCACTTCACATTTTTTACTTTATTACATAAAAAAGCTAAGTCATGTATTTTTTAAAACTCTTCCACAGTTTGTTCCCTGTTAAGCATGTATAAGATATTTCCTCCTCATAAATCAAAGCCCTCTACACCTTTTCCTGTAATTAGCTTCAAGGATGACTGGAATTTTCGTATCTTGAATCAATCATTCTAGTTCAGAATGGTAGGAAAACCAAACAAAATATTTCCCAATTTTCTTTCTTTTCGTTCTTTTTTTGGCTTTTTTGGATACAGGATAAATAATTCAGTGTTGTATTAGACTCTACGTTCAAAAAAGCTTAGTTCAGCTCTTATTGAATTACAAATTCAATATTAATTCTAAAATCATGCTCTTGCTGATTATAAACATATACTTTTCCTATTTAATCCTGAACAAAAATTGTTATTACCATGCAAATCAAAAGACAAATTTATTACATGACAAATAAGATTCATATGCATAAGCTCTTGGCCTGACTTGTTTAATCGTGGTTTAATTAGAATACTTTTCATCTGGAGAAAAAGCTTTTTTTTAAAAAAGAAACATTTAAATATTTTATAAAATAAAAACTTCTAATAAATACAGAGATTTTCAAACAAATTTTGTCAGAATTAGGTGGCAAAAAAAGGGTTGAAACTAGTTAAACAAATCAATAATTCAAATCAATTTTATCATATCAGGCAACAAAAGAAGGAAAACTATATACCTTGAAAAATAAAATCAATTCATCTTTGGTAATTGTAGCAAGAACAGCAACTTCTAGTGGATCTAAGGAAAATAAATAGTTAGTGAAAAATATAAACATTCTAAGATTTAAAAAGTCTTAAAAATTGAAACCAGACATGTCACTTTTTAGAAATACCCATCTGGAGCAGTAATCATGATCGACACTGATAAACAAACCATAACATGAAACAATACTCCATTCTTTAAGTTATTGATAGTTTTAAAATTGAATGCATATATTTAAATATTTCTTGCATTTAAAGAAACATTAAAAAATTTACTATTAAAAAATTTACTCACGAAAATAAGACAAAGAACAAAGGTTTGCAAGATGATTTTAATTGTAATTAATATTATTAAATTGCAAGCAAATTATAACTGACTGAAATTAATATAAAAAGAACAAGATTAATAGTATCATACCTTTGAGTTGATCAATTTAATTTTGCACAAATTCAGTCTTACGAAATGTGGTAGAATGCTTGCAAAAAAGAGCAAATACAATTGTGTTAAAGGATTCTCAAAATTTTTCCTAAATTTCATCAAAGCTTCATATTCATGAATTTCTTTTGCACAAAAAACATGTTCAAATCTTCCCACTGCTGTAGGACTCTATTACTTTTTCCATTGATAACCACCTTATTACTCTATACTTTAATAATTTTATGACAATTTACAATTTTATGAAGCTTTACTTCACAATGTTGTTGACAAAGCTTTAAAGAATTTAACCGTTTTGAACTTTTCTTCAACTAATAATAAATATCAATTAGAAAGTCTTCAAAAGGAAAATTTAGCTCCCTAGCTCAGTGTTATACAGACAAATGAATCAAATGGTATGTACAACCACTGAAGAACATCTTAGGAGTATTTTCATCTATATACTTAACACAGCAGAATGAAATGCAGTTTTCCTATGGAATTCCATAATTTCAGAAACTTGAAGATGTTTTCAACTGTGACTTCCTTAGTAAACTTTGGAAGTAACAGCATTATAGTCACTGCTCTTTCAATCGTAGAATCCAAATATATCAATAGGAAATATTTTTTAAATGTCTCTTTTATTACTCCTATCAGTAGCGACTGTAAACTTGGTTGTTTTTAACATTATCACAAATTTTTCATTGGTAGATTTCAAGAAACTCTCAATTCCATTTGTTTTAATTTTTACAGAGCCATATTTTGCTGCAATTTTATAGTCTAGAATCATTTTGAAGAATAAAGGACCAGCATGGTCCAAAGCAAAGGGATAATTATGATCGATTAAAAAACTTGTAAATAAAACAAACCTCTGCTTGCACTTGCGTTTTATAAATAGTGATTTTTGTTAATTTTAATTAGAAAAATTAAAATTCAGAACATGAATGGGACAAGGCCTCTTAACTGTTTGGGTTTGAATGTTTATGTTAGCCTCATAACTAAGGTGATCGCCAAAGCAAGGAAAGAGGCTCAACCACTTTTAACAAGCTCTGCTCTGTGCATGTTTGAGAAAAGGAAAACCTCTTTGCATATTTCAGAACCAGTGTTTCTTTATATTCAAAGCAATGATGAATTAGCATTATGAGGAAAATATTTACATTTTGGTCTTAAGATTGGTTACCTCACTAAAAGAAAATTTAGCTACTTACCTACCTCACAAAAAGAAAATTTAGTTACTTAGCTACCTCACAAAGAAAATTTGACTAGTTGTTCATTTTCCAAATAAAATACAAATTCGACTGGAACATGTAATTTTATTTATTTTACTGGAGATATTTTAGAGAATCCAGAGTAGTCTGCAAAACTAATTATTACCTCTCTCAAAATGATACTGCTTCGTTGATATTTCCATCCAATACTTTGTGTTTTGAATGCTTAACTTTTTTGGTTTTTCTAAACGTAATAAAGACAGGGAATCCATATGGTTTTTATATTCCTCTTCAGTTAGCTCTAGAAGATATTTCTGAAATGAATCAATAACAATCAAATCAAACGTAACAGCAATTAAAAATAAGACAAGCAATTACAATATTCTATTATGAATTATAACAAGGCATAGTTAAAATAATCATGACTTTAAAACCAAGAAACTAAATCCTCTTTCATCACTCAACCATCATTGGAACTTCAATCATAAGTTTGAACTATCTACAACTGAAACCATTCAACATTGTTCGTTACAGATTGAACTAGATTTCTGAAATCATTCTATATTTAAAAGTTTGTTAATGAATCAATAATTGGGAAAATTGATCTTTACGGCATCCAATTTTTTTCCAAATGTAGAAAAATAAATATTCTTTTAACTTTTACAATCCCTTCACCCCACCACACACACATTTTTCTGTCATCTCCTAAAAGTTGGTAGCTAGCTTGTTTTCTTCACCCAGCTGAACAATTTTTTTTTCTGTTGTTAATGTATTGTTAGTTTCAAATCTCTGTATTTCTCACCACTTTTCCATTTGTGCTTTAATACTGAGAACAGTGCTTCATTATAAAACTAAATCATGTCTGTTTTATGTAATTTTATTCGAACCATTTTACATTGTTTTAATAGTTATGTGCAACAAAGTTTACCTGGTTCTATTTAGATTAGATTTATAAATTACTTAAGTTAAATAGTCATTTCTAATAAAATCTTAATCGCATTTATTTCAAATTTTAATATTTTGCTCTTTATTTTTGAAAAGCTGAAATTATTGGAACTTTTAATTCTATTAAAAGTTCCAATAATTACTCTGTAAATTCTATAAAAAAAGAAGCAGTAAACAGTGATATGCACATACACATCTGGGGAAAAAACTTACCACGATATGTAAATGAGAATTCTGGCAAAGGAAAAAGGGATTGCTGGTAAGGGAGGAATAAGTATCTCGTTAATGGAATTTTGTGAAGATTTTGAAATTTAAATTTTAGATATTCTGAACTCAACAAAAATCTTGTCATAGGAGAAGTCCATGAATCAATGGTCTTTATATTTGCGGAAAAAATCACATACAGTGGTACTTACTTAAGTGAATCAAATTATTTTGTACACAATTAGAAAACTCTTTTATCCAAAGATTATTTAAGCAAAATATAATTCTTTTACATTTTTTTTTTTCATAATGGGGAGAAACATTTTGAGTGGTAAGGCATTCTGGCTCAGCCAAACAAAAGAAATCAAATATCAGCGGTCGAAATGAAACTGCTTACAACTCCTTTCTGCTCTATAGAGGAAGTCATGGTTATCAAGGAAACGGCGTACCTGCCAAAGCTCCACCCATTTTCTTCTGAATATCATGTTCTCACGAGGCTACTGCAGGGGGGAAAAGTTTGTTCCGAGTCCGACTATCTTTCGAGCGGCTTGGGTTTCTTTAATAGGACTCATCAAAAATTTAAGTTCTTGGAACATGGTCGGAAACTTTAAAAATTGGGAGAAAACAGCGAATTTTCGCTTTTTCAAGGAAATCTTTCATCCCTGTTTCATATGCTATGAACCGACGATACTGCAAAATGAATTGTAAAAACAATGAATAGAACAGCGAGAAAGCCACACTTTTTGCATAATTTGCAGCGAAAATCGGCATCGTAAAGATAAAAAAATCTCATTTTGGAAAAGGGAAAAATTAAGCACTTTTCAAAAAACCAAATGAAAATAGCACCTTTAAAAGCTTTTAAAAAACGAAAATAAGCATCTTTAAGTGCTTTTTAAAAATGCTATGCACCCCAAGAGCCTGTCAAATAGTTCTTGAAATTAAAAATTTAAAATAATGACCTATTTTTATTACACAGAAACTAGTATTAGCAAAATTTCACTTAAATTTCAAATTTTGTTATCAAGAATATGGTTAAAATTATGTATTAAAATAAGCTTTGGTAAAACAAATTTTATAGTTGTAAGCAAAAAGTTTTCCATTCACTTTTAAATGTTCTGTCAGTAAATAAGGCAAAATATGTAAAAAGTAAAATTAATATTATGTAAACCCTTAATTTTTAGATTGCTCTTCTAAACTATTCAGACCAAATTCTTCAGGTTTACACACCTTCTTTATCCCATATTTTAATGGTCTAACAAAATTATGTTCATTAAAAAAGTAGATTTTTGTATCTGAGGTTGCAAGTTAAGGTATCAATTGAGGTAACTAATTAGAACGTTAAAATTATCCCATTGAATCATTATCATTGCATTTAAGTGCGCAATAATTTGATCACTAGATCAAAAATTATTAAGATGGCTCTATTTTAATTTTGTGCACCGTTTATACATGTGCAAACATATGCATATACAACCTATACATTAATATAGGTAAGGTTTATAAATTAGCGAGGACATATTGAAAATATTAAACGATAATATTAGTTAAAATTGCGGACCAGCTCTTATTCTTATGATATATGGTGTTCAAAAATATTTATGCATTTAACATTATACTAATTACTTAAATTTTCATAGGGAATAATTCATTTAGAGGCAAGGTAAAAATAACATGTTTTTAACAATCTGTTTAGTATTTCTTTACAAATTTGAAATTTTTTTAATTCAAAGTATCTGTTTTTCGTACATTAAAATCAGAATTTGTAATTGCACTTTTTAGTTGAATAACATAGTGCAAATTTGGAAATTGCAAGTATGGATAAAGAAATATCCAGTTATGTTAAAGCCTTTTAGTATTGACACTGAGTAAAACTAACACTGAAAAAGAATAACAGTAAAACAAGGTTATTTCATGACTACACTATAAATCTCAGTCTCCAAGAGAAATCTAACTCACTTTTTAAGGTACCATAAAAAAAAACATTAAAAAAAACAAATATTTACTTCAAAATACTGAATAAAAGACTCTATTTTTCCATCGATAAAAGATGGTGACTTTTCAGATTGAACTAGAATTCTTAGCCCTTGTGCTCCATTAGAACGCCTTGTGCCACTGCATACGATATAGCCTTAAAAGAGAAGAAAAAGGTTAAAAGCAATGATGATAAATTTGATGGGTAAACTTAGAAAATTAGAAGCTGTAGGTATACCTAACTGCTCTTGAGTGCGTAGAAAATTGTAACATGGCTCAGCAACAACGGAAACTAATAGTTCCAAAAGCATATTGTTTCTTGTTTCTTGAACACCACACTGATAGTATGTTTCAACCGCCGAGCTATTGTGAACTTCATTTTTTACTTCATATACTAAGTGAACTCCTAAAAAAATTACAAGATAATAATTTCTCAATAAAAATTGGTTAATTAGTTTAAGATAATTAGACAAAAAACAGAACATATATTAAAAATATATTTTTAAGAATATTTTTTTGAAAATATATTTTTTTTAAACATACTTACAATAGAAAATTGTGCCAGGAATAAAGTCAATGCTTAATATAATATACAGTTTAAACAAAGACAAAAGTTATAAAGTGCATCATAAGACTATATCATAAGTGCAAAAAAGGTTATAAATATTTATTCTATTATAAGGTTATAAATATTCATTCTATTACTTATTATAAATATTACAACCCTATAATATATTATAAGGTTAGAATTTTGTGGCAGGATCAGGATTCGGGGTAGATGAGTAAGAAATTTCTTGAGAACGCAAATACAAAAAAATTTACGATATGTGCACAGAAAGACATGGACATGGTACAAATAATAAATAAACGCAGAAAAAAGCTGACAAAAAAATTTTCCTTTCATTTTATACAATATTAATACTTTTATTCCAATGAATTCAATTTTAGTGTGACAAAAAAAAAATTCATCTTGAATAAATTTTGATCTAAGATTTTCACAAACAAGGATTTAATCTTAATAGTACAAGCGGGTGACATCAAATTTGCTAATTTATTAGCGCAGAAGACGCAAATGTCACGTTGGGAGGCACAGGGAACCCCCAAACATGTGCCCCTCCCAATAATTTTTCAAAACTGCAGAATTTTTTTATTATTATTTTAGAACCTTAAAAACCCCAACAGCAATTGTTTAATTTAAAAGTATAAAAGCCTTTAAAAAAAACAAATATTTTCGACAGTTTATATTTAATTTAATGAAATAATTTTATGACAGTTATTTTTACGTAAACGCTATTTAAAAAACCTGTTATAGACATATTTTTTAAATTTGTTACAATTTGAACTCAAGGAGTTCAATAAAACAGAAGTTCTGCTTGTAGTTAGGAGATGTTTAGCTTAGTTTTAATGATTCTTCATCAACACTTTTAAATAATGTTAAAAGTTTTTTAGTATTCTAATTTACTAGAATGAAGCCCCCATTGTTGCCTTTCGATCATCTGTTTTTTGTTTTTTTTAAAAGCTGACTTTTTTTTTTAAAAAAAAGAGATCATTTGTTAATGAACACATTGTTTATACATTAAATGCAAAAAAATGATTGATTACTTGGCTTTGAAAAATATTCAACTATACTTGAAAAAAAAAAAACTTTTAACTTAAGAGTATAGAACGTGTGACACAACAAGAAGAAATAAGTGTTATGTAATTTTGATTGTTAAATATATATAACAATAACCTACATTACAATACAGTTTAAATTGGAAATGGTTTTTATTTAAAGTCAAATTTGAGTTGATGAAATGTAGATCTCAAGAAACATAAATAAGTTGGGTTTTTTTTCCACAATGCGTAAATAGTCATTATTTATGTATATTTTGGCAAAAGAGTATTTAAAATTGCAACAACATTCAAGCAAATTTGAATTTCAAAAAATTTTCATTTAATTCATAGTCGAAAATTAACCTTTCAACACATCAAATTTCAAATCTGTATTCCGATTGTGTGCGTTTCTACACTTTCTAATTTGACAGTTGATAATTATTGAACTAAATAACTGAATTCATTTTTTATTGTATCCAACTATTTGAACACTTTTTATATATCTTTGTAACTAAAATTTTTTACCCCTTGAAGTTCTTTGGCAGGAAAACTAAATGTAATGTAAAACAGATAAAATCACAATAAAAGCACTTAAAACAATTTTTTAAAAAACTTGCATTAAGTTCATAATCAAAAATGGACTTTCTATCTAGAAAATCAAATTTAAACCCTGTAGTTTAATTCCCGCAGCCTGGAGAGTAACCTGCATGTTTTGTTTTTTTTTACTTTAAGTTTAGGGGTTTATAATTCTCTAACTAACCATATTTTTTTTTATTTCATGGAAATCCTTTTACAATTTTCAGCAAACATCTTCATGATTTCAAGTTAACAAACAAAACTGAGGCGACTCTCACAAATTTTTGATATCGAAATTGTTTTTTTTTTCATAACAGCAAACCATTTTAACCCATTTTAAACTCATAGTTTATATTCTGATTTGTTCAAAGTATAAATGCTTATGTAACATTTGAGAGATTTTTTTAAATATTTCTATAATTATTAACCAATAAAATCTTTTTCATACAAAATATTTTTTTTACTATTTAATTTGAGATAAGTTCAGTTAAATTTTTTTACACATTTCATTCAAATGTGCTCTAAACAATTTCACTTCATTATCTAACAATTTTCGAAAATTTAGCACGAATTTAGGAAATTAGATTACAAAAATGTCTAACAATATTAAAAATTACCAGATTATTGCAGATAGTGAAAAAATATTATTCGTTATATTTTATATATATACTGCAAAAACGAAAAATAACTGCCGAGGAAATAGTCGGAAAATTATGTGGATTAACGATTGAATATTCGTGAACCAAGCATGTCAAAAAACTAGTTATCAAATTCAAAACTTGGGTGTCTTATAACATCCTATTAAAAAAATCGTAGAAACCAGCAAAAAAAGATTGAAAAATGATACGTATTTAACACAGATATGTTACGAAATGATCAGGTGAAAGTCGGGTACATTAATTTGAAACTCGTGTTTCCTAACAATCATCTAATTATATGCCGGTATTTCATATATATATATACATAGATAATTATAGATATAAAACTATCTCCTTATAAAAAAAGTCTAGTGCCCTCCCCCTGAAAAAATTTCTTTCACGCTACTCTATGGCAGATATTTTAATGTACAAAATCAGACACAAAAACATACTTTCTTAGAATAAACATGCCTTTTTTTATGGATTTGGATTGCGGCTACCCCAAAATATAGGAGGTAGTCGCAATTCGGGAAACATCAATTGAGAAATTGGAAAATAAATAAAATACACTGTTATATTAAAAAAAATAAAACATTTCAGTGTTTATTTTCAACAAGAGTAAGAAAAAAAAGTTAGTATAAGAATACTGTATTTTTCTTTTAAACCTTACCAAGTTTTAATGCAAATTTTTGCTGGAATCTAGTAAATAAAAGTACAATAAACAGTCAGGAAAATATAGCACTATTTTCACTAACTAACAAAAAATATTGAACAGTAAAAGAATACATTAAGCAAATAAAAATAATAAAAAGTGCTAAAAAAGAGGAAACATTAGTTTTAGTTGATAGAAATTAATTTAAGAATTATAGTTTAAAAACATTAGTTTACATTTACACATAAAACATTTTTTATAAATAAATGATTACTTACCGTCAAGTAGTTGTATTTCACGATCTCTAAGTAACTCCCCAGGCATTACATATTTAGATCCCATTTTCAATTGCAATCCATTTTCAACAATGCTCATTAAATCAATAGCTTTCTAAAAATGTTTTTAAATTTAAAAACAATTGTCCTTTTACTAGATTACTATCCAATAAACATATTATAATATAACTTAATGCCAAAGTTACTTAGCACATTAAATAAAAGAGAACAATACACCTCTAATTTAAAGCATTTTTGGAAATAATATAATTGATTTCAAGTATGATCCCATGCAGAAATCTCCAATTAACGGCCTGCATATGAAAACCAGTGTGTCATTTTTGGTTTTGATTGTGTGTAAATCTTACAAAATTTTAAAATCCACACACATTATTGCATGCTACTAGCTATGCAATTCCTTCACTTAAAATTCAAAGTAAAATCTTCAAAATTCAATATATAAAAACTAATTTTGCCATCTTTAATGTAAGTACATTAAACCAACCATAAATATTAAGGTAAAAAATTACTTAGTTGTTAATTTTCAACCTAAGGTAGAAAATTAACTTAAATTAAAATTAATTAGACTAACTTAGATTAAAACTAACTTTATTTTAACCTAAGGTAGAAAATTAACAACTCCCAATGGGTATAAAAATAAAACACTTCAGGTAAATATGAGGTAAAATTAACTCATATAACAACCTCAGAAAATAAATCTCATTTCAACCTCAGCAAATTTACTTCATTTCTACCTCAAAAACTCAGTTTTTTTTTTTTTTGTAAATGTTGGGTTTTAATCCTTTTGCAATTTTTTCTAATGTAATTTTTATAACAAATTATTTCTTTTAGCTTCTGAGAGAGTGAATATAATTATACTTATTAACCTTGACTTTTGCAGCTTGTATTTGCTACGTCAATGTTTAGTGCATTTTTAATGTCTTCAAGTGTATTTAGAGGCTGGTATTATTTTGCAATAGGATATTTGAAAAAGAGATTCCAGTGCTTCCTATTGGAGTGTTGTTGTTCATGATAAAAAAAAGTATAAAATATCAGGTTGTTTATATGGGATTTACTACATAGCTTTTATTTGGAAAAATTCTTTGCTGAATCATTTAATTTCCTAGCTTAGAATTTGAGGCGGTGGAGAATTTAGCACATCCTTGACAATTTGCAGGGTGTTTCAGGCCACAATTACAGCAGTGTGGCCTTTCTTTCTTAGTTTTAGTACATGCGGAAGCCAAATGGAATTTTCACACTCAACGACTGTGGGTGGTAGTTCACATACAGTGGCTAAATAGTAGAATCCTTGGCACCTATGACATTGAGGCAAGCCTGGCCTGTTCTTACAGTTCCTTGACATGCATACTATTCAACATAGTCAGGCTGCATATTTCTTTTAAAATTTCCTTTTTTTTAAGTAAGATTAGGTACATGCTAAGTTCTGATATTTTGCCCCTGTATCTCTTTGTCATTCGTTTAACTTCCAACAACAGAAAATTCTTCAGTAGCTAAGAGCCCAAGTATATCCTCAGGCTCATAAATCTTCGGAATTTGCTTACTTATGAGTCTTGTGTGCCTATCTTAAGAAAACAGATAAGTGTAAAAAGGAATTCTGTTATTTTGTACATAATATAAAATGGCCTGACTTGAATTGTCAGTTTTGGGTTTCACTATCATTCTGTTATTACTATTTTTAAAATCGAATTCAGTGATATTTATTTGATTCATAATTTTTTGAACATTTTATAATCAAAGTTTTCATCTTTAGTGTATTGTTGGGTTCTTTGCAAACTTTTTGGGCACAGAGAACTCATTCTCACTGAAATGAATTTCATTATAGGTATCTTTGATTTTATTTCCTTTAGTCAGTTGTTCATCTCTAGTGGTGGAACTTTTACTCGCATTTTCTTTCCCCTTTTTAGGTGAAGCTTTTCTCGTTCACTTAGATTTATTGATGATTTGTTTTTCTTGCTCTACTATGATATAATCATTGTTTTCTATGTCTCAGTTTTCAATTTCTAGGGAATTAAAGATGTTTTTCACATGAATTTCTTTTTCCCTCACAATATTTTCCTTTTCCATTTATGATTGTAGGAAAAGGCAGTTTGTAGTTTTTTGCATTCCTCCTAACATTCCTGACACGACTTCAGTTGTTACCTGCCCTGGCTTTTCTATTTTTATGTACTTCATGACTCAGTTTATTTGTATCATCTACTAGTTTCGTTATCTATTTAAGAAGCTTCGATATATAGCCATGCTTCACTAGAATGGTGATTTAGATGTCTTTATCTTCTATCTTGGGTACAACTAATAGTTTGATACTATTGATGAATTCTCTCAATATCTCATTCGAGTGATCTTCATGCTTAACTTCTATCATTTCTTGGTCTCCTGACCCATACAAATTTGGCAGTCATCCCCACAACCACCGCAAGAGACTTCAGCAGTTCCGATCTCTGCAATATTGGCGTCATCCTTATTTTTCCGGACTTTCAGCTAAACAACCTGGATGCCCGACAACCTACAGAGACCTGTTTTCATGAACATTGGATTTTGCGGTAGAACTCTAATGATGATAATCTTGTAAACTCACGATGCCTAGAGTTTTTGAGGAGAGCCTCTTCCTTTCATGAGTGGTGTCCCAGTGGCGATGAGCCCAAGGGTAACTGAGGCACCCTTTTATAGCCATTTTCTTTTTTCTTGAAAAAGAAAATTCTTCAAAAGAATTTTTCAAAAAGTTCCAACCACCTCTCAAAAAAATTTCTCTATATATATTTATTCATCAACAGTGATGTCATCCTTATGACCAATGATCATTCAGCTCCATGACATCAACTGGTGAATTTCTGTGTATGACAATACCTCTTTGAAAATCGCCATTCTACATGGTATTCTTGCCACATGGATATTTGAAACATTAATGCTTCACAAAATAATTTAAATAAAATTTAAAATAAATTGTGAAAAGAATTTTACTAAAAAAAATTATCAGTCTTCCCAAAGAATCAGCATTCCAAAACAAAAACATGGTGCAATATGCAGAATAATATAAAATTAAATGTTTGCTAAAATCCATGACAGAATGGTTAATTACATTGAATAATTTAAAATTATAAAATATCCAAAGTGAATTAATAACATGAAAGAGTAAAAATTTGAAAATTATATAATGTAATAAAAGAATGACTAAGATTATGTTTAATATAGATTGGCTATCAAATTAATCCCTAGGTGTGTGAATTCTTAGGAATTAATCCAAAAGCAATCTTTAATATAAATTACATTTAAACCCTAATCTTTAAGAAAAAAAATTAAATCAAACATTAGTGCTCTTCAAATTATATACTATATTTAAGGTAAATAATTATATTTTCTTGAATGTTATTAACAGACAATTAATCTTAACAGTTTTATATTTTACTAACTTAACAAAAATGATAATTACAAATCCTGAGACACATTACATGTAAATCATACAAAATAATAATAAAAAACAGACTAAAAATGATAAGCATAACGAAATTGAACACTATAATTACATGTGTGATATGAAACTGAAAATTTACAATGATTGTCCTACCGTAAAGATGTCACTAGTTCCTTAGCAACGTTTGTACCCATTTCTAAATAATAACGTGTTGGTTTGATAAGCTGGATAGTGAGAAACAAGATAATTAAAATGCCTCAAAAAATACTTCAAAAAGTCTCAATACCACACAAAATGAACAGGGATAATTAAAGATCAGGGTTTGGAAATGATTAATAATTAAGGGGTTTACTAGAGAAGTTGGCCTTTTGGGACTTAGTGAAAGAGTAAAATAAAATTTAAAGAATAAAAAATTTTAAAAACATTAAATGAACAGCTGAAAAGAAACCGATTTGATTAGAACTTTATAAATCAACAAAATGATCTTAGATCATAATCCAACAACCAACCAAGTTATGATGAATATCGCATAAAAAGCTTAAATAAATCATTAATACAACGGTGCAGATGGTAGGTTCATCAAATGTTCCATAGCTAAAATAAATTTCACATTTTAACTGCTAAAAATATGTTTATTTCATTCAGGATGGATGGCTATGGAGCAAATCAAAGCTACTAAGATGTTACAAAATATTTAGAACAATTCTCTTCTAAATATTTCTGTCACCAATAGTTTTGAGTTAAATTTTTCTAATATTCTGATTTAAAAAAAAGCTTATTGTGTACTTGTATTTTTGTTTTCTAAATTATCAACAATTTTAATAATTCCTTAAAACATATAACATATATTATACATATAAAAACATATATTATACATATAAATTACATATATATTTGGTGCAAAGTTTTTTTATTATTTTAATAATTAAAAGCAGAGGGATACATTTCCTCTTACCTGCTTTGAAATATTGCCATAAAGTAAAGCTTCAATATGAACTCTTCCTAACAGACCAGGAACCATCAACTTTACTTTGTCAATAGTAATATCTAAAAATGAAAGGTTAAAAAATGTACAACAAGAACATTTTATAGCATCTATGAATTTTTCAATAAGTCAAAAAAAGGAAGTTTGGCCAGTCATATAATTATTATTGGGTTTTGATAAACAGTTTGAAATTCAGCAAACAGGAAAAAATAGAAGCATTTGAGGATGCAAATATTTTGTGCATCCTTAAATTTCACATACCATCTAAGCAATTGAGAAGTTCCTCATTGCTCCATATTTTCTCAGAAATAATGAGTGATGTATAAAACATTGCATGTTGGTGAGGTTGCTGCGCATCAAAATTTTTAAGCTCTCTTCTTAACTAAATAAAAAATTAATTATCAGTTTTTATGATACACTAATATTATTAACTTACATATACAGGGTACATAGCCAGATTTTTCATAAAAAAAACAAACCTTTTAAGTACTTTTTAAGCACTGAAAAAATATTTTTAATGACTTTCCAAAAAAAAAATCATAACTAGGATCCGTGCAGTAACCAAAAAAAATTTTTCTATCCTTTTAAAGTTCTTAAGAAAATCAATAAAAGTCAAAAACATTTTCAGAACCTTTATTACATAATCATGATAAAATAACTAGTTTCTGATAAATATTGCAGAGAAAATTATAAAAATCATGAATTTCTTTAAATTTAGGATGACAATCGATACAGCAAAGAAAAAATCTCTTCTTAAAAGATAAAAAAATTGAGCACTTTTTACAAACACCAAATAAAAAAGCACCATTAAGGGCTTTTAAAAAATGCAAATAAAAAATAAGCACCTTTAAGCACTTTTTTAAAACGCTACGCAGCCTGATATACAGTAAAAGACTTCTATAGCACAAACCTTGAAAGATGAAGCTTTGCATTTTATAGAATTCTAAGTTATATAGATCATTTTAAAATTCATGAAACCTATCTACTAAACATTGAAATATATATATATATATATATATATATATGGAATGGATCGATAAGAATGCTTTAAAAAAGTTTTTAAATACAAATATTTAAAAACACAAAAATTAGCACTTAAGTGAATCCAGCAAATTTATCTATTTTGGTTTGTCATTGACATTTTCTGGTTAATGCAGTGTATGGAGAATTGCAATTTAAAGAATTACGTTACATGGATATTTTACTCAACATGTTTTAAATAAAATTATGAAAAATAACACAAATAAATTGCCAACATGCTTTGAAGAAAACTCAAATTCAGATCATATAAATGAAGAAGTTTTGAATTTAGTACTTTTTTTTCTATTTAAAAATGAAACTTTCATTTTCAACAAGTATGATTATAAGGACTGAATTATACACTAATACATAAAAACCTGATATTTTTATGTAAAAAAATTGAAGGTCAACTAATACAATGGATTAATTTTTAAACTAAAAAACATTATATGTTGTTTGACTGTTTCTCACTCAGTCTTTCAAATGTAGGCAATAGAAAAATCACTATATTTATTGCTTAGTTATGTACAATTAGGGCATGTAGCATAATTTTAGCAAAAATTAAGCATCTTTCAAGCACTTTTCAAGCACTCAAAAAATATTTTTAAGCACTTGAAAAATATCCTAATTAGGCAGGGTTGGCAAGTTTTTGACAATTATCGGATTTTTACCGTCATGACAAAAAAAAAAACTTTTTGACAATTGTTGAAAACACAAAATTTTGGTGTAGGGAAAATTATTAGCCATTATAAATATGAAGTATTTTTAAATTAACATACATGTAAAATTATAAAAGCTTCATCAATTACGTTCTTATTACAACATATAACTCTTTTTGTTTTGAATACTACTGACAAAAACCCAAATTTTGGTGTAGAAAATATTAAATAATTAAATGAAAATTATTGAAAATTAAAATACAAACAAAATTTATCTTCAATCATCTTATTCTTTATATGTAAAATCAGTTTTAATTTACTTTCATTTTAAGTACTCTTTTCCCCGAAGCAAGCAATTACAAAAAAAATAATTTTGAAGCCCTCTGTACTGCAAGTTCATTTTTCAGTTTTGTATGAATATGAACAGAATTTGAAACTGTTCTTTCGATTGATGCACAGGCGTATAGACTAGAATGTTGACATACTAAAACTTATATAACAAAATAAAATAACATATAATTAGGAAATTTGTTCTAATAACTGTCCAAATTATAGATAGTAAATTAATTAAACCCTTGAATTGATTGAATTAAAAAATTATTCACTCATTTAAACAAACATTCATATTTTTTGTAAATTATAATTAGTTTATTTATCAGGGAATATATTATAGTCACAATTTATTGAAAATATTCATGAACATAGAAGCAGTAGTGTAGAAAATTCTCAGTTTCTAATATTTCCTCAAAACAAAGTTTTTTATTTATTTATTTAAATTTCCTCAAAAATATTAATGTTTTTCTTTCTTTTTCTTTAAGTACAATAACTTTTTCTTAATATTTTTTCGGAAATTAAAGTTTATACAAGAAAATAAATTTGCTTGATTTTACACAATTCTTGAATAAATTAGCGATAATTAAAAATTATTAGAAATGAAAATATACTGAAATAGTAATAATTTATTAAATTAAAGGTCTCACTTATAAATTTTAAGAACTCAAACTACCAAATTCACAAATTGATAATTAATTTTTTGAAACAAAGAAAAATTTTGCAAAGTAACACATTTTTTAGCAATAAAAAATTTTGTAGGAACTTATTTAGACCAAAACTTTTTCTATAGCTGCCTGAATTTACCCATAAAACTTTGTTTGCATGATTAGACACATTCTGCTTACCTGCATATATATGTAATAATGACAAACATTAAGAATATATAAAACAAATTATAAGTTGAGATCATTCAATTATCGGTGACCTCTTCAGTTCAACTTAATCAAAAGAATCTGCCTAAATTGTAACATAAAATAATTAAATTCATATTTGATTTGATAATAATTAACAACTCATAGTTATTGTTTTTAATATGTTAAGAGTGGTATGTTTTTAGAAAAATCAATTGATAATTTTAATGATTTTGGCTATATGTTTTATAAATGATACATGACATAAATTTTAATTATAGTAGTATATAATGAAAGTACGTGCATGATTTAATATCTAATAAAATGTCCCCAATATTAATACAGAAACTCGTCCCAGGTTTTTGACAGTTATAGACAATTTTCGATAGCTATTTGACGTCAAAATCCCAACCCTGTAATTAGCATATGAGCACTCATAAAAATTTCTTTTCCTTCCTATTGTTGAAAGTTCTTCATAAATGCATTAACAAAATGCAAAATAATTTCTAAAGACTTTACATGATCATGATAAAATAACTAGTTTCTTTCAAAGAATTCTTTTACATTAGCCACCTTCGAAACAATTTATACACGATTTTAAATATATTCAATATTTAGTAACTCATTCCATTTTTAAATTAATAACTACTTTATTTAATATGTAAATTTTTTTTAATTCAAAATAATTATAACTAATTTAATTATCATTTGAAAATATTCTCGAGGTGTATTTTTTAGATTTAAATAAAAGTTATTTATAAAAAGGATGTTCAACAAAACATTAACAAAATTAATATTATTGATAATACTGAATTGATAATACTGAATTAATAAAAATATGTAAAGAATTAAGCAAACTATGAAAGCTCAAATAAATTCATATTACAAATTTTAATTAGTAAATGACCTCTAACAATATTTATTATTATTTGTTACTTTAATGAAATGGTTAAAAAAATTAAATAATTTTGAAATACGATGTAAATATAATGAGTATTGAAGCTAAACATTTTTGTCAAAAGTAAATCATTATATGGTCCCTACACTAATATCAAACAAATTTGAGGTAATTTAATTTTTTATTTCAATTGTTTTAAATAAAATCATTAACAGATGAATTGAAGTTTTTTGGAATGACAAATCTGAATTTTTCTACATAACTAATCATAATATTTTTTGCTCCATTTAAAATATTGAAAGCATCCCTCTTCATACTTTTTTAAACTCTTGCCTCTAAATATTATTGAGCTATCTCATAAAACCACTTAAGAGCACTGAAAATTTTAAAAATAATAACTAATAAAAAGTAATGAGTAAAAAAAGTAATTATATGTTTACAAAAATTTTATGCAATTGGTGTACGGTCCCTAAGATAAAAATATTATGCTTAAAATTTTCAATTATATCTTAAATTTAATGATTAAAAGGGTGATGGAAATTTTGAGGTGATGAAGCTTTGGGATTCTTGACTGCTCTGGGGACCTACATGAAAAGACAGATTTAGTGAATGATCCTCAAATCAAGTTCAAACATTATGGTACTGATCTATAAATAGAATATCTCGAGAAGGCCATTAGCCTGAGACAAAGACGATGGCACTTCACCAACGATGAAATTAAAAAGAAAACTTTCTATCTCTATTATGGAAAAAGATTTAACAATGATTAGTTAGTCTCCGCAAACAGCGAAAATTCGAGAGATTTTTCGGCTCAATTTCAGACGGCTAAAAATGAAGCCTGAAATTGATAATATTTTAAATACAGTAGACTTGCAAATGAGATTGCAAGAATCCTTTCCTACCGAATCCAGCTCAGAATAAACACATGTGGATCTGCAAGAATTTCATCAAGCATGTTTTCATACGCTATGAACCGTTTGCATGCCAAAATAGATTAGGGTTGTATGAATAGTGAAAACGTTGAATAGAAAAATTTGAACATCTTTAAATTGGTTGGCATGATTCGTGGCGAAAACCAACATGGTAAAGAAATAATATCTCAATTTGGAAAAGGGAGAATTAAGCATTTTTTAAAAACACCCAATGAAAAAAGCACCTTTAAGCACTGTTCAAAAATGCTGCGCACCCTCACAATACATGATTCTCAAAAAGACAGATATATGACTTTTTTTTATAAATGAATTTTTACAAGTTAATAGTTACCCCGTATACAAGTTAACTTTATAAGAAATTTAGAAACAGTAGAATTTCCGTGAGAAAGTAACAAACATTTCTAATATGACAATTTAAGAAAATTATGCATGTAATTTTCATGTGATGTAGTCACGGCTATACTAAAAGGGGGGTGGCAGACACGCTTGTTGTAAAAATTTGTATAAAGAATATCAGAATTAGAAAAAAATAAGTGGATATGGCCAGAAAAACGATTTAAAAAAATACATACAACTGAATCATCCAGAACCAAACACATCAAAAAGTAACAACTCAAATTCAAAATTCATATGTCATAATAAGATATTTAAAAATCGGAGTTTGAAGAACCATGTAAAAGGGAAGAAAAATTAAATAACAGCCAAAAACCTATCATTCAACGATGTGAAGTAGTGATGGAATCATCATGAATGGAACGTGTCAGAAAATCATAACTCAAATTTGAAATTCTCACATCATAATAGCATTGTATTAAAAATATATCAGAATTTGAAATTCTCACATCATAATAGCATTGTATTAAAAATATATCAGAATTTAAAAAATCATATGAAAAAGTCTACAAAAATAGTAAATGACTTGTGAAACAACAATAATCAAAAGATGTGAAATTACGGAGCTTCACAAATTAAACGCCTCAAGAAGTGATAACTCAAATTTGAAATTCGAGGGTATAACAAGACATTTAAAATATCACAATTTGAAAAGTCATGTGTTAATCAACTGCCAAAAATCTGATAGTGATTGAATAATCTTGAATAGGAGGCATCAATAAATAATTACTCAAATTCAAAATTTGCATGTCTTAATCACACTGTATAAAAAATATTGCAATTTGAAAACTCAAAGGGGCTGAAAAGATAGTAAACAATTTGCATGAAACTATCATCAAAAAACGGGAAATCATGACCAAATTGTCATGAACTTAACACTTTAAAAAAGTGATAGTTAAAATTCGAAATTTGCATGGCATAATAACGTATTAAATACACCGGAATTTGATAAACTGCAGGGAACTGAGAAGACTGAAAAAATATGAAATATGAGTGGTGTTTGAGGCTAGCTTCTAACATCCNTGTCAACCTACAAATTCATAAATATGAAATATGAGTGGTGTTTGAGGCTAGCTTCTAACATCCAGTAAGCCAGTTTTAGTAATATTTAATAAAGTGGAAGGTCCAGAAACAACACCTTTCATCCTTGTTGAATTAGTTGAATTGCAAAACCAAGATTCTAATAACAACTTTGAAAATTTCAATGCAGACTTTAAATAGCATATAACATAGAATTTAACAGTAATTATTTGAAATGAAATACAATTGAATTTTGTTGCTCAAGCTTGCCTGTAACAATAAAGATCCCAAGCAGGAATAAAAGATTTAAAAACATTTACTAAAATAAAAAATAAAAAAATAAAAAATAAAAAAAATAAAAAAAATCATACATCACAAAGATACTCTCATATTTTTTTTATAAACCTGACATTACAAGCGCAACTCAATAATAGATGAATATCATTCAAAACAAAACAATTTTCAGCAAAAAACTGAGCTATTTATATAATAATAATTCATATATTAATTATTAATATATTAAGTGAAACTTGCCCTTTCTTTCAAAATATCAAAACGCTTTTGATCAAAATTCAAATCCGTCAATTTATCCATAACTTTTTGAAGAAGAATATGCTGTTTATCAGTATATCCCTTGATATTTAGCTACAAAAGAAAATAGATAAAATTATACTAAGGGAAAAAAAACATATATAACAAGTTTTAGGGAAACATAGCTACTACTAAAGGAAAGATTCATTAAAATTTACCAAGAAATAATACAAATTTCTTGCAAATCAGACACAAGAAATTCTAGGAATTTAATAGTCAATAAAATAGAAAAATTATATTACACTATTTACTGTAATATTTATAATTTATGTAATCATTAATTGGACTTAATATAAAATGTTTGGGTTCATAATTTTGAACAATAATAGATATATAATTCATTTTAAATAGTGGTGACATATTATTTGACTACTAAAAATATAAAGTTATGAATAAATAAAATTGCAAGTTTTAAAATATTTAAAAAAAGAAAAGCTTTACACTGATTACATGATTGTTCAGTAGTAATATTTTTAAAAAAACAGCAAGAAATAAACTGCAGAAAAAAATTTTTAAAAGGGATTTTTTTTTTCAGAAACTTTTTGGTTTGTTCTGGATTTTTTGCAAAATTCAGAACATATTTTTGTTAAACTAAGAGGAACTATTGTAGCAATATTATTAGTCCATTGGAAAAAACAGATAAATGAAAGCTATGTATAAATGCTTATACTAACTTCACTAGTTAAAAAATCATAAGTTAGGTCACATAAAATACAAGTAAAAGCAAAAAATGAGACTTACAAATATTCCAGCTTTAGAGCATCTAAGAAAATATTGGATTCCAGCTAAATCTGCAGCATATGTATACTCATTTAATGAGTCTCTTACTAGTTGTACAAAAAGTCGAGTCATATTGAAATGCAGAGGGTCAACATATGCCATAGCACTATAAAAAGTATATATGTTTAAAAGGTTAAAATACTCCCAGCTAACAATATAAAACTTTAAAATATAAGATTTTCAATTTTATCAACATAGTAAAAGCTTGACTATTGAAATAAGGGATAACAAATAAACATTGAATACATGAGTGCTGTCATGCGACAACTTGAACATCATTATTCCTTATTGTGTTTTAGCAACACTTAGAAAGTTAACTCCCAGTCTGTGAATTGAAGTTGTTTGTCTATCGTCGTCAATAAAGATGCTTGTGTTTTAGCATACTTAGTGTCTAATTATTGCTACAAGGATTATTATAGTTAACAAATAAAATTACATGGTTTCAGGCAACTCTAGTGCTTCAAGTTTTGCACGTTTATCGAAGGAACTTAATATAACCGAAGATAGAATGTGGGTAAAGTGGAAGCTAAGAAACAATGTTTTGATTTCTATGCTACAGCTATTCAATTATCTGGCAAGGAGACAGAAATTCAGGAGTGATATTTATATCTGCAATAGGTCCAGCTGCTACAATTTGGCAGAAAAACAGAAAAGGATTTATCCATGATTAAAATTGAAGTGAGAAGAATAAATTATTGAAAACATTTACTGAGAAAAATTTCATATTAAATGGCCAAAAAGATTAAAAAGATAAATCAGCATAACAAAGCTTTAAAATTTGGAAGTAAACAATGCAAACAGTAATGGTAGTACATAGGTCAGTGCAGTGGCCCAGATGAAATATTCCGCGACAAACATAACATATTTAACAACAACAAAACAATAAACATAACATAACAAAACAAATTATGTAATTTATCCAATTAATTTCCTGCATCATCTCTGTTATCTGACATCAGGCAAGGAACAATTAACAAGGATCATCTCCCATGTAATGGTAAGATAATAAATATATATATACATACATATATATATAAAAATGGAATTCTGCGGAATTAATAAGGGAGATGAGCTAAAGAATTCGAAGAAAGCAGTGTAATATGTTGAAATACATGCTGCCCCCTCTTCACAAGCTAGATCACCTAATTCCAAGTGCTATCAGGAGGAATAACTATTTTATTCACTAGTTACAATGAAAATGATCAAATGTAACCAACCACAGCCTACAAAATGCGTATTCTTCAGTGACTTTCAACCTTCAGTAAAGAAAATTAATGGCTAAAAAGAAAATTAATGATTACGGCAGTCATAGGAAGGGCGAAACTTGCACATATTCCGTGATGTCAAAAATATTTATGACATTGTCAGCACAACATAAATTTAGTGTGCGCAAAACTATGACAGAGAAAATTCCTTCTCCTCTTCCGACTGAGAAACGTTTCAAATTCAAAAGGGGGAAATAAAATGTTTGTTTCTCCCTCAACCTCTGTTACTACTAGCACTATGGCCTGTGTTAGGAAGGGCCGGGAATGTCAGCAGAACATAACAAAAATTATAAAATAATTAATTATTCATTTGTTCACCAGTTGCAGACAGGCGATTTTAATTTTTTGTTTGTTTTCCGTTTCATTTCAAAAATTTGATTTATTACAAAACGGTTCTATAAACTGGGTTCGTTCTAGCTACATAGATAGGAAAAGATACTGAAAAGAACAAGTTTTCTCACAATTAAAAGATCAGAGTTCTAAAGAAATATATTCAAAATAAAGTTCTTTTTGCTTATCACTAAAAAATTTAAATCTTTTCAAACTAAAACACTTAAATATAAAAAAATCGTAAAACACGGCTTTGTAAAAAAACTCATTGAAGAAAAAAAGAAACTATGATTGCACTTAATTTAAAAAAGAAACATATTTCAGATAAGACAAAATCTTTCTTCCCCAAATCTTAAACTTCAATTATTTATTATGAAACATATATATCAGTGATAAATAAGTTTAGAGATAATAAAAAATAATGAAATATTTAAACAGTTTTTCTTTTCTTTTATTTTTTAAGATATAAGAAATGCTGATGTAAATGCAAAGGAAAAAAATATTACAAAAATTGATTCAAAGGATAGACAATGCAAAATATAAAAGAAAACATACTTTAAAGAGAAAATAAAATAAATTATAAATTTCAAAGACGAATAAATGAATTTAATTTCTGAGACTGAAGCTAATGTCCCGATTAAAAGTTATTAATAGTTGGAAGTCTTGCTCCAATTTATATTTGGTATTTTCACTAAACTCAGTTGGGTGATTTGTTTTGCAGAACTTCAGTTTTTTTTTTTTTTTGATCTTTGAATTTTTTTCCTTCCTTGAAATTATATCTTTTTTTTCAGCTGCACTCAGACAGTTCTTACATCAGTTAATCGGCTGTCGGTAGCAATTTACATACTCCTGCCTCTTAATTTTCTTAGGAATGTTTATTTAATGCAAAAGCGTTGTTTTTTTAAATTTTAATTTCTTATATATTATAAACATTGGTTAGCAAAAGTGGCAGAAATTTTTAATCAGCATTGAAAAATAAATAAAAAGGAATTTCAACTAAAAGTATCTGCAGAAATTGAATCGATGCATAGAATAAAAAGATTCTTTTTCTAGTTTTATGACTATTTAAAAATAAAATATTTACAAAAAACATATAGATGAGAAGAGGGTAAAATATATAGCACACTAGTTTATTCTTAAGTTACAAATCTGAATTTGCAACCCATTTGTAGATAACGTCATGCAGTTTCTCGACAATCAAAAATTTAATAATAAATTTTAAAAAACATTACAAAATATGTTTGTTAGTTCAGAAATTTTCTGCAAAAATCTATTTTTGAATAAATTTACTGTGATCACAAAATTATCACGCGTAGCTAGAGGTAAATTAATTCTTCGCATAGGACGCACATCACGACAGTCGAACTTTTAAACACAGATAAGCGGCAGCCTATCTACAGGAAATTACTGTAGATATATAAACATTACAATGAGTGATAAAAAATAAAATACTTACAAAAAAACACAATAACAGTAGCAAAAAGTGATTAAAAAAAAACAATATGGCTACAGAAGTACAAATAAAAAGCCTATTTATACACCTTCATGATTTGAGTCAAGTTGATGCCAAAACATTTTGAACAAAAGTAAACTAAAAAAGAATTTGAAACTTAAAAGAAACACAAATTCTAATTGATGATGTTAAATGATGCAGCATTTGATGATTCCACTCCCTAATACAAACTGCGTAAAGAAACATAAGAGTTAGGTTAGTAATATCAGTAGATCGGGGCATTTTATGTTGTTGCTTGACGGAGCTTTACAACTATTTATATTATACTATTAAAATAAATCATTCAGTCGGTTATATTTGAAAAAAAAAACTTACATTAGAGTTAACAAAATAAAAGAAATAAAATCAGTAACATGGCATACCTTTTTTCCAATATTTTTAAATTTTTAATTAGTTATCTTTAGTACAATAACAATCCTTAAGTAAAATAACAATAGTAGTAACAATCCTTCATACTGGGTTGAAGTGATAATAGCACCTTTGATTATATAATGCAAATTATTTTTCCATACTGAAAGAATTTAACACTTACAATCTGCACTCTTATCAGAATATATAATTGAAGATATTAGAAACAATACTTGCCTTTCAAGCATGAAATTCAGACATGCTTTTGGTAGAAGAAAATAATCATCTTGTTTATACCATAACCGACTCATTTTGGTATTCTAAAAGAAAAAAAAATTAAAATGGTTATAAATAAGCAAAAAATTTAAAAAGAGAACCACTTTTACAATTTAAATTCATAGCTTGTGCTTTTCAGAGTAATTGTGTTATACTGTGCACAACCTTTTTGAGTACAGCAGGTTGACCAATGACGGGCCACGTGCCAATATTTATAAATGTTGACTGCAATTATGGCAATTTTTATATAAACATCATTGTTTTCGATATTAAATTCTTTTTATCATTTAACTTAGTAACATATTTGCCAAAAAGTAATGCTTTTTAATATTAAAATTCATTCAAACCTGAAGAATATTAAATTGATACTTTTTTCTAAAGATATTTCCTTCAAATCAAAAATAGATTTAGAAAAAAAAGAAGTAGGAAGGAAAAAAAATTGGGAGAAAGTAATTTTTTTTATCATATCACATAATACAAAGGCTTATTTACAAATAAAGAAAAACTGTAAGGTTTGTAGAATAAAAGTAAAATGAATATTTTATTGAGCAATACAAATGCAAATAACATATTTTACTTAAAGAACTTACATGGTTGTCTGAAATTATTTAAAAATAAAACAAACACATTATAGCTCAAAATAAGTTGGGGATATATTTATGACATTAGGAGATTCATATTTAGTGAATTATTAGAGATTTTCAGAAAACTAAATCTTAAATAGTTTTTAAAGCTATAAAAGTTAAAAATAAAGTTTCTTTTTTTAAAAAAAAAAAAAATTTCGCCAACTATCAAATTTTGCATGTTCTAAAGAACTGTATTAAAAATATCAAGATATTAAAAAGTAAAAAAAGACGCGAAAAAGCATAACAATAACAAAANAAAAAAAAAAAAAAAAAAAAAAAAAAAAAAAAAAAAAAAAAAAAAAAAAAAAAAAACAATCTAAAAATAGTTTGATTGGACAAAATCGGTACAAATAAAGCACTTCAAAATTTACTATAAAAATGCGCAATTTGAAACTCAAAAGTCGTACAAATATCCTTTTAAAAAAATATCTGGATTTTCAAAACCGCATAGAAAAGGGTCGCAATGACTACGAAAAGGATTTTTAAAAAAAAAACTTAAATTCGAGATTAAGATGGCACAAATAAATCACCAATTTTAATACTTGATTCAAGTATTGTAATAATACATGTTAAAAAATTCCGGATTTACAAAACCATAAGGAAATACAGAGCAATAACTGCCAAAAAAATAAATAAAAATAGTTTGGATTTACAGCGAAATTGGCACAAATGAAGCACATTAAAAGTTAGAATGAAAATATGCGATTCCAAACTCGTGAGTCATAATAATATGGTATTAAAAATATTCAGATTTTAAAATTTACATGAAAATCCAACATGGTCTTTAAAAACATGATCGAAAAGTCACTCGGATTTGAAATGGACACAAATAAAGCACATATGAAATTATACCTTCATTTCAAAATATGTGTAACAGAATAACATATTAAAAATATTAAGAGTTTTAAAACTGTGGAAATCCATAACAATAATCGAAGAAAATGCATTTGAAAAACAACAGATGTACAGTATATTAGCAATTTGAGCGTGTTTATAATTGATGACTTGAAAGCGCAATACAAAATTTTACTTTTTTTTTCCTTTTAAAAAGGAAAGAATCAGAATTATTTTACTATATTCAGTTGCCACTGCTGAACGCACTTCAACAGCTGGTGTGCCCGCAGGTTGTGCACCTTATATTATTCATTATAAAGTCTGATTTTATATATATATAAATATGTAACAGGCCCAACCCGATAAAATTATTATTTTTCTACTTTTTCAGCAGGCAGAGAAAGATTAAGACCACAAAATATTAAACAAAAGTAACAGAAACATTAAGAAACTACATCTGAATGGCAGAAACTTAAATAGATTCATGAGGAAAAAAAATAAGAAAAGCTATTTTTTATAAAGGAATGTTGAGATAGCTTTATTTGAAATGCAAAACAATTGAAAAACAAAGACCAAAAAAAAAGGCTTTTCATCAATTTCACCGTAAATCCAAGCTACTTTTTTTTCCAATTTTTCGACAGTTATTGCTTTGCAATTCCACATGCAAGGCCCATGCTAAGCATTACCACCTCGCCAAATGCAATAATATCATAAATTCAGCTTAAAAAAATTGAGTTTTGGAAAAGTATTTGGGAATGATTTTTTCTACAGAAAAGAAAAATTTACATTCCCCTCAATCTTGGAGAAAAAGGTCAAAGGAAATTTTTCTGAACAAATCCTGTATTTTTTGTTTGATTACGTCTGGAACTAACTGATTGTTAGATATGTCGCATAATCAATAAGAATTATATTAAGTCCACATAATGTAAGTAACAGGAGAGATTATGTAAGCATGAGACAAACTACCGTAAAATGTAGATTACCATGTTAGTTGCCAGATAGCACGATAGCACGCAAATTTTTTCTTACAGTTTGTGCTAATAAAACAGATTAAGTGATAGCAAGATACATATTATTTGATACAAATATTTTTGCAGAAAATATCTTTTCTCATGACAATAACATATACAATAACAGGACAATAACATAATGTTTCTGAAGGTTTATCCTTATACTACTACTCTATCTAAGAAGTTATCAAATTCTTGATCTGAATTTGATCTTGATATGAATTTGCATTTGATAAAATAATTCAATGTATAGTATATTTGTATTTTGATATGAAATTTTCTATATGAAAAAATCAATCATAAGAAATTTTTAAGATTTGCCTTCAGCTAAGAATTTTGAAATTTGGTTAATACTTTTGATAAATGGCTAATTTACTGGCTAATAATTGAGCCCTGCACATTGGGTTTTGAAAAATCCCAATATTTTTAATATATATTAGTACAACACTCAAATTGCACATAAAAATGTGCACTTAATTCATGTCAATTTCACGACAAATCTAAGGGATTTTTTTTAACCTTAATTTGGCAGTTATTCCTACGCTTTTTGATGTGGTTTTAAATTTTAATACATTGTTACGATTTGCAGGTTTTGAATCTCCCATTTTAATAACCATGCTTGATAATTGCTTTATTTATGCCTATTTCACCATCAATCCAAGTTATTTTTCGTTTTTGCTACACATTTGTATGTGGTATTGAGAGAAAAAAAATTTTAACGCAATATTATTACAGCATACTGTTTATATAAAAATTACCATAATTGACATAAACATGCATAAATGTCTGGGCATGTGGCCCTTTGTTGTTCAACCTGTTCAACAAGTGGCCCTTCACTCAAAAATGTTGTGGATTCCTACTTTACAGTTAGAGAAAATTTTTGTAGTGTTACAATAAAATAAAATTGTGATTAGCATAAAACACAAATATTGAAAAAAAATACTTTAATATAAAAATACTGTATTGAATAAACAAAAATACTTACTCTTAGCAAATAAGGAAATTTAGGCATCTGGAAAAGAAATAACTTAAAATATAAATTGTAATCTGAATAAATGAAAATTTTTCATTCTAACATAACACACATTATTTACTTCATTTTCTTGGGGAATTAACTCAAAGTTGGTAGGTATAAATTCATTAGGAAGTGGTAATTTCAATCTTGGATGAATAGTCACATTTTTCCAGCTCTGAAAAAATACAAAACAAGACCTTGTTAATAGTTACTATACAGAAACAATAATAAAAATATAATAATATTTAGACATCCTACAAAATATTTTATCATAGAGAAATGATTTTTAAAAAATTACCATATGAGAGTAATAATGACTCAATATTGTGTTTAGTTAAGACTTTAATTGGAAGCTATAACATTATGTTATGAGACAACAAGTTTATACATGTAACACATTTTTCATTAACTCATTGCATAGTTTGATTCTATATGGCACTTTGTTATTTCATTGTGCAATTCTTTTTCAAAATATCACAATTCAGCAACAATCAAACACATTAATTAACCCTTCAAGCATTGAGTCTTGGGTAAAACTATTCAGAAAGTTTCCTACTATACAATACTTTCAATAACATATATAAACTGGTTTTTTGTTAAAGGAAAGCCTACATCAGAAAGTTTGGAAAAAGCTGGGATTAACAACCAGAGGATTAAAAATATAACTTAAAAGGTTAACAGTAATGAAATACTTTTAAAATCGAAGATAAAGATATCATTAATATTACTACAGAGTGACTCAATAATACACATACACTACTGAAATAATGTAAATCTAACCAATATGTAGTTCTGCATAATCTATAATGATATTTTACTAAAAAGGATTCACTAAGTCTTTATATGAGCTTACAAATTATTTATTTCGACTATAGCTATAGTAATCAAATTTTAAAAGAAATGTAGTTTCAAAACTATGCATATTCCAGCACTTATTTTGATATTCAAATCAAATACAAGCCAAATTTATAGTCGAAATTTCAATTTTACATCATGTCTCCTGAAGTCTGACCTTGAGAAAAGTATAATAACAGCAAATTGGAGCATGGATAAAGAAAATAAGTTGCATTTCTAAAGTAATAAACTGTTCAGTTGGTTCACAAATCAAATTTGTTTTACTTTACCAAACAGGACAATTATGGATCAAATAAACATACAGGAGAAACTCGTAACCTTCCTATTTGGAAAAAAATTTCCTCAAATAGTGTCAAATAAGTCGGCATCTGCAAATGCTCAACCTAGATGCCTTGTACAATCTAATTTTCAGAAAATAGAGCAGAATTCTAACACTCTATTTTCTAAAATGGAGAGTGCTCTGAAACCCTATCATACAACAGCAAGATTAAACTTTTGTACAAAAAAACAAAAACAAAAAAGAAACATTGAATACTGAGTGTTTACTAATAATATAATTCTGTAAATATTTAATATAATTTATTGGTGATGAAAAAGTTTAATTAAGATGGCCCGGGTGAGTATTCATATTACTAGAAGGATTTGGGAAATAAAAAATATTTTTGAAAGGGAATTTCCAGACGAAGCATCATGGTATGGGAAACCTAAAGTAAATGAGACAAACTTAATTTAGATTTTATTTCACTTAAAATGGATTACAAGGACTATCAACACATTCTGTTTTAAAAGACACATAGGTAATCTAAACTTGTTTTTCAACAAAACAACACATCCATACACTCTAGTGCATTCTAGACGTTGGCGCAAACAAAATAAAATTGAAGTTATGAATTAGCCAGCTTTCTTCTTTGATCCAAATACAATAGAGAACCATTTGAGGGTTTTAGCAAAACAATTTATGTGAACAGTAGTCAATACAATAAGAATAAATTGCAACTAGCAATACAGAATGCTTGAAATGAAATAGAAAAATAAATAAAAGAACTTTACTTCATTTCAATATATTAATCAAAATGGTGTATATGCATTTGTTGAAATTTGTGGAATTAAAATCATTTTTCATGAAAAATACGTATAATTTTGTGTCAGCTAATTATGAAATCATTTCTTATTTCAAGACTTATCCAGTTTATACTTAATAGTTTTATTTAAAAATTATCCCATTAAATACTTCTTAAATGCAATAAATGGTTTTAATAAAGATCACATAAAAAATTAAAAATAATAGAATTTGGCAGAATATGTATAATTTTGTGTCACTCTGTATTTAGTTACAATAGATAATGGTCTAAATTATAAAACTAAACGTATGTAAAATTTAACAGTTAAAGATAAAAAATAAGAACCTTAACAACAGAATACATATTTTGCATTTAAAAAAATTATATTAAGAAGAAAACAAAGCTCTGCACTGATTTAATAAATATAATACAAGAAATTTTACATAAAAGCTGATTCTCTTCTAACCTGAATTACTTTTTCTTTAATGGGATCCAAATGATATTTGGTTCCATACCACTTTTCAGTTTTGATACAAATGTCACTAAATTTTTTTCCCACCACAGCAATCCTTAAAAAGAAGAAAACAATTTAAATAAGATAACATTTAACAGTAGATAATTAAATTTAGATGAAATCAATACAATGATAATATGGTATATATGAATTGATAATGAAATTATCATATGTTTAAAATTAATGTTTCAGCAGTTTTGTAGTTTTAAAAAAATTACTACAACAATCACAAAAAATGAAGACAACAAAACAAAACCGGTGATATTTTAATGGTGGAATTATGCATGAAGGTTAAACAAAAAATGAAGAAAATAAAGAATAAATATTTGTATAAGACAAAAAAGCTGAAATCTGATAGTGTATTATTGACACTTAGAAAAGGACTGGAAAAAAAAAACTAAGTGCCTATGCAAAGAAAAAGAATGAAACAGACTTCTCTTAGCAGAAGTATTCCGTTAACAGAATATTTAGAAACAAAAAAATTTAATAGCTGAAGTTCTATGATGTAAATAAATAAAAAAAAGGTGCATTAATAAATAATTAAAAAAATCTAAATGAAATAAAAAATTAAATTTAAAAAAAATACAAACAATGCAAATAACATAAAATTTGCATCAAAAAATTTTTACGCCCTAAACGCACATTAAGCATTAGAACTTAGCTGTCATTTGAAGCGTCATTACATGTCAAAAATGGAGAGATAATTTTCAGACATTAAAATTTATTTTTCAAAATGGTTATCCGGTGCTGATTATGTTTGCCTCGAAATGATTAAATGGAAATTATTGAAGCTTTGTTAACAGATCTATAGTTTACAGAGCTATAGTTTATAGAAAGCACCTCACTAGCACAAACCTTCATACTTAGTTTTCTAAAAGAACTTTACTAATTTTAATAGCAGCAATTTTTGGTGAAGGAATAAAAGACTACAAAAACTTTTACATAGCATGTAATCATTTGAATGAAGGATTCTTTAAACCACTCAAATTAAGAATATTATATCTGTTTCACCTTCTTCAGGTGTTAAATTCTTTTTCTTTTTTTTTTAGCTCACAAGAGAATATATCAGCATCTGATACTAGGAAACAGCATAAGCCAAAAAATTATGTCTAGGGAAAAGGGGATAGACAAGGAAGCTGGTTGACAATAATTTTAGATTTTCAACAGAAATGAAAGCAAAGAATCAAACTTAGTAATGAGATTCTAGTAATATGCTCATATATATAACACTTAGAATTCAGTATAACATTTTTTAATAATGTAAGTCATTTGTAATACTTTAAACAAAGGAATATGACAGGCATTAAACTAAAAAAAATCTTTCATGTTGTTCAAGTGTTTTAAATGTTTCTTCTACCCATTAAGTAAGAAACCGAAGTCCTCTTTTACCATAAGACACTACTTTTAGAATCCTAAGAAGAAACAGGATATCTACCTCTACTAGATAAGATAAACAGCCAAATGACTTTAATCTGTAAAATTTTTGATCATTTTATTCAGAGTTTATTAAAAGCCACTTGACCCCCTGTGAATGTTTATCAAAGCTTGAAAGTATGGGTGTAAATTAATATTCTGCTAAACCTAATTTTCTCTTCAGATAAATGTTCGATAATTTATTTCATTTAACAGCATTATGAATTTTATAGCGTTCTGATAAAAAGTTATGGATGTAGGCAGTTTGATGCATAAAACTTAATTACATATACACAGAATTTTAACAAAAAAATGAAAATATAGCAGAACAATTAAAAAGATATAACAGCATAGTTAAAATATATTAACAGTGCTATGACTATAATATTCTGATAATCAAAGTACTCAAAATGCGTTAATCAACTGACATAACTTGATAAAATTTTGGGCTTGTTTATGTTAGAGTCTTATGTTTATTTGTGCAATGATTAACCAGGTGGCAGAGCTGTGACAATGTACATTAGAAAGAGAACTAGCATACATTTTTATTCCTAGATAAATTTTATTAATTTTCGTTAGGTGTTAGTTGATGAAATTGAGTTAATGCGAAATAGGTTGAGAGGAAAGGCCAGGTGTTCACATTGGCAGTGTTCTTCCTCTTCTACTTTTTCCTGTAGCAAGTAGAAATTATGCTGTCTTTTATTTCAATTCTGCAGGCAGATCTTTCTAATGAAATAGGAAAAGAATGGAAATTGTTCGATTACCATGCTGTCCTTTCTTGAAATAAAGTGTGTTCTGAAGCTGAAGTATATTAATCAACAGTCTATTATCTTAAATAATGACTATTATTTTGAATTCCAAAGGCCAAAAGCTAGAATCCAAGTGCCTCTTGGGTATAGGGAATTAGCACAGATGAAAATTTGAGACTTCCGAAATGCAATGGCAACATGGTATAGTTGGATTTATGAGTAAACTGTTATGTGCCTTTTGGAACTCAACTCTTTTTGACTTGCAGTAGGAGTTCAATTCCAGACTGTATCCTAATGCTGACATCAGTGTATCACTAATTTCTGTTATTAAGGGATGTATGTACATACTATTAAACTGTAGTTTACATGTTTCTCCTGATTCTTTCATAAGTGCAAGCCAAATGATTTGACAATATCAAGAAGTAAATACCTCAGATTTATGAAGAAAAACTCACTAAATCAATCTAGAGTAAATAAGAAATCAAATATCATTAACAATGTAATCAAAATAAAGATACAAACTAAAATAACTACACAAAAATAATAAAGAATAAACAAGTAAATTCCATACAATACTTTCACAATTCAATTATCAACAAAACAGAAAAAGGAAACTGAAAAAAATAACTTAAATTTTCTTTTTAAGAAATATAGAATTTAACCTTATGTAAACCAAATCTAAGTTTTAAAAAAAAGCATTCAGTACTTAATGGTTCTATTTACTATTTTTGTTTCAGTATTCAGTGCTTGTTTATTATTTGTGAGCCACATTCTCTTGTACTCCAGCATAAGAAATTTTGCCTAACTTAATTAAATTTTCATTGATGCTGCTGTCATTTTAATCCTATTAATAAAACATTTCTTCACATAATGAGTAAATATTTATATTAACAAACATCACCACTTCTTTTTTAAAGAGTATTACTTTTTTAAAGTCATCCTGATATGCATAAATCATTGTCTACTTTAGTTGAAATTTAAAAAAATAATGAGCATTACTTTTTTAAATTATTATTTGTTATGCATATGCAAATACAGTAGATCTATATAACAGAATTTTATAAATCGCAATTCTTCTTCATAAACCACATTAATTATAGTATAATTAATATGGTATAAGTATAATGATCTATATAACACAAAATTCTATATAATACAAAGTCTTATGTTTCAAGTTTTGCATTATAAAGATCTTCTAATGTATTAATTGTTTGGCATTGCAGCTTCAAAATAGAACTGCAAAATAATAAAATATTTTTATTTAACAAATTTAACTTAGTTCTTTTTTATAGGCTGGACATTTGTAATCTGCTAAAATAAAACTGAAACTGAAAAAAAAACTGTTAAACAATATGTATTAATTAGTTATATCATCGAAAAAAAATTTCATTAAAAAAAAACAGAATCCACAGCGAAAAATTTATCTACTTTTATAAACAAATAGATCATTAATCATAAATTACATGAACTTTATTAAATTTACCTTATGGTATCGGGAATCAGCAAATCTAAGACCTTGGTAATCAGCTCTGGTTTGTACTTGGTTTGTATATAAGAACCACATAAAATGTCCTCCATCTCATAATCCTAATAAAAAGAATTTGAAGTTGTTTCGTCTAATTTATTTTAATTTAACTATACTGCAAACATTGAAAGTGTAAATGAAAGCAAGTTTTTAAAGTAAACTTTACATAAACCTATGTGATTTAATGACTAATCTGAATGAGTGACTCAAATAAAGGTTAACATTTCAAAGTATGAAAGTACAATACTTTAGTATTCTACTGAAGATGCTTGTAATTTTCTTCACTATTTTAGAATTAATTGTAATTTTAATTAATTCTTGCTTCAATTAAAACTAAAAGTAAGAGATAAATTCCACTGTAATCATTCTTCAATACTTACATCAAATATAGCAAGCTGTTAAATAGCAAATAGATATCAAACAACGAGTAAGCATTTTTTAAAGCATTTTTGTTTTTTTAATTAATGTTTAAAAAAAGTTTATCGAAAAGGAATATTATGGACATTTTTTTCTGCTGAAACTCATACTAAGTTAGTGTTTTTAGTTTTAAATTTTATGAGAAAAACACTTTAAGATAAAAGTTTTAACTTCAAGATAAAAGTTCAAATGGTTCCCAATATAAAAAATATTTAACAGAAATGCTTGCAAAAAAAAATATTATTAAAAATTCAAATCTAACAAGGTCATCACCAAAGTAAGTTGCATAAAAAATTTAAAAATCATGAGTGTAGGGATTTGGTCACAAAATAAATCTATAATCAAGTAATAAGATTTATTTATAAATATTGTGGTCAACATAGTTGTCTTGTATGATTAATATAAAAAAACCAAGAACTAAACAATTTTAATACTGCCTTTACTATTATGCACACTAAAAGAAGCAATCATACTTTGTACTAACAGTGTGTTTTTCAATATTTTTAAAGAAAATTATAAATTTAGTTCATAACTTTTCAAATTAAATATTTTTTAATAATTTTTCTTGCTGCATTAAGTCCCATAAAAAATACTGAATAATAAAATCAAAGATTACTTACAAAAGAAGCACTAGCTAAAGAACAAACATAAGATTGAGGTTTTTCTCGATCCTTAAATCTAAATGTGATATCATTTAAATTCTTGCGTTCATTAAATATCCATTCCTGAGGACCCTCTTTCTTCAGCAATGCAAGATATTGAAATAAAAGTGTGACAATCTCATCAGTGTGATCTAAAGGAAGAAATATTAAATTCAAAAGGAAAGGAAATCAACAAAAAATAAACTAGGAATGCACAGTGTAGAAATTAAAAAATGAAACACTTTAATAACCTTTGATACAATAATCGGATTACACTTACTAACATGTAACCTTAATTGTTTGAGAAGCTAGCCTTGGATATGACATTTATTTACCATGGGCAATGAAATAGCTTCTAATGATTAAAGTACCAAATCTGAACCAATTTTCCGGTAAAGCTGACCAGATGAAAGAAATTTCATAGTAAATAGTTTAACACAAACTATGTGTCAGTTTAAAACTAAAAAATGAAGGTTTAGAAATATTTTTTAACTTAATAAACTTAATTCCAAATAAATTACAGGCTGTTAAATGAAGAACAATATCCTTTTTTTTTTTTAATTCATGCTAATATTGAAAAGTGGAGTAATTCATCATTGAAGTACTCTAAAGACAGGTCATCTTGAAAAAATATGAAGAATTATTTATTACACATTTTGACTTTTACAGGAATTCCCATTAGGCACTTCAGTTGTTTGGTGTCCCGCATCAAAATATGTTATTGTATGAACTGAACCAATAAGATTTAAACTAGAAAAATGCTTTTTTTACTTAAGGTAAGATGTAAGGTTTCATTAAGTCTATACCTCATAGGCATAATCCATTATAATTTTGTAAATAGTTAATATTTATTTTTTTATATAGATAAATACTTAATTCTCTTTACCTAGAACACTGTTGACGTCTTATATGCATTTCTTTCTCAATAAAAATATTTTCACTTATTTTTCTCGCATATTTCATTTATTGCTTATAATTAAACTACCAAAGAATTCAAATTTGTTGAACTATAATTAAATAAAATCATAGAAAAATAATTAATATAAATTATTTATTACATTGAATTATCTTTGGACAAGCAAGTTTTATAATTATGTGTGTGCAAGAATTTCTTGGCCTTTAACAGTTCGGAAAATATGGCAAAATACACAAAAAATGAAATTAACATTAAGGGGTAACTAAAGGGGTAAACTTAAGTGATAACTCTAATTCGAAATTCTCACGTCATAATGATATCGTATTAAAAATATCTGGCTTTGTAAAACCATATGAAAGGGATCAAATGGTAAATAACTGCAAAAGAACAATCATCAAACAATGTGAAATTACAATGGAATCATTATGAATCAAACGCGCCAAGCAAACTCTTCAAAAAGTGATCAAGCAAATTCTAAATTCACATGTCATAACAACATAGTACTTAAAATATTATAATTTGAAAAACTATGTAAAAAGAGGGGAAAAAACTATTAAAAACTGCTGAAAATCTATCATATAACGACGTGAAATTATGATGGAATTGTCACAAATCGAATGAGTCAAAAACTGAATACTCAAATTTGAAATTGGCACATCTTAATAACATTGTATAAAAAATACCGGAATCTGAAAAGCCACGTGAAAAGGGTTCAAAATAATAAATACTTCTGAAAACTATCGTCAAAAGATGAGAAATTACGACCAAATGGTCACAAATCGAACGCTTTTAAAAAAAATTGATGGCTCAAATTCGCATGGTGTAATAACATATTAAATACATCGGAATATGAAAAATTTTAGGAAAAATCACCAAAAAAATTATGAATTACTGCTGAAATGACTGAAACTTTAGGACACTTTGTTTGTATCAATCTTAACGAAGCGCTGCTCACGGATTGAAGCATTCGGTGATTACTTGTTGATTTAAAGTTTATCCCTGTTTTACCTAAGACATCAAGGTTTTTTTGACAGGTTTTCCTTTAAATTAAAATAATAAACATCAAATTACTCATGTACGGCGTGATATGACGTACAAATAATAAAAGTCAAATCAAAGAGCTGTTGGATACAGTTGCAGTCAGTAAACAGAAACTAGTTGGGTCACTCATGAAAGTATTGATTGCGTATTTAGTCATGTGATTCTCATTAAGGCTTGTATAAGACAAAAAAGAGGTGGGCCTGAAGCATTTTATATGTCACTGAAAATATTATTAACAACCATATTTGGCCCAATAATTTATGCTCTGGGCACCATATATCTAGGAACCCAAAAGGGAACCAAAGTTTAGTCAGGAAAGGCTTCCCATGTTCATAAGCTTTCCACACCTGCCTTGAGCTAACCAATTCTCAACCAAATCACTGGCATTCACCAGGATTGCTTTTTTCAAAAAAATTCAGATTCTGGACAATACAGTCTCAATAGTTAAATCAGGAGAATATTCGACAGTTTGGTCTTTTTTTATAGTACATTTACTTTTTTGCAATTTCACTATCTTTACAGAAGTATTTCAAATTAAAAAAAAAAAATTCTTGCAAAATAAAATTTTTTGAAAGATTTTTATTTCCTATAATAAGAATCAAAAAATTTAAGTCATTTTGCATATCAAATTTTACTTCATTTTAAACTATATAATTAAAGATGACAAAAAAAGTTTAAGCAGAATAGATTACATAGTTTCTGATACAATATAATTTCAAAAGTTATTGCTAAATTTAGATTCCTCAAAAACTGTTCCACCAACCCTACTAAAATTTTGGATTTCACCATTCAAAATTACATAAATTAAAGACGTGTAAAAATTTTATATACCTTACAACTAACTTCTTTCCACTCATTATTAAAATAAATATTAAAAATAATAAGTAATCTTGAAAAACTATATTTTGCCTGAATTTATCATTACATAAGCAAATTTTAAAATTATGAGCAAAAGTTTTATATTCGACCATATTTGGATTGTCCAGAACAGAGATGGTGAGCCAATGGCACGCGTGCCATTTATGGCACTCGACACAATATTTTGGGAACGCCGCCGATCACAAAGTTCACTATGAAGCTATTAACAGTTAAATTAAAATTCACTAAAAATGAACAATCAATGCCAAAAAAGCAATTAATAACCATAAAAAAACAAGCTAACAATGAATAACTTGCAAAAAAAAAATAACAGTTCTGTTTAAACTAACATCTTATAAACCTAATATAAGTTATTTGTCATCTAATCTGCAACAACAGAAGTCACACTGATGTTACTTTAAGTTGAATTACGCGTATAACTGAGACATTGCAAAAAAAAAAAAATTCGTAGTAAATAAAGAGTTTTGAGTTGATAGTATTTAGTATTATTATTTACCCAATAATCACGTAGTGAAAACTATTTGTCGGCACGTCTATGACCTCATAAAAAAAAATTACAAAAAATGGCACGTTGGTGCATAAAGGCTCGCCACCCCTGGTCTAGAAGATGAACCTGTCAGAAAAAAACCTGAGCTAGAGAAATTAAATTTTTCATTTTGATTTTGTAACTTAAAATACTTTTACAAAAATTAATTAGCATATTTAAGGTTACACTTCATACATCTTAGTTCCTGAACATCCAATCACAAATCTAAAGTTATTCATTTGTTCTGTTTTTTGTTTTGCATACTGTCTTAATAGTAGCTGATAGTTAATTCAGTTAGTTAATAGCTGGCAATGAATGCTATAATCCTAGGTATTTAGAATTCTTTTTTTTTATCCTCAGAAATAAACTGAGTGTAACAAATTTCATTTTAATAGAAAATGATCATTTTATTAATAAAAAAATTTCATACCAATGCCTTCTTCAGTTAGTTCCAGATCCACAATAAAGAATGCAAACCCTTTAGCACCAGGTTTATAACCAGAAACTATACTATTAGCCCAACCTATTAAACATGTTATGATTAATAAATGAGCCTTAAATTATTTTGTTATATTTCTTTCAATTGCCCTCATATGTATACATAGAACGCACAGACACATATATATATATTTTTCTTACACAGCAACAAAAAAAAGTTCTCACTTTTTGCATTAGCAGGGGTGATTGTGAGTCCAAGTCAAAATTCCGGAAAATTTCTTGTGTTAAAAAAAAAAACAGTTTAAATTGAAAAATTAGAAAAAAATTTAAACAAGATTTTTTTTTTCTTCTTCTCAATATTTCTAATCTTACTTAAAATATATTTAAAATTTTACACATACCTATACCATTTACACATACCTATGATGACCTGGAAAAGTAATTAAAATTTATAAATATGTCTTTCTTTCTTGAGTTTATGATTATAATAACTATTTACTGATAAAAAATGAATATTAATCCTGAATATAAGCTTAAAAAAGTATCTGGCTCTCCCTTACAAACAAATAAAGTAAACTGTGTTTTTAAGTTTCACCTTTGAAAATTTTATTTCCTGAAACTTCTGTAATCAATGATTTTTTTAAACATCTGGACCTTCGATCTCCGGAAACTTCCAGATCACTGTTAGCAAAAAATCCGGAAATCCGGTTTTTTTTTCGGAGCACAATCAGCCTTGCATTAGCAACAAAGTAAGCTTTCATAAGCATGAAGGTGTAAAATAGATGTATACAAATTTCTAAATGTAAAATCTTTTCTCACAAAAACAACAAAAAGTTAAAATAAACTGACCAAAGTTGAGAGGAATTGAAAGGTTAAAAGCGAATAGTTCATATCAACAAACACAGCGTTCTGTATTATGTTTTAATTATACTTATGCGGGCTCAATAATAATAATTTTATTCATTGAAAAATGAGTATTAGTCATATTGTTATGCTTTCAAGCATACTAAAAAAAAGCATGCTTGAAGAGCAGAAGAAAAGGTTGATGACAGTTATGAAGATGAAACATTGAAAAAATGTGTATGAAATGTCACTTCATATATGTTATTTTAAAAATCATAATTATTGTTTTGTTTCTGAAAAGTTTTTTTATAGTAAGTCATTTATTTCATTTTAAAAAATTTTATTTTAATAACTTATTTTTGAATAAAATTTTAATTTTTTAAAGAGGAATTAATTTAATATATATGAGTAATTAATTTAAAGATATTAATAATTCATTTAAATTTTTTTAAGATTTTATGCTAGAACACATTTTAAATGAGTTTAACTTAGTAGTAAGAGAAACAAGAATGGTTTGCAAAGCAAACCTTATAAGATTGCATCACAATCTTAGGGCGTTGGAAAGGTTAGCAAACAGGGTATGGAGTCCAGCAGTTCAATAAAATAATTAAATCTTTCAGTACAAGAGTTAATTACAAGCAATCACATATCATAGTAGGAAAAATTTATTAATAAAATCTAATTTAAAAATTAGTTTGAATTAAAATTCTGCATAACTAAATATATCATAAAACCAATATCTTACAATCTGATAAGCTTTTTTAAGCCAATGTGAAACAAATATATCATGAGGTCAATGCCCAAATAGCTAATCAGAAATTTGTAGGCTACTGACCAATTAATTCAAATAATCACAGTATTTTAAGTTTTGATACTCTGATCAGTTACTTAAATTCAAAAAAGCTCTAAAAGAAATCAAAATGGTCATAGTGTAAATGATTAACTCAGATGAAATCAGCAATCAAGATAAAAAGCAAGTGAAATTATTAAAATAATGAATAACTTAATAGTAATTGGTACTAAGAAGATTGAAATGCTAGCACAAACAGTGTGTTTATTAAATCTCTTTAAATTTATAAGAATGGTTCATTTTACTGATGCTTATAATGGGATTTACTTTTATAATGCTACTCAGTACCAAAATATTATTGCTTAAACTTTTTTGTACAATTTGAAATTTCTTTAAGTTTTTATATGTTATTGTATATATTACTTAGTTATGCATAATCTAATCTAATGGTGCATAATCTTTCAAAAATGTAGACCAAGCATGCAAATAATGGGGTAAAATAAATTTTGCGAGAAGTTGCTTTTGTCTGATTAATCTTATATGATAGCACTTAAACATCATGATAAACTTACACTGTACATCTAATTGAAAATGTTGGTGGATATTAAACATCACTAACAGAAGGTCTCATAAAATCCACACTGATTTCATTCAATAGTGATAATACAAATTTAAGAAATTGAGAGGAAATATCCAATTGTGTGAATATATCAAGCTTGTTTGCAAAATAAAAAAGGATTAATAATAAATTAGCAATTATTGTAGGTTGGGGCAGTGGTGTGTAAGGAGCAGAGCTCCCTTGCAATTTCACTCAAATTTGTATCCTAATTTCCAAATATTTTTCAAACAGAAACGGCATCTAAATGAAGTCAAAGAGCATCTGCTAACATAGATATCAAGCAAAGAACATAATACTTCAGACAGTTTTCTAATAAATATATTTTTTAAAAAAAACATACTAATATATGATTAAAAATTATATCATGAATAAATAGAATTATAAAATTTGCTTTAAATTATCAACTTCTTTTATATATCTGGCCCTAAAAATATACAAAGCAACTAAAAAGTTAAAATTTTTCTACTACAACAACATACTAATAAATTAAATAATAATGCATACCTAAAGATTTCAATTCTGATAAAAGACTTCCTGGGCCCTCATGACCAATAAGATGTGCTAAATATGACGTTGGCTATAATAATAACAGAAATATTAAAGGAAGCATAATAAAACATTATAAAAGACAACAATAATTTTAAAAAAAAATTACAAATAATTTTTTTAACATATTTATCATAAACATAAGCATTTCATCATAATTTGTAAATTTGCAAAAAATAAATTTTTAAAAAAAAAACTTTTATTTCCTATTATGAACTTAAAACAAAATAATTAAAAGAAATAAAAAAAAGATTTAAAATAAAATTTTAAAAACTCCTTAAACAAGTAAACCCAGTTTTAAAAAATACCTTTAATTAACTGTTCAGAATTTGTAAAAATATAATTTTAAAACATAATTGCTTATATCCTTTTGTCATACAACTTTCCATATTACATTTGAGTAAATGCAGTTTTATATTAGGGGTTCCTACATCATGTTTTCCTTCATATATTGTATTAGTAATACAGTGTAAAGTCGCGTATCCGGAATCGGTGGGACTTCCAGAAGTCCGCATAATAGATTTTTCCGTATAATACACCCCCAAGGTAAACAAAGCTTAAAATGATTTAATAAACGATCTGAATCTAAGAAGCAAAAAATAAATAAACACTATTTTTAAGGGGAATAATGTTTTAGCATTAAAATATCTAATCAATCAAATATAAAATATTAGAAAAAAAATATTATTACTGAAAATATAGAAAACGAAAAAAATTTAACAGTTACGAAAATATTAATCCGCCATTTTGAACTAGAATGATTCAAGCAGGAAGGGGAAATTCTGGAATAAAGCTTAAAATGATCTAAATCTAAGAAGCAAAAAATAAATAAACATTATTTTTAAGGGGAATAATGTTTTAGTATTAGAATATCTAATCAATAAAATTTGAAATATTAGAAAAAAATTATTATTGCTTAAAAATATAGAAAACTAAAAAAAATTGACATATGAAAATAATAATATTCATTTTTAACTAGAATGATTCAAGCAAGAAAGGGAAATTCCCGTCATTCATTAAGGTGGGTAGATGGAGGAGAAAAATTCATTTCCTTTTTATTTGTGAAAGAAAATAAGTGTAAAGAGGAGATCATTTAAGTTGAGGGTGGGGAAGTAACAAATTATTGTTTTCTCTCCAATCATTGGCTATCAATCAAGCATAAAGGCGGGACACGCGGATCGGGTTCTCTTTATTTTTTCTTTTATGACTGAAAAAATTTGCTAAAGAAAGAATGTTACCCCCTTTTTCCCCCGCCTCCTAAATATTACATGGTATGGGGAAGAACGAATGTTTTGTTTCTCAAGGACGTGTATCCTTTTAGACCTATTCAAATTTTCCATTCTGTCTCCCCCTCCACCTTAACGCTTGCCCCGTTTACCCTTTTCCACAGTATTTCTTCTTTCAATAAAAAGGTTCCAGGAAATGCCTCTTTTACTAGCCACCTGCAAGGGAAAGGAGGGGGGGGGACTCAGTTGCAGTCTTTTGAAAACAAATCTCCCTCTTTTTCCTACATTCCAAGGGAGGAGCGTCACTAACGGTCACTCAATGGTCTTGGTAGATCTTCACTTCCCCTTTCTGGTGATTTATGGGTTCGATGCATAAATCAGAGGTTCAGTGCAAGCTAGAAAAAGAGAAACTTTGTCAAAAGATCTCTCTTTTTTTTTTTTTTAAGGAAAGGGGAAGATGGAGAGATGTTTGTTTATTTTGATTGTTAAAAAGTGTCCGGGAAATCGACCCTTCCGGGAAAGGGACGTCCGGATATGGGACGTTACACTGTAGTACAATCATAGTACAATTACAATCACACAATTTCACTTGCAGGAAAAAATTGTTATTTGTTGATTTCTAGACAGCAGTTCAGCCCTTGGTAAATATAAAGTATTCCTCCTTTATCAAAGAAGTTCTGTGTCAAGAAACTATTAGTCATCTTATTAAAAATTGGAAGAAAAAAATTTCGCCAATTGTTTCCAAATTATGTTTGCTCCCTGGCAATGAGGAGGTAAATACACTTGCAAAGATAGTCTAGTATTTGCCACAACATAATTCATCCACCCCTTTGAAAATCTATAAATTATTGATCAAAAAACTCTGATATAGTGATATTGTTGCAGGGAAAAGTTGGGAATGCCTTTCACATGATACAAACAGTAGTCCTCCTGATTAACCAAGGAAGCTAGGTTTATCCTGTTTTTGCATCTTGATGGGCTATAATTAGCATGAGCAGGATCTCAATAGAATCAGAGCAAAAAAACTCTGCATCATGCCCTGTATGTGGGAATGGTTTTAAGAAAAGAAAAATCTCATTATTTGCTCCAAATTAAAATATATTGACACTAGAGATTGAATTTTAGTATTACACACTTATATTGAACAACAAGACAACATATGGCTGATTGGCTTAGGCTGGGCATAAAATAAATAAATTAACTATTATAATTATTATCAGGGGTCTGTCTAGGTTTTTCTGAAAGGTACCTATTTTGTGAAAATTTAGACATAATTTGTGAAAAATTAAAAATTATATTACAAAATCAATACAAAAACATGGTAAAAATATAGATTTATCGTTTCTTAAGGGATAAAAAAAAAACATTTTAAGAAAAAGTATTTTGTGAAACTACCGTTTTTCCTAAAGTTGAATTTGTGAAACTACCGTTTCACCTAAAATTGAATTTGTGAAGGTACCGCTAAACGGTAGTAAATTCGGCCTGGACAGACCCCTGATTATTGAAAGCAACATTATAACTTTATTTATAGGATTCATGCTGAAAATTTAAATGTTTTAAAATATGTTATAAAATAGGCAAACAAATATATTTAAAAACTTTAAAGAAACATAAAATTTTCAAAAGGAAAAAATTGCACGATTAACTAACCACACGCTCACAACAGGGTGTTAATCAGTTTATTCAAGGAAATATGTTACACATAACAAAATATTTAAAAGTTAAAACTAAAAATTGTTAATGCCACATAGGAATTAAAAATAACATCATACAGTTTGATACAAAAATAGCATTAAGGACAAAACCAAATTTATTAAAAATAAACTCTTACAGCTTATGAATAATACTTAACAGCTCACTCTAAGAATCCCTTACAAAGAAATTTATAAAAATTAACACCAAAAATTAAGCAAAACAAACTCTATGTAACAAGAAAAAAAACTATGTTTGTAATAATTTGGAAGAGCAGGAAGAATTAAAAGCAGAATAAGACAATAAAAAAAACCATATTTTAAAATTTAAAAAATACAATTAATGTTTGATACAACTTCAGTTATTGAATAGAAAACCAACATTATAACACGAGCGCATTATATTGTGACAATACAACAATACTATAAGTGTTTAGATGCAATTAAAAAAGCTTGATTAATTATGAAAAAAACAATACTTTACATTAATAAGAATTATGTAATTAATAGATTATTTGATAATAACGCAATCAGCAACAAATCAGAGATCACGGCCACCTAGACAAATCTAGAGGGTCATGTTACTTTTCATTTATTCAAAGGAAATTCAAGATGCTCTGTATTTAATGTATAATAGAAAGAAGAAAAAAAAAGAATCGCCCTGAATAAGTTTTGATCTAATGCTCTGATTTGTATGTATTAGGACTCAATTTTAATGGTTCGAGAGGGTGACCTAAAATATGTAAATTAACTAGGGCAGACAATATTCTAAGTTACAAAATCAGACAAAAACATATTTTCTTTGAATAAACATAAATTTTTTGATGCATTTGGATTTCTGACCCTTAAATTATAAGTGGTAGCTGCAATCTGAGAAATATGATCTAAATAGTTTGGCCAGGAGAATGGTCTTAAGTTCAGACTCCTTAATGTTAATTTAACATTTTGTGTATTTCGACATTTTTTTAAACTTCTAATGGCAGATTATGAACAGTTACAGCAGAAAACAATAAAAAGAAAGAACACAAAGTACAACAAAAAATGCTGAAACACAGTTCATTACTCTAACATATCTTTAGCCTCCCAATAATGCTCGGTGAGAAAAATCTTGACCAGAGCAGGACAGTTGAATAGATGTGCAGAGTCCAAGACCTCTCCAGAGCTGTACAAAGTGCATATCGGGGAAGGAACAATTTAGAGTCTAATAAGATGGTTTCTTAGGCAGTCGTGACTGGTAGATAGGTGAAATTCAGTCACAGTTCTACGCCTTGGGCCATAAAACAAATTTGGGATGGTATTCTTTCAGGACTTTCGGGAAACACGGTTATAGAGGTCTTCCTGAGCACGAGCTTTAAGAGATATTTTAATAAGATTTTTAATAGTATAGAAGGGCATGGGACAAGAAATTACTTGCATAACTAAAGTACCCTTGTTAGCCAGGAAGACAGCAAACCACAGGAGTACTATAGTTTAATCAAGTGATGCCAGGTTTTTAAGATGATAGCGGCAATGCAATATGTCCTGGGTTATGGGATTATTGTCAGAAACGATATCCAACAGAGCAGCTCCAGAATCACTGAGTACTTCATCATACCTCAGGAATTATTTTAATAAAAAATTTTTACATTCAATTATAAAATTCATTTATCCTAAGAAAAGCAACAAAAAATTTTTTTTATTATTTTATTGCATTTAAAAAATACAGTCGAAAAATTTTGAATTGTAAGGTATATAAATTTTTGCATCATTTCAAAGAAAGTAATTTTAAACAGCAAAATACAAAATTTTAAAGAAATTGATCAAATGATTCCACTTTTTAAAATTCAACCTCTCAGGAAGTATTCAATCAATTTTATTCAAATTTTGTATTTAGACATATAAAATTACATTCATTAAAATGATGTAAAAATTTGTATACCTTACAATACAAAATGTTTTGACCATTATTACATAAAAGAATGAAAAATAATAATAATAATTGAAAGTGGTTTTTTGCATCAAACTATCTTTAGCTAAGCAAAATTTATAATTGTGTGCAAAACTGTTTCCAGTTCTCGAGATATAGTGTCTACACTTACTAATTAGCATATTTCAGGTAATTGCCTCAAACCATTAAGATTGAGTGCTAATACATGAAAATCTGATTATTAAATCAGAAGTTATTAAGTTTTTTTTTGCACACTGTACATTAACATCAAAAATAAGAGTGGCTTTAATTAATAATATCTTTTGAAAATTTTATTTAATAAAATGACTTATTACCAATTTAAAAATATTGTTTTGAAAGCTTGAAATTGTTTCACACTTATTTACGAAGCAATTTTCATGGGAATAAAAAAAAATCAAATGGGCATTAAAATGATGTGATGCCGTTGGATTAGCAAACATGACTTAATGTGTCGGTCATTATAATGGAAAAGTTGCTGTAATGGGGTTGCACTAAAAAGCAACTGTTACTAAGAGTTACTACTTGAAAATAAACAACTTTTTTCAGCATGTAAAAAAGTAAGAGATGGATAAGTACCAATTTTTTAGCATCAGTCACAAACTGCTGATGATGCAACTTAGTATCAGTTACAAAAAATTTATACTTTTTATCCTGTGATACATATTAGTCTTAATCTTAATTCATAGAGGTCATGAAAAATTACAGAACAAAATTTCCTTAATTTTATAACATATTTTGTTAATTGATTTGTTAATTTTGAATTAAAAAAAATACTAGTTTTGACATTGTTAGGTCTATTTTTCTTATTTTTTTACTTAGAATAAGTCATAAGTCATTTTAAGATTCTTTTACCTAGAAAGAAATCTTTAAAAAAAAACAATTCAAATGTTCCGATTAAAATTGCATGTTCGTCAAAATGCTACATTCTAAACAAAAGAAGAAAAAAAAGAAAAAAAACATCAAGACAAAATGCTAAAAATCAGGAACATTGAGATAACTAAGAACCCTACATCATAGTTTGAGATCAATATGCAAAAACTTTTTTAGTTCTGCTGCATTAAAGAAAATCAGTATTAATAAGTTAAAATTCCCTTACACTAATATGTAATTAAGATTTGCTATCAAGTTAAAACTTCTTTTAATTATATAATTTTAAGTAGAACTTAAATAATCTTGAATTGAAAACACAGTGACAACATTTTTGTAAAAAGTAATTTAATGGATCATCCCTTGACATATAATTTAAGAATTCTATTTAATTGCATTGTTGATTAATATCAATCATTTTGAAAATCAGATGAAAGATATGAATCAATAATTGGGAAACTACAAAACTCTACACAAGATTTGTATTGCTAAAAATAATAAATGAAGGTATGACCGCTGAATTCAGCTCCATAAAAATTTCATAACGTAAAACATTTAATTAAGTCTTTGTTTTCATAAAATGCATTGCAGGTAAGGCTATATGTATAAACTATGTATATTTTCAGTAGACAGTCCTTAAGTTTGAACTATCGAAGTTTGCAATTTTCACAAGCATTATTAATTCAAATAAAAAAAGGTTGGATAAAAATTCACAGTTTGCTATTCCTTAAAACAATTAATTTAAAATTCACTTTGTACTCCTAGAAAATTTGATGTTCTAAACAGAATCAAAAATCAGGAGTTTCAGGGCAAAAAGGGGCCGTTAAAATATTACATGAATATATTTTAGAAAATTTTGAACTTCCTCCTTTTCAACAAAAAAGGAAATCACAACCCTCCCTTATGCTTAAATTGCAACATATCCCCACACCCCTGGTTTACCACTTTACTTCACTTTACCTGGTTTTACTTTCACTTTAGTAATCTAATTTTAGGACTGAATTTATAAAAGATATAACTTATCATGAAACAAAATGTAGTTTTTAATTTATTTTATAAAATTTTGAATAGAATATTCTTCAGGAAACTTTTGTGTTCAAAACTCTAAATCTCTGAAATTTTTTGAAGAAATTTTTTTCCAATTTTTTCTTCAAGTTTAGTTTTATTCCAAATTTGAAATTTTTCATGTGAAACTTTTTATTGCATTTTATACTGTTTTTCAAGAAAATTTTTTAAATAAATGGATTTTAGTATTTTACGTACAATTGCTTTTGCTGGACATCAAAAATAAGCAAATCACATCCCCTCCTACTAGTAGGTGCTTTCATAATACTTAACAGACCCAAAGCAAAAAAAATCAAGACAAATAGGACAAAATATTTTTTATCAGGAAAAGCCAAGAATGTCAGGAGAAATATGAACCCTATAAATGTGACAAACATTTTAACTATCAATTCTGGAGGAAACTGCAACAAAAAAAAATAACAGTCAACCCAAAATAAAATTAAATATTTTAATAATGGCCCAACACAAAAAAAAAAAAAAAAAACATTATATCAACTATTAGACTACTGACACATGAATGATACTCATTTTGAAGGTCTGGGACAGGAAAAGCGATGTTCATGTTCTGGATATCCTTCACAGGTACAACATGTCCTTGAAGCTAAAATTACAAAATTAACAATAAATAAAAGCAACATTAAATTAAGCATAGTAAATATGTATAAAATAAAGATAGAATTATTTATAAATCTGCAACTTTTTGATGAGTAAATACGAAATTAAAAATTTAAAAATAATTACATGAATGCATAAAATTTTAGAAATAGGCAGGATAACATAAATCTAAAAATTTGAAACTTCATGTTTTAAATAAAATTTTAACTAAGGTTCTTAAAAGCATCATTAGAAGTGTCAAAGGTAAGGGGTCTTTGTCAAAGACGTTTTAACGCAATTTATAGAACTTTCAAAAGAGCCCGATATCATTAAAAGTAATGAAATAAAAAGAATGATCTGGGCAGCTCATGTGACCAGAATGGAACATTTTTGTGTTAAAGCCTTTTAGTTGAAAAAGAGGAAGGCCAAAACAACAATGGCTTAATTCTATAGAATCAAATTTTGAGAGTAGTTGAGGTAAAAGACTGGCAGTCCAGGTCAAAAAGTAGGTTGTCCTGAGGAAATATTAATAGAAGACCTTGGCGTATCCTTGGCTATTGTGACAAATATGAGGATAAAATGTATCTTAATGTCATGGATAACCCAACAAATTTCTTTTAAAATTTCAATTGTAGTAGTTTTTGCAGTTTTTTTTATTGTACATAAGATTTTATACTTCATACAATTAAATATTTAATTAAAATATTGCTATTATCTTTAAATTATTTATCTCAAATTATAAATTATGTTAACGTATTATATAATTCAATAACCACAAAGCAAATTTGGCTAACGAAATCTATTTACTCTACACAAAAACAATTGTAACAGTTTTGATTAAAAAAAGTCAGTTTTTTTTCTATTTATTTTAATTTTAAGTGACAAAAACCTCTGAAGAAGGAGTTACTTTCATTTCCAGGAAAGAAAAAAAGCAGAGCAGAAGTTATTAACTGTTTGTAACCGCTATCTATTTTCCCTCTTAATACAAAAGAATCTATTTTCACTAAAGTAAAAAAATTCTAAATACAAAGGTTTCACTTACTTTATGATAAGAGGGAGGGTTGGGTGGAAATGGGTAATAGTGCATAATATTTTTTAGCATTTTTTTTTATTGATATTAAGCAAAACACATAGACTATGCTTTTATATGCTTTTCATAGACTATGCATGTTGCATAGCAAAACAATAGACAATCAGTTTTATCTACCAGTCAGAAGAGTAATCTAGGAAAGAAGCAACATGTAAATTTTTGGCTGATTTTAAAAATAACACAGCATGAAGGAAAATAATTTAAACTCAATTTTATTTTCTAACTAGAAACTCTAACACTCAAACCTTTATTATCATAACTAAAACTATAGAAAAAGTCATAGCTTTAAAATTACAATGAACTACTTGTCTGTAACATTAAAAAAAATTTAAAAATATGCATCTGATCATCAACTAAAAACCTACTTTCTAGATTACCTTGTACTTTGCATAATTAAAGATATTTTGCTTAGCAAACCTGCTCATAAAATTATTTATCTTATTTGACTTTACTTTAGATACAGCTTATAAAGTAGTATTACATAATTGGTTAAGTTAAAATAGTAAATACAGCAGTCAGAATATAATTTCAGACATTTGTTACCAAAAAGTGAAGAATATTGGCTTAACATCTTTGAGGTATATACTTCTCCACTGAAAAAGACTAATACAGTCGAACCTCGGTTTAAAGAACCCCTATTTACTGAACTTCACGATTTAAAGAATGTTTTTCTCCTCTATTAAAATGAAGGCAAAAAAGGGTATTTAACAAATTTTAAAAAAAATAAAAATAACGAGTAATTCCGGCAATCTAAAAAAAGAAATTCTTAATTTGGGTTAGAAAAACTATTAATTGCTTTTCAAATGATTACAGTATCCATACTGTCAGGTACATAAAACTACTTTTTTTGTATTCATCAATTTTAGACATGGGTGATCTCAGTTCAGACCTCACAGGTGCATAAGAATAACGATTGAGTGTAACCAGTAAGAACAGGAAATTCCTTTCTTATTTCTCACATTCTACAATAACAAAGAAGAGAGGTGTACAGGATGCTTGTGAGGACAAAAAATTCCTTTCTAATTTATATTCCTTAGAAGTAAGGTGCGTTGGAAGCTCATTTTCGTAGAATATTTGATTTTTGAGAGGTTATAAAACATGGCAGATTGGCGAAAATGAAAACGTTTTTAGTAGAGTGAGTTTTTGAGTTTGACAAAAACCTTAGACCACAAAGCGCTTCAGCAGAATGTCTCAAAATCTCCACATCAACTATAGCTAAAATTTTTAAACAATGAGTAGAAATTGAAAAAAACTTGGAAGGTGGTGAAAAATCGTCGCAAGAAGTCATTGAAAGCCAATCCCCTTTCTTGAGTCTGATCTAGTAGAATGGTTCATCATCGTTTGCACCAACAATATAGCCACAAATGGGCCTCTGATCATAAAAAGCCCTTCAACTAGCTGATAAGCATAATGTAAAAGACATTTCCGCATTCATTGTGTAAGATCGACCGCTTTAAAAAAGGATACAACATAGTCAAAAAGAAAGTGTGCGGAGAAAAGGCAGATGCAAATGAAAATGAAGTAAAAGGAGAGTTGCTCAACCTGATTGAAGGATATTCACCATACAACACTTACAACGCAGATGAAACATGGTTGTTTTATGACTTAAACACAACAAAACACTTTGTTATACAAATTAAAAATGCTTTGGCGAAAAAAAAGAAGTAAACTGAGGGTTATGGTTTTGCATGCAGTAAATGCTGATGGAACAAACAAATGAAAGCCATTTGTGATAGGAAAAGCAGCAAAGTCGAAATGTTTTAAAAATGTAAAGACTTTACTGACAAAGTAAGCAGCAAACAAAAATCCTGGGTGATTTCTTTTCTATTTGCAGATTTTTTAATGTTACTAGATAAGTCAATGAAGATACAAAAGAGAAATATTATTTTGTTTATTGATCAATGTCCCCCCAAATTTTCAATCAAAAAAACTTAAAAGTAGTGTTTTTTCCCTGAAAATTGCACAAATGTGCTTCAGCTACTAGACCTTGGTTCACTCCTTGAAAATTAATTACAGAAAGTTGCTTATGAGGAAAAATTATCATTGTTAGAGAAAAATGGGGAGGAAAGATACAAAATCACTGTTTTGGATGCATTATTTTTTTAAGACAATCTTGGGATCAAGTTTCGGAAAATACAATTGAAAAATGCTTTCAGAAAGCGAGATTTCCAGGAGCACAAGTCCTCTTTTCATTATCCTTCAGAAGAAGACATAAGGAAAGAAATTGCATTAATAGATTTTAATGATTATGTTACATGTGATGATGGATTATCTATGTATGCAACTTAAGTTAATAAGGTAGATTAATTGAAAACAATGAATAGCGACTCTGACACGGAAGTCGATGATAATGCATCTCCAGTGAAAACTGTTTCTTTTTCTGATGCTTTGCACAGCTTGGAAAAAGTGAAAACTTACCTAATGGAACAAGATGTAAATGGTAGAGTATTTTTTTTTCTGTTCATGGCATCAAAAAAAAACATTTTAAAGTAAGTAAACCTTAAAATTTCAAAGAAATAAGTAAACCTTACTCACGAAATGCTTTCAAATTTCAAATTAATCAATGTGTAATCATTCACTGTATTTTAAGTTCCTCAATAAATAGTGCAATAGTTCTATTTATTCTGTGTATTTCCTTATTAATGTTTGTATATTCCATAAGGTTAGTCAATTTTTTTTTTCAATTTTGCTGATATTGCAATTACCCCCAATTCAGTGAATAATATTTTCGGTCCCTATGAATTCGTTAAATCGAGGTCAGACAGTATTTTAGAAATGCATCAATATTTATCAAATATTTGTATCTGATCAAAGTCAGAGATTTTAATCTTTTTGAGATATTTTGTTTTAAGATATTTTGTTTTTGAAATTTATGTAAGGTGGCCCACATTACTTTCAAACAACTTTTTATTAAAATATCTAAAATTATAAAAATTATTTCAAGAATGAATTTCTGTCATTCTTTCGTTATTCTATTACAGTTACTAAATAAATAAATAAATTATTAAATTTTGCAAAAAAATGCTTATTTTTCTAGATTTCAGAAAAAAACTAAGTGATAAATTTCTCGGTTTTCAGTTCCAATGCTCTCAAAAATTAAAACTTTTGCCTGTAAATAATTAATACTTAAAAACATATTTTTGCGTTTTAAATCATTTTAAAGCATTAATTTTGAGCTGATATTGGCAGTGTTTAGTAAGCAGGTTTAATGACATGTAAAATAATTTAAATAAGACCAAATTCCATATAAACAGTTAAACAATATATCATGTTTAAAGGTCTAAGTTAGAAGCATGTGTACTGTATTTATAGAGAGAGAATGAAGAGTATATATATTATATATATAGAAGGTTATAATATATTCAAGCTTGTAGATTATATGTTTAAATTGTATCACTATGTGTCATACTTTTTTAGGGAATGAATAAATTGTTATAAAGCTTACCATGTGAAATGGTACGAAATATTTTTAATTCTTTGAATAATTTAATTTCTGAATAATTTAATTTCAATTTTAATTAAATTGAAATATACATTAAATCACACTTTGAATAGGAATAACTTAAGTCTTCTTACATCTAGAACAACTTTAAGTGATAAAATTATAATGTACTTTATGCAGTGTAAATGAGCTACAGCATAGAAATTAAATCATAAACACCTTTAAAAATTCAGGACTAAATGGATGCTTAGGCCAATCAGGAACTTGAACATTCTTATTTGAGACATCCGAAAACAAAGGAAGAACAAAATTTTCTAACTCTTCTAAAGTTTCTAAAAATGCAACATTAAACTAGTATTAAAATGAAGAACAGGTCGGATTTGTGTTGTATATGAATAAAGCTAAAACAATATGTAAAGATACAAACAGGCACATGATTGTTTCAGTACTATAATGAAACACCTTCTTTCAGTGACAAAAAACTGGCATTCTTTGTTTTTTCCACAAAAAAATGGTGCTTTATTTATAAATTAAAATTTCAAAAATTGTTTAATACTTTAGTTATAATGATAAAAAAGGGGGAGAGAAAACATAAAACTACTGCTGAACATAAAACAATGCATTATAGTTGACTTAATAAAAGGCAGTTCCTCAAAATTTATAGGAAAATTATTTCCTTCTTATGAAATTCGATCAAAAAAATTACCCTTCAAAAAAACTTTATATATAAATAATTACGTAACCAATATTATTAAGCAAATAATGTCTTTTTTATTACATGACTAATTTTTACTTCATTCACTGACTAATGCATGTCATTAGCAGTACAAATTTGAATAGCTCATAAAATCATAAATACAACTAATGCACACTTTTTAGCAAATTTAAAACACATTAAGACCACAACAAAAAGGCATTGAGGGATTAAAATTATCAGTAATAAAACAAAAGTATGTATTTAAAGTCATAAATTATAATCTGCGTTTCTGAAATTAATCTTATTGACTTTTTTGATTTGAACATCTCACACTTTAAAGATTTCAAAAATTGCTTTTGAGAAGTATCACAAGTATTCACTGCTATTTTGACTTTGAAATCAATTACTTTTGAAAGTTTGTTTTTTAAAACCTACTTTTGTACACAAAAACAATCACTAATTTGCAGCTAATGGTTTCTTTCTTTTTTTTTTAATTTTAATCTTGTGGAGTGATTTAAAAAGGTTAAATTTTCTTAAGAGTTTAAAAAACAATCAGATTTTTTGATTTTTGAAGTTCAACCTTGTCAAAGAAAAATGTTTAATTTCGATAATATGTTAACTTTAGTGCTACCATATTCAGCCATGTTAAAGTAGGCAAAATTAATATCATTAAAAAAAGAAAGAAAAAGTAAATGCAACCATAAATATAAAAACCACAAAATCACACAAGACTCAAAGACTAGTATTTAACAGAAAGACATTTATGAATGTGTATGACAAAAAGTTACGTTATATTAACAAGGCTACTTCACAAATTTAACATGAGTCATTGAAATCAGATTCTATTTAAGCTTCAAAAAATATGCAACTTAATTTAATATGAAAAGTTTTGAGTTCTAAATAATAAAACATTTTCAATCACTTAAAAAATCTACTTTTAAATAGAGGTCATTTATAAGAAATTCAGTCTTAATCATTTCACTTTCCAAAGCACAGAAAATAAAATTTTCTCGGACCTAATGTTGAATGGACAAAAATGGTGGGGAAAAATTATATACATGGCTCAGTAAAACTTCTTTTGTAATTATATAAATAGTTTACTTTGTTATACTTTGAGCTGAACTCAATTAAAATGACACATTAATTAGGACAATTATTAAATATTTCTGCTAAATTAACACAAAAAGAATATAACAGAGTAAAATTCCTGAAAGAAAAAGCCAATCCTAAATTAATTAAGCAGAAAAAATATCAAAATTTCTTACCTTTGCCGAGGATAATCAGAGACATAATGTTTGAAGAATAAAATTTATTATGGAATTCAAGCAACTTATCACGAATGTTAATTCCTTGAGATTTTGGATTTTCAAATAATGTAAATTTATTGCCTGAAATAATAAAAAAAAAAATTTAGAAATTACATTTGATTTTTCAAATAATTATTTAATTCTATCTCGATTACTTTAATATAACAGTTTTTATATAATTATCAGAATTATTGGGTATGATCATTTATTAATGCAGTTAAATGTATATAATTCCATTACTACAGTCAAATATCAATTCTGTAAAGCAGAATGGAGACATTAAAAATGCTGTAATACCCAAAATTGAATGACACCTGGCAGCAAAGTGGTAGTCCTTCGCTCTCTTGCGCCACATGTCCCAGATTCTACCTTTGGACTGGGCAAGGTTAACTCAGCTTTTCAATGGGTCAATAAAATCATTACCAAGCATTCTTGGGGACTAAACACTGTGGGTTCTGCATTCGGCTGACCACCCAACACAAAAATCTGTTTTTGCACTGCAACATCCCAGACCAAAGAAACTGAGATGGGTACAGTAGATCATGGCCAGAATTATATCTGTGGGAGAATTTGATGAATGGATACCACTAGTTGATTCATTGCTGTTATGTGAGAAGCAGGGAGATCTGTATTAAGATCACCGTACTTTTTGAGCACTGATTGTGACAGCTGTATTAAGTTCACGGTCGCTCCTGTATTGCCTTTAGCAGTGGAGTGTATACATTGTGTGTGATCTAGACTGAGAAGCAACAGTGTGAGAAGGACAATGTCGCAGTCACAAGTAGAAAATCAACTGTTCAGTGTAGACCTTCCATCCAAGTAGGCGTGCTCAAATCGTAGTGGGCATTTCTGTCAAGGTAGGCGTATTCACATCACGTCCGAAGGTCACCAATCAATGTGGGGCGAGGAGTAACTGACAATGTCAACCTTCATCTCTGAATAGGTACCCCATCAAAGAATCGAGTTAGCATGTCTTATATACTAGTGAATTGTAGCTGTAATTTTGTGGTAAATACACTACATGATACTTTAAAAGTTGTATAATGTGTATTTATTTCAAACAATTTTGATACTTTTGATTTTATGTTTATCTAAAATTCTTCTCTTTTCAAATCTTCCTTTTCTGATGTATCTACAGATGCTATAATTTCTTTCCACATATCCGATTCTTCCTCTTTCACCACAAGATGGTTTTTGGGTATTACCAAAAGATATTAAAAAAGGAGATAGCTTACCTCCACCAAAAGGGTGGGAACACTTTGTAATATTCCATAAACTTCTATAAAACATCTAAATAATTGTAGTTGAGAGTGTAACAATCAAGATTAAATTTTATTTACACAAAAAATATTTATGGACACACAAAAAAGAACAACATGCTTCCCAATCAGAGTTTCAATCAGTTTTCTCTCGAGCCAGTGTCAGTGAGTGTGGGAGGAGTCGGGATTAAAGTTAAGCGCGTGATGATGATGCGCTCACGAGACAAAACTAAGTGATAGATTAATGATTTTAATTGCAATTTCCAACACTGGTAATATATATTGCCCACAAGAAATACTTCCTCGTAAGTATCAGTTTCTTATGAAGTCATTAAACTGGTAAATTCTTTTCAGTTTCATGCATGGAAATTCTTATCTATGCACACATCTTGTAAGTCCACTTCTTTAGAAAAAGAATGATTCTGGCAATTTCTTCTAAAATACGGCAATCTCTTTCTTAGGTTTCATAATTCATAAAATTATTCAAGAAAGCATTTTGAATTCTTTAGAAATCAGGGGGGAAATTGATGCTGAGAGATATTTCATAAAACCAAGGGTAATGTATATGGCTAAAAGAGGTTTCCAGGTCAGAAGAAAAGAAATTCAGGATTTAATAGTTAAAGGGTTAAGAGGAAATAAAACTAAATGTAATGAGCTTTAGAAGTAGATAGCATTTTTTTTCTTTTAACTTTCAATAAGGTTACAAAAAATTTTCATGGATCAAAATGCTCAAAAAAAATCTGCAAGGTTACAGTTGAAAAAAGATTGCATAGTAAAATATTTTTGGATAAAGCATATTTTAAACTATAAAAACCACTTAATGTTTAGAACGACTTTTGAAAAATTATAGAAATTAGGATGACTTTTTATTGCAAAATAACTTTGAACAAAAGATATAATTAAATAAAATCTTAGAAATGTATGTTTTAATACACTTTTTTAAAAAAAAAATTTAAAAATAAAAAATACAATAAAAATTGTGCTCTTTCAAGTGTGATACAGTGCTATGAACAAAAATATTATGACATATATAGTTGCATACTTAAAAAAAACTAGGCTAAAAAAAGTCTTAGAAAATAAAATAGACTTAAAAAAAAGAATTATAGACTATTGCAAAAATTTATTTTTAGTTGAATTTATGATTGCAAATTTTTGAAACAAAAACATCTTTAATCATTAACAATGACTGATATTTGTCTAATATGTTCAGCCTATCATAATGCCTGTTTAGTATATCAAATAATTTAATTTCTTGGTAACACTTTAAATATTTAACTAATTTATGAAAAATGACAGCATTTTTGATTTGTCATTGACACTTTTAAGAATACTTTAAAAAGGTAATGATGCATTGTGCCAAAGAGAACATTTATTTCACATGAAATTTTTTTCCTTAATTCACTTAACTTAAAATATTCTTGCCCTTCTTCTCATTTCATTAAATACAGTATAAAAAAAAAAGTTTTCTTAAGAAATATATGAAGGACTTACTTTTTAACAAAAAAATGAAATTTAGTTAATTTATTGGGGTAAGCATTTACATTCAAAAAAAGTTGTCGATATGATCAAATTTCTAAAAGTTCCAAAATTACAACTTTGTATCAGCAAGATTAAATTTGAAAAAATGTGCTTTTCTGAAAATATTTTTAATTTTTACCTGTTCCAAATTTACTAAAATCATGATTAGGATCACATGTAGCTCTTTCTAGCTGAGCCAGCCTCCAAGTATCGCTTTGTAGATTTTTTTCATGTTCAGAATCAACAGCATTAACTTCTCGTTCAGTAGCACTCTCAGTAAATAAAGGACACAAAAAGAACTGGGCAAATCTGGCAAAAGCATATTAAAGACTAATTTTTAAAATGGCTTTAATAATACTGCTAATAATATTGTAATTAAGTAATTTTTCTTTTAATTTTCAGAACAATTACATCATTCAATCAACGCACTATCTGGAAAAAGGACATTAATACCTTTTCCACAGAATAGTGCAGATTAGTGTGTTGCATATTACCCTGAATGGCATCAAATTTTACATTGCCTGAAGAAAAAAAACTTTAAGACTTATTTATTCTCATTCATTATAATTTTTGGAAAAGAATTTCCATTTGAAAATTAAAAATCTTTCTTCTTGATAACTGATTATCAAATATTTAACTTCAATTTTGTGTACATTGTAAGTTTCTTAAAAAAATTTATTTTTCACAATACATTGTCTGATATCTTTTAGTAGGTGTGCAAGCACAATTCAATTTATGACCCTCAAATAATGGGTTAATATAAAGATTCTATTAAGAAATATGAAATCAGAAAAATATATTCATAGAATAAATAATAACAAGATATCTATCTTTACGAATTTTATAACAACCTTAAATACAAATACATCCTCAAAAAACCTTAAATACATATTAAACTTGGTTCAAAGTGTTTTGGTTGGCAATCAATAATCTCCAATTTTTCATGAGATTATATAGTCCCAAAATATACAATTTGAAAAGCCGACTAAATACCAGTAAATTGTTTTAAAACTGAAGTCAACATATTTTTGTAATATCAATTATAATTACTCTTTCATTATCTTCTTATTTCAACTCTTTTCTTTTTCAAAGATTATAATCATAAGTAATTTAATTTTTCTTTTCAAAAATTTAACAAAAAATAATAAGAAACTCAATACTTTTACGGTTTCAAAAAATATAAAAGAAAAAACTAGTTATGAAACTAGATATCGTGTTAAGGCTTTGTAGAAGGGCTAAATAAAATATTAGAACAACATTTTTCAAACAAATCAAAACATCAACATCACATTTAATGAAGCAGTATACATATGCCAGAACACTTTTAAAAAAGTAAATGGCAAGATAAAAAAAGTATAATTAGTTCTGCTTAAGTATAATAAAATTTTATTGCAAATTAATAATAAAATATGCTATTTTCAATTTCAGTATTACTTTGTTTAGAACAGGAAGTTTTAACAGTTTCCAGTATAATTTTATTAATGGAGTATTGATTAATTTTATTAATGGAGCAGGATTCTAAATTCCCTAGAATTAATTGTTCAGAATTTCTATAAATTCCCCCTAACAGAGTTTGATCTTATAGTTGCAATTGACAAATGGTATTTAGTTCCCTAAGACAAAGGTATACAGACATTAAGTGTTAAGAGGATGCTATACCGCAGGAGAAACTTTTCCACACAAATTCTGTTTTACCTACATTAGTAATTTAAAATTTTTAATATAAAAAAATGCATTCATGTAAATAGAGAATAAACCAATACTAAAGAACTCATAACAGTTTCAAATCAATGCAAAGAAACTTGTTGAAGTACTGCTGCATTAAAAAAATAACCAGTATGAATTAGATAATATTCCCTTAAACCTTAAACCAATATATAATTAAAATTTTGAATTGAGTTCAAGATTTCCTTAATCAAATTACTTTAAAGTAGAGTATTAATTTTGAAATGAAAATACAGAGAATATACTACTTCACGCTTTCGTACAAAAGTAATTTCAGTAAATGATCCCTCAATTCATCATTTAAAATTCTTTGATATGATTACTGTGGAATCTTTTAGTATCAATAATATATAAAAATTATATGAAAGAGACAAATCAATAATCGCTTAGCTACAAAAATATATCTTATAAGATTTGTTACTGCATTTGCTTAAAATAATAAATAAAGCATATGACCCCTGATTTCATCCCCATGAAAATTTTATAATATAAAATAATTGAGTTTCATTTTCAAAGATGACTGAATTCCCGAAAAGTTTTAACAATGAATTCTGTTGTATTCTCATAAAATGGGATGTTCTGAAAATATACTAAAATCAGGACAACTATGAACCCTGTTATATTTAATTAAGTTATCACATAACATGATTTATAAATGTTGAAGTTGGCTATTAACAGTGCTATTATTGGCAGCCCTGTAGCTTACTTTCTTTATTCCATGGTTTTTTCATTAACAATGTTCATTGTTTATATAATATCGAAAACTTAATTTTATGTATCATAAACACATATTATATGCATTTTATTATAATAACTATGATTATACCTGTGTAAAGCATCACTAAGAGAATTAGGAGCTACATCAAAGTAGTAACAGGTATTATCAGCAGCAGTATATGCATTACTACTACCACTATGTTCATGTAAAAACTAAAAAGACAAAAGAATATGTTAAATGCAATGCATGAGCTAAATAATAAATCAATAGAAGAATAAATTAATAACAGAAGATAGATTAATAATAAAATAATTGTTAAGTCAATAATTTCTCGCAAAGTGGTATCGGAAGGTGGGGGTTAACAATTGCTAGCAGAAATTATTTTAACAATTAATATTTTTAAAGAATAGCTTAGGACTTATATATATTTATTTGAATTATTTATAAGTAGTGGTGGTCAAGAATCATTATAAATCAACTTGGTTAAATAAAAATAAAACATTTTTGAACGACTTTAAAAGTAAAAATAAAATCTCCCAAAAAAATCAGATTTGGCAGCTATGGGTGAGAAGTTGTAAGAGTGCAGAAAAAGGTCCATCAAATTTTAATTTATGCTGTTCAGCAAGAAATTTATTATTTATGAACTCTCTGAATATATTTTGTTTTATTTCAGATATTTCCTTTTTTTCCATTTTAGCATTTTCAGTTTTAAGTTAGATATATAAAATAACCACTTGTTATGAAAAGTTTTAAATTTTTTATATCACTTTGAAACAATGTATAAAATAACCATTTGATGGCTATTTTATGTATTTCTTATTATTTCCTTTCATAGTGTCATCGAGCTGTTGTATAAGTGTATGTAAAATATTTTTTATAAGTTGTAGTTTCAAAAAAAAATTTCTCAATATTTTGTTTAAAAATTTTGAATTGCGCTTTTTTCTTTCATTTGACTTGAAACTACCAATTACATTAGTTTTTAAGGTTCAGAACTAAATTTAAGAACTTTATCATTGGTAATTTTGATCATATTTTATTATTTTAATTTAATTATTTTCATACTTTATTTAGTTTTTACATTAATCTAAAATAATAAAAAGAAGAATGCTTAAATGTTTGTGATACTTAAATAATTCCCATACCACTAGTGCTCTGAAATTTGAACAGCAGTGAAAAAGGGGAATTTCATCCCCCAATCCTTAAAAAATTTCAATTATAATGTTCCAAAGAAAGAGTTAAAAAATTGAATTTTTTTTCAGTTAAGCATTAGTCTATAGACTATTCTGTTCTTTTCCAAATATTTTTAAGATAATATTATTGATGGTTGGGTAACTCTATTTAATAAAAAACATTCTGTATTATTTTTTCATCAGCTAAGCCTCCCAATGAGGTAAACCGGGTTTGAATTCCAGCGATGGCTGGCAGATATGAATTCTGCATCTGCCTTGCACCGATCTCAGTGCTGACGTGTAATATCCTCAGTGGTAGACGGATTATGGGTAAGAGTCCCCTTGACGTCAGGCTAACCGTGGGAGGTTCTCCTGGTCTTCCTTTCTATGTAATACAAATGCGTGTTAGTTCCATCAAAAAGTCTTCCACAAAGGTAAATTTATCCCAATACTTGATCCAGGAGTTCCCTTGTATTCTGGATTGGGTTCAAAATTACAAGGCTATGGAGTTGAACATTAGTTGTCAGAAACCCACATTTGGGTCGGCAGTTCAAAGATGGTTATAAAATAAAATAGATGTGACCACACCCTATTGTTTATTCCAGATTCCACAGTTTATTTCACACCGCTGAAAATCTTCAGCTTCAAAATTTCTAATTTTGTTCACTAACTTGCACCACACTTATTTTTAAGCAAATGCCGGTCTAGGCCACGCATACTGCTTAGAAGTGCTTGCATGGTGGTATTACAAAGTGCACTACTAACAGATTAATATAATTACAATAAAAATTTTATTTTTAATAAATAAAAATTAAGTAAATTTTAAATGAATTGTCAGTAATAACTGTAATCAACGCAAATTTTTTACTTTCATATCATATTATAAGCATTAAGTCACTGATGACTTGATGTAGGACTCAACGTGTTAATATGCCTTCATCAAACCATTAGAAGAAATTAAATAAAGATGAAAGAAGAAGAGAAAAAAGCAAAATCATGCAAAAAATTATTGGTTACTTTTAAACTAACTTTTTCCTTCATTTCACTTTGTTTTATTATCATAAATTTATTAAAACTTTTAAAATTTGTTTTTAATACTTTTATTGAATAACATTTACTAATTATGTTTGCGATAATTACGTTTTTTTCTCTTATACAGTATTTAGGCCGTTTCATGATCTTTTTCTCTTAATGACTTTATTAATTTTAAAATTTATATACAGTAGGGAACCGATTATCCGGAACGATCGGGACCATCGCTATTCCGGATAACTGATTTTTCCGGTGTTCTGAATCACTACAAAAAGCTGTTTTTTTTATTGTTAAACCCAACTAAAAAAAAAATTATGGAAATAGTCTTAAAAAGAAGAAAAAACGATGAAGTAATACACTAATGATTATTTCCAAAGTGATGGTAAGGTAAACATCTTTCAAAAAAGAAAGAAAAATCCTAAAATCTTATGAGGAAAAAAAATATTTTTTAAAAAAATGGCGGGAAAATTTCTCGAATTTCCTTCCGGTTTCTTGGTTTTCCGGTTTTCTGATTTCTGGATAACGGGTTCTGTACTGTACTATAACTTCCCTTTTAAATAAGTTACCTTAATTTAGATTTTACTAAAATTATTACAATCTTCTTGTAATAATACTAATTCTTTATTGTGTAACGTGACAATAAGCTTAAGTGTCAACAGACAATAAGCATATTGTTTTTAATTACTTCTCTTTCTATCATGGGTTTTGTGGTTTAAATTTTCCAATTAATATTATTAAAGTGTTTATTTTCTAGATGGCAGCACTCAAATATAAATAACTTCATATTTTTACCAAATATATTTTATAACAATTATTTTATTCACTATAGCTATAAGCACATTTTTATTTTTTCATTTTTAAGAAATTTTGTTAACCGTTAGATTAATATATCTATTTTTAAGATATTTTTAATTTTAACTCCATATCGGAAAGTTTTTTTTCTGCTTTTTTCTTTCACTTCAAACCCACTTTCAATTGATTTTTATTTTTTAGTGATATAGATACATTATAAAGAATAGTTTTTATCTTAGGATAATTATTCTTTATTTCGAAATATCCCTACATAAAAAAATGCATCCAGAAGAGAATCTTTATCGTTTCCCAGTAATATAATTTTTTTTTCTAATTGTAATTTAGAGTTTATATGTATATAATTTTTCTTCTTTTTTTTGTATGTGTGGGTAAAAGACTGAGCAAATCCTCCATAAGATGTATAAAAATGAATCTGAAGTATATTTTTTCTGAAGTTGGGAAGAGGTATTTTGAAACTGTATTGTGGCATCTGCACACTAACTCAAACAATGAAGATATTCATTTTCATTGCCATTTAATGGCTTCTTTCTTTTAATTTATTTAAGATTTGAAAAATGATAATTGCCGAAATTTCATGATATGATTAATTTATTTTTAGCCTAAGTTTTATTTATGACTAGCTTTTAAATCCAAGGGATAGTTCCCATCACATAAAATAAAAATTAAAAACTCTTCAGACTATAACCAATTTTTTCATATAGATAGATATATAGTACAGGACCCGTTATCCGGAAATCAGAAAACCGGAAAATCAAAAAACAGGAACAAAATTCGATACATTTTCCCGCCATTTAAAAAAAAAATATTTTTTTCCTCATAAGATTTTAGGATTTTTCTTTCTTTTTTGAAAGATGTTTACCTTACCATCATTTTGGAAATAATCATTAGTGTATTACTTCATCGTTTTTTCTTCTTTTTAAGATTATTTCCAAATACTTTTTTTTTTAGTTGGGTTTAACAATTTAAAAAAAAAATGGTTTTTTGTGTTTTATCGATTCAGAAAACCGGAAAAATCAGTTATCCGGAATAGCGATGGTCCCAATCGTTCCGGATAATCGGTTCCCTACTGTAAATATATATATACTGGTTATTTTATGACAAATAATACAATGGGAAATTTATTTCACTTGACAAAAAGTGCCCTTTTCAATAAATGCACCCTGCCTCTTCTGAAGAGAATTGTGAACACTGGATATTGCATTGATAGAGTCAGAGCAAAATATACCAAAACAATAATATGAGGAACGCTAAAAAGTGAGGCCAATTCGCTAACAATTTAATAGAGTGAAAACAACAAAATAAAACAAAAAGGAACATATAGAGAGGGAAGAGAGAAAGATATCATGAACATATACAAAAATCATTTATAAATATTTCCATAAGTAAGTTACCTGATTACAAAATATGAAATTAAAGCATAATAGAGTGTAGTTACATATTTTTAAAGCACATTCATACTGAAGTTATATATAGTACATAACAGAATATATATATATATATATATGTTTACAAAATTTTTATATATTAACAGAAAAACAAGATAATATGAATTTCAGTGTGGACCCTTAATAGTACTAACTCATATAACTTTTTAAGAGAAGATACACATATGGATAATTAAAAATAATAATACATAGGATAATTAAATAATATATAGGATAATTAAAAATACTATGTTTAAAATTTTTCATTTCCGAAATCATACATATTTACCTTAGTGTAATCATTCTCAACAGGATACTAAAAACAAAATATTAACTGTATTAGTAATATACAATAAACACAATGTGTATAAAAAACACAATGTTAAAAAAGTGAATATGAAAAATGTTGAAATTCATTGAGTAGTCAGTAAAAAAGAATTTAAAAAGCAATTTCTAAGACATTAGAATTTTTTTTTTTTAAATAATAAGCATACTTAATCATTCATAACTTCATTTCCTTTCTAAAAAATAAATTTAATATTTTATATTTAAATGCTATTTTCAGGAGGACTCCTCTAGGCGCCCATTTCACGTCGTGGCTGGTACTATGGTTACGAGGTAAGGTCACTTCGAATAGGGGTGTGGGGTGAATAGTTTTGTCTTAATCTTAGTGTAGATTGTTGTGAGTAAACCAATCAACACCTTCTTTCCTTCATGTCACCCCCATTAGAAATGCGCTTTCAAAGAAACTCAAACAAAGTCATCAAAAAAAAAAACTCACTTTAACCAGGTCAAACAAAGATTTCACAAGCAAACCGAATGAAAAGGAAACACTTAAAACTAAAGAAAACAACGCCCTCTATTACAATGCGCAGATTGAAAAAAGAAATTGGTTCTTTGTATTTCATGTTTTTTCCTGGACTTCTATACAAAACCTTCGGGGTACTGAGGGAGTTACTTTAGGCCTCAATACTTCTCCCTCAATAGAAAAGGTTTTGTGTTATGGCTACCGGAGCCGGTACCCCCTGAAGACGTCGACTTCAGTGGTCACATTTTAATTATTAATATTTAATTATAGTCATTTTTGATTTGTCAGTGCTCATATTTTAAAAAAAATGTCTTAAAGATAATTATGTAATGAGATACAATTTTTAAGGCAAATTAATGATTAAAATCTCAACATTCATGATGTACTAGCAACCAAGGAAAACTGCAAAAAAAAATTTAGGGGGATAATAGAAAAAAATTCATCAAAATATTTAAAAAATCATGGGGTTTTTTTCTTAATTTTACAAAAATACTTTTACTTGTGTTTTTAGAAATTTTAAAATAGAATTTCAACAATTTGTTCAATACCACTAAACCAAAAGTTTTCAGCTTGAAGTTCAGTTTTTCAATATTTCAACTTAATTGTAAAAAATATTAATATTTTGAGATTAATATTAATATTTTGATATTGTTAATATTTTGAGAAGCGCAAACCTAATTATAGCATTCATTAAATTTAAAAATGCTTTTTATTTTTTTATTTTTGTCATGAAATAAGTATTAAAAATCACTACCACAAGAAAAAAATTTTGCCTATTAAAATTAAAAAAATTTATATTTAAAATTTACAAAAGATAATTTTTAATTTGAAAGATATTAAGGAAGGCTGCAAATGCTTCTTTTTAATCCAAGGGTGCCATACCATAGTTAGCAGAAATAAATTCTAAACTCCTGTTTGTGAAAACTGCAACACCATGAAGGAATCATCATAATTGAATGAAATTTAATACACAGTTGAGTGGTAGTGGTACAAATGATTAAAATTTCAAAGCAAACAAACAATAACAAGAGATCGAAATCAGTATTTTGTGTAGCCACCACGCTCCGCAATAAGTGCTGCTACACAACGTGGCATGGAGTCAAGCAAGCTTTGAATGTCTGTCTGAGGAAGAGAATTCCATACTGTTTGTATGCGTACCCAAAGTTCGTCTGTAGAAGCAACAGGACGAGGATTATGAGCGAAGCGCCGAACAACGAAATCCCACACATGTTCAATCTGCGACATATCCGGGTAATACGCCGACTAAGGAAGAAGTTGTACCTGTCGCGATGCAAGGAAGGATTGATCAGTCCTAGCAATATGAGGGCGGGCATTATACTGCTGAAATACAGCATCTGGCAAGGCTTGAAGGAAGGGAACAGCTTGGGGCTGTAGAACTTCACTGATGAACCTGTTGCTGTTCAGATTATCCACAATTCGTAGCAATTGAGATCGTCCATGATATGCTATGGCACCCCAGACCATAACTCCGGGTGTTCGTCCACTGTGGCGTTTGATAATGCACTCCGGAAGGTGTCGTTCACCGGCATAGCGTCTGACACGAATGCGGCCATCATGGTACCACAAATTAAAGCGGGATTCGTCAGAAAACACGACACGCTGCCAATCAGCACGCCAGTCCCTATGCTGGTTGGCCCATTGCTGCCGCAAGCGGCGAAGGTTTAGCGTGAGGGAGATCCTGTATAAAGGAGTCCTTGCGCGCACTCCACGCTGCAGCAGGCGTCTACGAATTGATAAAGCACACAATGAAACACCTGTAGCTATTGACCACCGTGCTGCCAGTTGTCTAGAGGGAGCCGTACGGTCCGTTAGCGAAACGCCGAACATGTGTCTATCATCGAGAGCTGACGTGACATTTCGGAGCCCACTCCCGGATTTCTGAGTCGTCCGACACTCGTCCATCCACTGCTTTCAAACACACATCACTGTGCTGCTGTTACGCTGCACACGAGCGGCTACTGCACGATAAGATAATCCAGCTTCACGAAGGCCGATGATTCTCCCCCGTTTAAACTCCGTAAGTTGTTGAAATCTCGCTCTTTCATCGAATAGGCATAAATAATGACTAAGCTAACGTTTACCACTAGCAGATAACCACCAATAACCATACTCGTCTGGCTACAGCCGTCTATTTATTCGGATCCATCCGCCGTTCAGAGGGCTCTGCTCAGCATATGCATGCGCTACGGGTCTGAAATTCTAATCATTTACATATCATGCTCTACTTTGCATTTCCTGAAAATTTCAGCTCACTTGCGTAAGTCCTTCATGGTGTTGCAATTTTCACAAACATGAGTTTAACATATTTGACGGACGTAAAAAAATTCAATGCATTTAATTTTGATATTTGGAAAGTGATTACTTGCAGTCGTTGTTGCTTATCATTATCAAAAAGAAAATAAAAATCGAATTTTTCATTTTAGAAATGTAAAGAAAGAAACTACATACTTCTTTAAACACTCCTCTTTCATCTGTTTTTATTTTTCAGAAAAGAGGGGGTATATTCAATCTTAAATAATTTGATTGGTTTAAATTAGTTATCATGCAAGGTAGAGACGTCACCTTTTTTAGTATTTATTACAGCTCTTATTAAGATTCCTCACCGTTGGTAGTAAAAATATCCTATTGTGGAAGGATGCATATTTTTTTCTTCTTTTTCACCAAATTGCAATAGGGGTGATATCTATTAAACAGATTCGGAAAACACTTTTTCAAACAGATTTTCACAGCTGATTTAATTTAAGTTAGACAAGCATATCTATAGATAAGACAGCTGGGCTGGGAGTAGCATCATGACTTTTGCACTCGAGTATTTGTTTCTCAAAAAAGATGCAACCTTTTCTGGCCAGTTAGGGGGTTTTAAGTCTCCCTTCCATTACACTACTTTTAACAAAAGGCCCCTTTTGTAATAGGATATGAAGATGCACAAAATGTTTAGCCTAAACTGCGAGCAAAATGCTTGGCCTTGAATTTAAGCATAGGGTGTTGGAAAAGAAGATAGAGGTTTATCTGGAAGAAAACATTTTAGGACTTGCTTTTTGGTCAAATTTAATTTTTTTTTTTTTCGGTAGGAAATATTAAAATTAATTTACTCAACGGTCAAAACTAAACAGAAGCAAGTATTTTAATATTCATAATAATAATAAATAATGGCTAAGTAAAAGAACAATAAAATGAAAAAAATTAGTCAATTTGGTGCCCTTTTTTAGAATGATGCGCTCATGGCAAAATGCCCACTTACCGTACCCTACATATGCTACAAGAGACAGGTCGTACAAAATATAAAAACAAGTGTGGTTACACAAAATTAAGATATTCTGACATGGTGTTTGATCTGTGACATAGTTTGACAAGTATAAACATTTAAACTTATTTCTCTCTGCTTCAGCAGATGCAAACAATTTTATAGACTCCTTAAAATCAATTGCTTTTGTGGTTTCATTTTCAGTTACAGTTCAAAAATACTGCCAAAGAATTTAATCGGTCTTGTGTCATTGTAGCACTTAAATAGGTTTTTAAAGCATTTAATTTTCTAAAAAAACATTTACCACTTGTTACGGATATTGGGATTATTAACAAAATCCTTAAACTTATCCACAAGTTAGGAAAAATATCTTTAAATTTTTACTATGAATCAACTTCAGGAGATTGATTGGAGATATATTTTCGACAGATATGAAATTTCTTTATTTTGTTCAATTTATTCAGAACTAGGAAACTCAAGAATGTGAAATAATACAATGTGTAAATAATTTCAATAGAGTCAATAATTTAGAGAATCAATAATTTAGAGAACATTAAATCTGGGTCTCGCTCACCGTCTCCCTAACCTGGAGTAACGGGCGACTGCCACCATGCCCACCCTACTTTGCACTGTATATATAATTTATCACTCTAAGTATGCTACGTAAAAATGAGAAGATAGCAAAAAGAATTATGTTATAAAAATGTGAAGAAATAAAACTGTTCCATTTAAAGGTTTGTAGGAAAAAATAATTTAACAAAATTAATATTTTGAAGTACAAAACATACCGTTTTTGTTCCAAGAAATAACATATGCTCACAAAAATGAGCTAGACCAGGTAAATCAGGGTCATCTGACATAAAACCTAGAAAGAAGAAAAATGCAAATATATCATTTCTTAATAACAAAAAAACTGACATACTAGTGGTTGTTGTTGCCTATCCTCTTCTGGCCTGACGAAGTCAGACCAGATCCATGAACCAATTTTTAAAAATGTCCAACTTGAAAATAGATAATTCAAGTAAACTGAAACTTGGTATTTTTCACCACTCATTCTGCTAGCTCCACCTAAGAGCCAAAAATACACCAACTACAAATACTTTAAAATTTGACAATTAGTTGATTTGATGAGTGAATCCTAATATAAAAAAAAACCTTTGCAATTATTTTATAAATTTTATATTTAAAAACATATTTTGATTCCACCATGTGAAATTATAAACAAACTTGGGTGTAAATATTATTTAATGTATTACATATTTAACAAACTACAGTTTTAACTAATAGAAAACTAAAAAGATTGTGATATTTAAATAGAATAAATTATGAATTAAATATGCATCATTAAATATCTAATGTCTTAATATAATTCCACTAAATGTATTTTTATTGTCAATTCGGTCATAACAATAAGATTCTTTTTTATTTCAGTTCATTTGATGAGGGATACTTGAAGTATGTTTCTTGTTAGATAAAAAAATTGTCAATAAATTTTTTACTTACCAACTCGAGCATTCAATGCAGCTGCTGATTTATCAGTGGAAGGATCACTTATTAATAATACTCTCATTTTATTACTCAATTCCAATCCCCGATAAGTTCGGTTGTCATACTGAGATTTGATTATGTTATCAAACACACGGGAAACTAATTTGTCATGATTAGCCATTTTCTTTTCAATCTGGAATTAAATTCTCTGAATTAAAAAAACTTAGCAAAGTCAAGATGTTTCCGAAATATATTCCCTTACTACATTTTAAGTGATCTGATACACAAAAATTAAGTTCTGTTCATAGAGCTGAACATACATACAAAGCAAGAACTTATCTGGAATGTCACTTTAATACAGCAGTGTTCTCCCTAAGCGTTTTTTTAATGGCGGTCCGCCCTGCTAGCCAAATAAATGTGCCTTTTTTATAAAAATAAGCCATGATCCCTTAAAAACATTGCATTTTTATTCATATTCCATTTTGAAAAAAAAAATTTTATTCACTACTTAAATAATAATTACACAATGTTAAAATTATCTGTGTTTATAGGTTTAATTCTGATTACTATTACAAATATTTACTTTTTTAGGATTATTCTCAACTAGTTAAATATTTATAAGCAACTTTTTTCATTACCTTTTCGCATGCTTTTATTTTTAAAATTTTCATTAAAAATTTTAATTTATTTAAAATTTTAAAATATTTATTTACAAATTTTTCTCTTATTTTGATATTGAGCGAGAATTACTTTTTTAAATGTACACATAAAATAGTATAGGGTCAGTAATTTAAATATTGTTAGAGATAAAATTCAGTTATTACATAATATTACACATTTTGATAAATTTCTACAGTGTTAAGTGTGTGCCCTTTCAAAACTCAAAGTACCCTTTTCAGAGAGGAAGCGCCCTGCCTTTTTTTATTCCTAGGGAGAACTCTGATGGAGAAATTACTTTAAAACTAAACATCAAATCTTAATTGAAGAACTCTATAACTGAAAAAGAAAAAAAATATTAAGTACAATATATTTTATTTACAATTGCAATAAAGTTGATAATTAATTTAAAGAAAAGTTATAAATAATCTCCATCTTCCCAAGTATTACTAACAAGACAATGAGGAAAGCATATTCTTTCTTCATAAAAATGTAGAAAGCATAAGTTAAATACTGAAAAATGAATCATACAATTAGAGAGAAAAATGAATTTTCAAATCATTTAAAATTGAAACTTTTAATCAATAAGTTATACTATAAATTAAGTAAAAACTGATGAAAACACACCTAAAGAATAAAAAACATGAATTATTATTATAAAAGCCATACATAAAAGTGTATCATAGCAATAAACATAAAAAAAAAGAACTAGTAGGCTATTTTAACATGTAAACTATTTTTTAAATGAAGCATTTTCACTGTCATTTAGAGACATTATCAATTTAAGATTTTTATTCCAATTTGATTTCCAAAAAACGGAAGATTATGTTAAAACATTTTAACAATCACAAAAAAATTCATGCTCTTAATACTTAATAAATGCATGAAATTGAGATCACGATTTTATATTTTGTATAAGAAAGCTATAAAATCTTACACAAAATTAAATAGCCATAAATGCTGCTAAATAGGATTATTTATTCTTTTCGAATATGCTTAGATTTCCATTCTTAGATTCTATTTAGATTTCTATTTTTCTAGGCAAAAAAAAATTTATAATCTGAAACTGAAAAACTAGACTGATAATAACCTAATTGGTTTTAAAAAATCTTTTTTTTTTCTAAACTGGAATTTAATGAGAGAAAAAATTTGAAAGAAATAGAGGATATTTGAGTATCAGAACATGCTTACACCAATTACAAACGCACTAAACTAAAACCATAATCACTAAAAGGATTGTAAATTTCCAAAATGTTCCATAAAAATATGTAGAGGTTTGCCAAAGAGTGGCGACAAGTTATACCTTTTGAGTTGGTCTCTCTCAGTAAAGTTTCTTTTTTTTAGTTTTTCACTGGCTACTGCTTGAAACTAAAAACTACGAGATTATATTAGAGGATTTCCATCTCATGATCTAAAACCAAAAAATCACCAAATCTTGGTGACTTCAAGGCAGTGGCCTGTAGGAAACTAAAAAAACATCAAGGAAAAAGACCAACCAGATGGATATAACTTGTAGCTACTCTCGGGCACGCTTTTAGATTATTTTAGTTCAATTCTCAAGTTTAGAATCCTTTTCGCGCCTAGGCGAATATAGTAAGAGGGAAATATCACAATACGGAAAGATATAAGATTGTTTTGGAGCAGACATTAATAAGTTTGAGAAAAAAAAGGTTTTTTTAAAAAAATTATTAAATACCATTTTTCTAAGTTAAATGAATTTTCAATAAAATAAACATTGTGTGTAATTTTTATTTACCTTATGTACGCACATTTAGTTTTATACAAGTTAGACTAATCAAAATTTATAAAATAGTTTTCAAGAGACTATGTTAGAACAAATTTGCAAGGAGACAAATTAAAATTTGTGAGGATTATGCTGCAGATTGACTCGGTTCATTCTGGTACCAGGTACGTACATATGTATCAATAACAATAATTAAAAAAAAATTACATACATTCGATTCTCAAATAATAAATGTTTAAAAAAAATAAATTTAAAAAAAACACTAAACGGGGATTAAAAGATATTTTTATTTTGCCCAAAATAAATGTTGCAAGCTGCAAATGTTGAAGTTATCATAAACATCAACAATAAACAAGCAATTTTTATTCTCATGGCACTTTTTAAAATATACAAATAGGAGTAATACCTGAATAATTTTAAAGCAGCAATATTTACAATGGTAAAAAATAAGAAATTTTATTACTTTTCAACATTGAACTTTTTTTTTCTTTTTTTTTTTAAGTGTATGCCTGTTAACGAAACAAAACATACAGTAAACGTAAAACAACTATTATGGCAGAAGCTATTGCACCGATCTTCGGTAAAATATCACCACTTCCGACTTATCTATCCGACTTCTGGCAACCGTAGCATAAGTTCGGCTCAGTAACGATATACCGGTCGCTTTTAAGGAAAGGCTCATCACGAATTGAGCACCACTTGATGGACCAGAATGTCGCCAAGTTGCTCTCCACAGCGTTTGTGAAAACAGGACTTAAAACGTTTTTACATCTTTAGCAATGGCTGCAAACGTAATTTTTTAAGAAAAAAAATAAATAAATAAAAAACAAAACATCGGATGCACTCCCAATATTGTTACAGCGATTTCATCAACATTAATAGATAAAAATATCTTCATCATCCGAAATTGTTTTCAGATGCATCATCCGAAGATGAAGTTGAAAAATTTAAGAATTGTCTTTTTTTATAAGGAGGTAAAATAAAGATAATAATAAACTTGTATTTATTGTTCTTTCATTAAAAAGCAAAGCAATTAAAAATTGTAGATATAAATAACCTGTTTATTACCTGCAGATTGTTTAGATGTTACTGAAATATTTAAGTGCATGCCATGAGTTGATAAATTTGTGTTGACAAAAACTTACACAGCATATACTTGTGTAGAACTTAAGTGTATAGAAGTTTGTTTTTTATATTACTATGTTCATAATTATATTTTTGGTTCTTGACAGAAGGAAAGGAATAATAGCACATAATTTATCTACTTATCTTTATTGTTTTAAAATAAAACCTCTCAGTTTTTATTTTCGTTGATTTTTACATTGGATGTCAAGTGAAACATGTATATACAAGATGTTAAACTAAATTGAAAATTTTAGCGCATTCCCTGAATTTCGATTTATGTTTTTACTTTGCTTAATCTTATTCCAGATTTTTTTCAAAAAAATGGATTTCTCATCTCTCATTAAGTCTTCATGCCTCATTTGTATTTATATAATTACTCATTAAAATAGCATTTGTAACTCAAAATTTGAATTGAATGAACATTATTTTGGTGTTGCAGAATTCAGAATGAAAAAAATGCAGAATTACTTCCAACAAATTTTTATAAATAGTGTTAGAATTTGAAATCTTGAGGTCATATTATTCTTTTTATATAATTTAAGCCATGGATTAGCCAAATGCTTTTATATAATTAAATTTGGAGGCAGTTTTAGCTTGCTTCTATGTTAAGTGTAAATAAAAATACATAAACTAATCTTGTACGCTTTGAAAAATGTTATTAATTCCTTCCAAATACATATTAAGAGCAGAGTCGCCATGGCTCAGGGAATAGAGCGTTTGCCTTCCAATGCGGCGAACCGGGTTCGAATCCCAGTCGATACGAATTCCGCATCCGGCTTGCGCCGACCACAGTGCTGACGTGAAATATCATCAGTGGTAGACGGATCATTAGTTAGAGTCCCCTGCCGCCAGGCTTACTCGCTGGTTCAAAACTAAAACGACACATCTGCAAACGTGTAATGCCTGCAGATGTGTCGTTTCAGTTTTGAAGCAGCGAACTGTAGGAGGTTCTCATGGTCTTCCTCTCCATGTAACGCAAATGCGGGTTAGCTCCATCAAAAAGTCCTCCACGAAGGCAAATTTCTCCCAATATTCGATCCAGGAGCTCACTTGTCTTCTGGATTGAGTTCAAAATTACAAGGTTGAACATTAGTAGTCGTAAACCCATAAAATTGGGTCGGCTGTTCAACGACGGTTATAAATAGGAAATAAAATACTGAGAGTAGCCAGCATAGACTCTATTGATAATGAACATTAGAGACACAAATATTCATATACAATTTGCATCAACTGTCAAAAGATTACAAAGTATACTGGTATAGATAATTTCCTAGATAGAAAAATATGGTTTATTTTCACTCAGCAAAAATCTTTTAATTTTATTTAATTTTATAACCGTCGTTGAACAGCCGACCCAATTTTGGGTTTACAACTACTAATATTCAACTCCGTAGCCTTGTAATTTTGAACAAATCCGGAAGATAAGAAAACTCCTGGATCAGTACCCTCAGGGGTATTGATTTGTTATGGGAACATGGAGGACTTTGTGACTCGACAAATTTTACGTGCATCAGTCACCATTTACTATACGGGGAGCCTTCAGCAGGCGGGGATCGAACCCAGGACCTCTTGGAAATAGGTCCAGTGTCCTACAAACCAGGCTATCCCGACCTACCCTCTACCTCTGGTAACACATTCATAAGTAATGTAAACCTGTTTAATGTAAACGTAAAAAGATTTGTCATGCGGTTTACGTGTAAACCTTTTAACCTTAAAACTAGATCAGCGACAATATGATCTATTCTACGCACATTACCCTAATCCAAAACCTTTGAAAACAACCTTCTATATAAAAACCTTAAATCGAGGTTGACTTAGGGTTTTCAAGCGTGAAAAAATACTTTAATAAAGCTAGTCTCAAGGTGAAAATAATCTTAAATCTAGGTAATTAAGGGGTTTTTCTTCATAAAATCTTGTATGCTCAGATAAAATCATGAAATTTCAATGGACAATGCAATTTGATCCTATCGCTTGTGTGACATCAGCTAAAACGTCAATATGGACTTACGTAGCAATACTTTTTAAAAAAAATTTTAAAAAATAATTTCTAATCCTTTTAGGATGAATGGTTTGAAACTGCAATATTTTTGCTTTATTGAAAAGAGGTTTTTAGTACAAACATTTTCGCTACAATAAAACGAAAATTCCCACACAATGTTACATGCTCTCTGGGTTTTATTCGGTATTAATTGTAATATTATGTACAAGCTTAATAAAATAATATTTAAATATTCCGAAGAAAATCGTCATGAGAAAAAAATACAATTGCATATTATTCAATATTCTTTTGATTTAAATATTGTAGTTTAACATTTCTCCTGAGTTTTATAGCAATCTGGACATACACCGTGTATATTCTAAAATATTAAAAAAAATATCTTATAAATGCCATATTTGAAGCTGTAATTGAGAATTTGAAATTTTTCGATATCAAAACCAGTTTTCTTTTCTTAGCTTAATTTTTCGTTTTAAAGATATTTTCATAATAAGTTGTTGTTGTTATAGTTCATTTCTGTCGCACTAGAGCTGCACAATGGGCTATTGGCGACGGTCTGGGAAACATCCCTGAGGATGATCCGAAGACATACCTTCACAATTTTGATCCTCTGCAGAGGAGATGGCACCCCCGCTTCGGTAACCCAACGACCTGCACGCGAAGTCGAGCACTTTACGGTAGAACAGTTTAACGAGGACCAATACAGCACACCCTCGGTCCCTACGAAGACTGATCCAAGTGGTCACCCACCCGCACACTGACAGTAGCCAGAGATGCTTGACTTCGGTAATCTGCTGGGAACCGTGTCTTAGCGATCAGTCCACTGCGGTTCTTTCAGGTTACAGGTTGTTATTTCTTTCAGAAATGAAAGAAACTAAAAATAAGTAACACAATTGCTTAGTAATAAACCAACCACGTTTACCAATTTATTAAATTGTTCAAAATTATTCCACAATTTGTAAATGAAAATTCAGTAATTAGTGAAAAATATGCAGCAGTTAGTGAATTCTTAGGTCTACTTCATAAAGTTAATTGACTAACAGTATGCAATAATTAAATCTATGTTAAATACATTTATTTCAAAATCTTTTCACCATATTATCTGAAAGTTATTTAGAACATTCATACTTAAAAGAATTTAGCAATGAAATGAAAATTAACATGCATTGTGAATATAATATGACCTTTGTAGTTATGACTATGATTAATATGTAATTTGTCCATTTAATTGTATCTATAAAACATGATAGAAATATTTTGACAATTCTTTGCATAAATATAAAAAAATGAGATCTACTATGCAATTTTACATAAAATATTGAAGGAAACCATATATTTCCAATTTCTTAAAAAACCGGTTAATTTTTTTTTTTTAAGTCGTTACTCTCTCTTGTTCTCTTATTTAAAAATGAGGTATTAAATACGCTGGAAATATAACCACTTAATTAAACTAGATATCAATTAAGAAATCTTTAAAATTGTTTTAGTATTATTATGAAGTCGTATACAGATATTAAAGAAAAATATCAAAATCCTTAATACATCTTTCACTATAAACAGAGCTGCATTTTTCAAAATAAAAAATTCATTACGATCCTAAAGAAATTACCGATTCTAGAAAATTCAACGACCTACGTCTTCTGATTCTATTTATAGAAATCTGATAAATTTTAAGTTCGATTAAATTTTTAACTGTTTTTCTGACAGGAATAAAATGTTAACACAAATAAAATATCTTCTCAATCAACATCAGCCATTCTCCTCCCAGACCATCCATACAGGATTGCACGCTGCTGTAAGATAAGATGTGACGCATTAATAGGTAGGATTACCATATTTGCGGTTTTCAAAGCGTATATTCTCGACCGCGCTAAGTGGTGCCAAATGGTGGGTTGACACTATCAAAGTAAGCGCGAGCATTCAAATTTCATCATAAAAGTAAATAAAAAAAAAATAAAAAAGTTGAGAAAAGCAAAATTTTTTGGGAAAAGGGAAAATGCAAAGGGGAAAAAAAGTCAGGCACTGTTGTTGAGAATATGATATATCAAATGAATAATCTCGGCCTGTTTAATGAAGTTTAAGAAATAAAATCACATTTTATTAGACATTTATACAAGCAGTTTAACCATCCCTGTGATTCTATTAAAGAAAAGAGGGAAATTGTTGTTTTTAAAATTAAATAAATATATAAAAAGTTCCCTGACGAAGGTTTATAAGCCTATTTTCAGCACACAAGCCTGAAAATTTATGTAATAGCAATAACCAATAACTGTAATTCCTAACTTTATTTAAATAGCGATAATTGCGCCAATTGTGGGTATCGGTAAAAGGTTGTTAACTATGACGTATTTCCCTAAGAGAATTCTAAAGTTACTTAGGGTCAATTCCAAAGATGCGTTACCTAGAACTTTTCCAGTTTCGTGGGGTGAGGAAGCTCGATCCTTATACGCTACCTTAACGGTTACAATCAAGTTAATATCAGAAAAATTCAGAAAAATTATTACTCAAGCCCATTCTCGCTGCATGTAAAACAGTGTCATAGGTGAATTTGGAGATGCGAGCAGGAACCTGATTGGCGAGTCTTTTGCCGGAAAATATTTTTATCCAATCAGGGTCAGATTCACATAAAGCGAAATTTTTGAATATTGTGTTAACGGTCTCTGAGGAACCATTTCCATAGCATTTTGCACAATACTTGTGCTAGTAGTCTCGCAGTGGACTGATCGTAAAAACACAGTTCCCAGTAGAACATCGAAATCAAGCATCGCTGGCTGCGGTCATTGAGCGGGTGCGTGACCACTTTGATCAGCTTGCGTAGGGACCCAGGGTGTGCGGTATCGGTCCTCGTTAAACTGCTCTACTGTAAAGTGCTCGACTTCGCGCAGATCATCGGGCTACCAAAGAAGAGGAGCCATCCTCTCTGCAGAGGATCAAAATTTCGATGGCATGTCTTCGGATCATCCTCAGGCATGTTTCTCAAACCGTCGCCAGTAGCCCATTGTGCTGCTCTAGTGCGACGTAAATAAAGTACCTACCTATCTACTTGTGCTAGTAGCTTCTCATATTTCTGCACACTTTCAATGCAAAGGGCATACAGGAGGCCAAATATCTTTTGTTGGTATTAACAAGTGTATTTTTCCTTCCGTGTGCCTTTTCTTTATCCAATAAATGGTCTACCTTTTTGGCTATTATAATTTTTGAAAATTAAAAAAAATTACCATCCTTATTTGCATATGAGCAATGTATTATTCTTTCTCTTTACTTTGAAATATGTCTTAAATAAAATTAAAATGACAAATACACATTTTTAAATCACAAAGTATGCAAAAATTAGAATATCAAAACCCGTTTGATTGCTTTTGAAGCACTGAAGGTATTTCTATTAATCACCTTATATCATTTCTTTTTTAATTATTCAAATATAATTGAGTTTTCTTGTTGTTAATCCTTCACTACCCAATTAACAGCAATAATTCTTTATTGGATTTTTATTTCCCCCATTTACCATTAATAATAACAACCGTTGATGTCGGAGCTTTATTTTTGCCAAAAATACTTAACAAATAGGAAATATATGTAGAAATAATTTAAAAACATAGAATAAATATGGAAAAAAAATATAACAAAGATTTATGAAAAAAGAAGAAATATTATTAAAAAAAATAGTTTTAAATATTTAAAAAAGCATTATTTAAAAAAATTTTAAAAAGCTGGAAAATAAAACTAATGTAAATATATCATATATATTATATCTTTTCATTATTTTTGTTTTCCGGCTTTTTAATTTTTTTTTCTTTTCTTAATAAAAATGATTTTTTTACGCATTAGAAAATATTTCATTTTAATAATTTTTTTTCTTTTTTCATCAATTTCCATTATATTTTTTCCATGTTTTCTCTGTATTTTTGACGTATTTAGTAGCTCTATATACTTGCGACTTTTGTGTAATTAATAAAACTATTATTTTCATAATTTTCTTTGTTATTCTCATTATCTTTTTTGTCTTTCTTGTGTTATATGTATATCACTTGCTGCCATCATCATTAAAGAATGTTAATTTACTCAAACATGCTTTTCTGTTTATATTTCTTATGGAAGCTATTCTTTTGTAATAATTATTATTAAGCTCATCATGTAAAAAGCTTATGCCATTTCACGCTCTTTCAAAGCCAAATCTTTTGACAACTGCTATTGTAAATAGATATAGGGATTTAAAAAATTACTTTTTTAAAAATAAACTATGCATAAATAAACCTTAATTTTTCATCATTCGTCTCTGACAACAATCACCAGATATCAAAAGTGAAACCTGGTCCTACTGGTAATCCATTGGACTTGTTTATCTTAAATAATGAATTGAAATAGTTAAAACAAAAAGGCTGTTTTCAATAAATGTAAATAAATTAGGATTTCATTGGAATTTGCTAAGAAATTTTAGCAACTTGAGAGAGAAAGTTTTCAGAAAGTTCTAGAAATATTCTTTGATACTCAATAACTCAAGGCAGTCGCTATTTGATTCCTACATGGTTTATTATAGTTATTTACAGAGTAACTTTTACATCAAGAAAAGAGTATTGATTTTTATAAATTTTGCATGCTGAAGCCTTTCGTCGGGATCACCATTACATCTAATATAGAAAAATAAACTATTTATAAAATTTATTAGTCAACTCCACTGAAATCCAATTTTATTTTCTTGCAACGTACAAGCACTAGTTCTTAGTTTTAAAAATTTTATTGGTAAGAGCATCATTGGATTACAAATCATTTGAAATTGGAAAGAACAATATGTTAAATTGAAAAAAATAATTTTTATAGTAAATTGAACATATCAGTTTAAGCAAATAACTTTAATAAAATACTCTGAAACTATCGATGAACAAACTTATAAGGTCTCCCCCACAAACTATTTTGACTAATTTTAAGTACCTAAAAAGAAAAGAATATAACAAAAATATTGATGGAAGAAAACTATAACAAAGATTTATAAATATTTTATGTAAAATGCATATACGTTATGCAGTATCAACATTAAAATTTTACACTATAAAACAATTAGAAGAAGTTTACATTTAAAGAAAGAATCTTGAACTGTTTAATAATAAAAATATAATTTGAATTTTAATCTACAAAGAATATATGATAGCAAATTTTCTCAGATTAAAAGTTTAGAAAATATTTAAAAAGTTTAGTGCAACAATTTTGCATAGGCCACAGTAAAATGTTATTAACCCAATAAAAGATACTGTAAAAAAAATATTTTTTTAAAAAAATTGCTTCCACGATGACCCCCCAAAATTTTTAGAATAAAAATAACTAATAAATAATTAAGTTTTTAAAAGTCCTGATAAGATTAATTAAGATAATTAAGCGCATTAAGATAAAAAGTTATAAATGATTATGAAAGTTCCCTAAGGTCAAAACATTTTTCTCTGAACATGCTTAATGAAAACTTGTAATTATTTCAGGCTGGGATACAATACAGGTTATTTTAAATGCAGAAGAGGAGACAATAAATAAATTCTGTCAACCTATAAAATATGAAAATACATTATTTATAAGTATTTAAAAAAAAAAGCACATTTAAAAGATTTTTATAAAATTTTTCTTTATAATTGATTTAATTTTTTTATGCTGTTACATTACATTATTATAATTCAACTTTTGTGACTTCTATGGAATTAGTGATTAACATTTGCTACACTATCAACTTCTTTAAAAAATAGCTCTAAACTTTCTTCTTGTACATTTTCGACTACTCCCCTTTAAAATTTACCCAAAACTCTAATACAATTTCAAGCATAAAAATATTCTTAATTTTTTACGATATTTCAGTAAAATTAATTGTTTAAAAATAATAGTAGTGTTTCAAAATGGTCTGCACCACGTAAAATTAAAATGTCTTTATTCATTCATTTGAAAAAATAATAAACAAATTTAAGCTATGCTCAAAATGCCCAAAGTTACTACTTTACTAAATCTGAAGAAAAAAAAAGTACTTATTTTAATTGCTCAAAAATAATTGCCTATTAATGAACACCAATTCGTATATTTTTGAGGAGATGAAGTTAGCAATCAAGTAATACAATTAGTATCAAATTCTCATCAATATTAAAAAAATATTTACAAAATGCATACATTAAAAGTTTTAATTTACTTTGACAAAACTAGAATTTGATGAGCACAATGAGATATAGGCTATATACATGGTATTTCATGAGGTTTGTTCTTAATATGTCTTTTTAAATACCTTATCAAAAATGAAAAAAGAAATACTCATTGGGGATAGCAAATTAGTATTTAACGAAGGAAAAGAAACGCTGTCGAAATTTGACAAATCACAGTACTGGAAGACAAAAGAAATATAAAACAAGACACATTTGACTGAAAGACGAAACAGACGTGAGTTGAGAAAACGATTATTAAAAACACCTTCAAGTTTTTGCATCCAATTAAACCTGTTTTGCGGTTAATTATATCTACAACTTTCAACTGTAAATAGTCAGAATTCAATAGTGCATGTGTTTTTTCCGTACCTTAATACTAATTGTAACATACACACATTTTGTTTTCCTTTTCGATAGGGATTATAAAAATACATTTCAAACATACAGCGGTATACATACAGCGGTATACAATACATACAGCGGTATTTAGAGAACACACTGTATATTATACATTAAGTACTGTATCTATGCTGGCAAAACTAGCACATTTTAATCAAATTATTTAAGATCTTGCATATCGTATGTTTCCAGAAATTCCACTTGTCATTTCTATTCAATCCTCATAGCTAAAAGCGTTTAAATGTGTGACAGGTATCACAGCCACAAAATAAAATACACCGAAGAAAGTATTACCATTAACAACCTTTACAGAAATTCAAATATATAATACCAATCTTATTAGGAAAGTTCAACACTTTTATATTTCGACAATTGAACCTACGTCTTTCATTATGGTACTAATAAGTTTGATAATTAGATTTTCTAACAAATCTTTGTATAACCTCAATAAGACTAGTCTATATTTTTAAACTTTTTGTCAGACTTTATAAAAACTAATAGTTTTTTAATCAATTTGAGGCTCTGATTCTGAAAAGGATTTCCGTTATCGTCAATCACATCAGAGATTCGCAAAAAATAGTTATTTTAATATTTTAGTCAATGTAATTAAGAAACAACAATTTTTTAATAACATAAAATGTTAAAGTTAGGTACCGATTATGCATTTTGTACTCCCAATCGTATAAAACTAACCACAAGCTGATATGACAATTTGTTTTAAAGTTGTGAGCAATTTAATGAGAGGAAAATGTCAAAGAGAGATATATTCGAACTAATGCTTTTAAAAGAGGTTGAGTAGTTGTTGTAGTTCATTTACGTCGCACTAGAGCTGCACAGTGGTCTATTGGCGACGGTCTGGAAAACATACCTGAGAATGATCCGAAAACATGCCATCACAATTTTGATCCTCTGCAGATGGGATGGCACCCCGCTTCGGTAGCCCGACGACCTGAAAGCTAGGTCGAGCACTTTACGGTAGAACAGTTTAACGAGGACCAATACCGCACACCCTCGGTCCCTACGCAGACTGATCCAAGTGGTCACCCACCCGCACACTGACCGCAGCCAATAATGCTTGACTTCGGTGGTCTGCTGGGAACCGTGTCTTAACGATCAGTCCACTGCGGGACAATAAAATAATTGAAAATTACTTGTTATTTCTTTCAAAAATGAAAGAAACTAAAAATAAGTAACACAATTGTTTAGTAATAAACCAACCACGTGTACCAATTTATTAAATTGTTCATAATTATTCCGCAATTTGTAAATGAAAATTCAGTAAATAGTAAAATATTTATTATGTAACTTATAATACTGAGCAGAGTAAAACTAATTCTTAGTTGCTACAATCATTTGTTTAAATCTAAAAACATGAGGTGAAATTTAAAAAAATTGCATATAACTTTCAAATAACTTTTAACTGCTTCTATTTGCAATTGATTTTATTCGATTCAGCATTAAAAATAAATAAGAAACAATACTGACTTATTTCTAAAAAATTTAAAGTTTCCTAAATTTCCTAATTTTTGAAGTAGTGAATCATAAGCAGCAGCATAAAAATGTTCATAACCTTGAAACAAATTATCATATCAACTAAAATCGAATTTTATTTAACTCTGTTTAATATTCTAATAAGTAATAATAATCTGATTAGTAAATAATTAACATGGGTAGATTGCGAATAAATAACATGCAGCAAAAAATAACAGTTCTGTGATCAAATATGAAAAAGTGAACAAGTACAGTTATTAGTTTTCAACAATCAAATATCAAGCGAACTATTCTCAACAATTACATAAATTCAGTAGTTTATTATGTGAGATTAATTTTTCCTTTTTTTTGTAAATTCTGAACTATATCCCAGGGGAAGGTTGAGCAGTAGCTTGTTAGCCACTTCTTCCTAATTGCTGCATATGTGCTATATACAGCCTTGGTGATCTCAGCAATATCAAGGTACTACTTGTGTATAAGCTCTGTATATATATTTTTTGAGTGCTCCTCACACTATTGTATTCATATATTTTGCTTTGGCTACATTGATACAATAATAGAAAGCACTCCATTTTGCGGATATAATCGTGTGAGCTGATGAAGAGATTATATCTTTTCTTTATTTTGTTTTCCGGATTTTTAATATATATATATATTTTTTTAGATAAATAAAACATATTTTTTTAATTACTTTTAAAAAATAATTTTAATAATTATTCCTCTCTTGTCATTATTTATTATTATTTTCCATATTTATCATTATTTTAACTTNTATATATATATATATATATATAACAAAACTCAGAATAAATTAAAATATCTATTTAAATAACTTTGACAAGTGAATAATAAGGCCGACACTAATTGTTGAGAGTGAATAATAACTTTAAACTTTTTAACAGTTTGAGAATGCTTATAGGTTCGCAAAAATGATTTTTATATTTAATTTATTTGATAAAATTAGATTACTGGCAAATTTATTCTATACAATAATTGATGTCACGGAAATTGATGTCAGTGAACTTAAATGTACAAATTATTTCATTAGCAAACAAATTATTTTTATATGAAAATCCTCACAATATTTAATTTCAGTATTTTTAAAAATGAAATAAAAAATCTTTCCTTAATTATTATTGTAATTTAATACTTAGCAGAGGTTTTCAACCTGGGACCACTTGAAAATAATACCTATCTTTAAACACATTTAAGACAGGTGTTAAGATTTAATTATACACATTAAGATTTAAACTCATTTTTCTTCTTTGCATTTTAGCAGTTCAAACTGCATCATTACCAATGTTTTATTTTTATTTTTTCATGCAATTATTAAACTAAATTTTTCGTATAAATTGTCAACCGATTGTTTCATAAGGGCAAAATTGATAATTGAACAAACAAAAATACGTGAAATAGAAGATTTCTCAATTGTCTGATCTCTGGAAACAAAATTTAAAATAAAATAATTAAGGATGACAATATTTATTACCTGTTTTATTAAAAAAAGTTTTACTGAATTGTAATACATTACTTTATATTCTATCAAACAAATTATGTATAATATGCAAACCCGTTACACACATAGCATAATTTACTTAGCTCTCTTCAGGGTTTGTTTAAATATATCAATGAATCTAATAGCATCATAATATATATATCTATCTATCAAGATGCACAATCAATTTTTATTTTAAAATAAACAACGCGCTTTATATGATATTTTTTGTTAAAGTAGGCAGCAAAAATTTTTTCACTTTAAAGTTTGTTTGATAGATGTGTACATTAAAAGATTAGAGTAAAACGTCCATTTCCTTTAAGATTAATATTTTGATTTCTATCCTCTTCGCTTTATCGCTTACAAAAATATTTATGTTTAAAGGTAAAGTTTTAATAATAAACCCACAGTTTTCGGCGGAATTTTTTTGCTTTTGATTAGTTCAACTTAAACTGTGCAATTGCTTAGAGACTGAAAAGCTGTCTAATGATAAATTTTTGCTGCATTATAAGATGTTTTATATAAACCTGTTTCCCTTTTGACAAACTAACTTCCGATATTATTCAAATTGAAAGGTGCTACACATGCAAAAATACATAGGTTTAATATTGTGAAATAATTTAAGTAAGAAAAATTAAGTATCGAGCGCAATGTGGCACAATGTTTCAGTGAGCACAATGGGTTAAATGTCTTGTATGAGAACTGAACATGATAAATTTGCCAAGATTTAAATTTTAAAGAAAGAAAATATGTAATTAATTTTATGACTAAAATCAATCTTAGAATTTTCCATTTTACTTCTCCCAATCTATTTAAGTTTTTGAACTTTATCAAAACCATATAATTTTTTTCATATTGTGAATTTTTTATTGTGAATCATATTGTGAATTTTTTTTTAAAATTCAAACTTGATTCAAAGATAAAAAATAAAAAAAATGATTTATTTTAGTGATACCCATAATAAATTTTTAGTAACCTCCATTCTTATTTATAAAATTGTCTACACTTAAGAAAGTAATATTTTTAAATTTTTCGAAACATTAATTGCTTAAGTTTTATTTAGCATCACTTTAAAAATTTGTTTTGTTCATTTAAGCATTCTTTTCTCAAAAATTACTAAGATAAAAATAAATAATACTAGTGAAAAAGTTTTGCCAGAAAAAGTGTGCCAGTGGAATGCCAGAAATTATAAAATTTTTAAATTCCAATTTTAATTTAAAGCATTAAATAATTAAAAACAATAAAAATTATACGCTGAAAATTTTTTAAAATTATTTTTTATAAACGTAAAAAGGCAGTGTTCGCATCTATTCTTTTTTGACAAGCATTTAAACAAAATTAGCATGGTAATCATATTTAAAATGCAGTGTTATTATACATATTTTCACTCCTCACAAACAACAATATAAACTTTGTATATACAAACAGATATCTAAGCAAACGATCAGCTTGCAGTTGCAGTAGAATTTCAAAGCAAAATCACTATTTTAAAATCTTTCAATTTCCAATGATTTATTTATAAGCGATATTATAAACAGTTAATCAGCTTGCATACTGCTACGTTAAAACACATGCATTTAAGCAAAATAAGAGAATAGTTATATTTAAATAAATAGCAAACAATAAAATATACTTTGGTAATCTGTTGTAACGATTCACCAGTAGCCGTTACCTTAAACAGTGTCGAGAAATATTCCGATTTTTCTCTCTTACGCGTATTAATCATATTAGCCTACAACAATAGCTTCTAAGAAAATACTCCGCCTTTAGTTATTTAAGAACAGGACGAGTCTTCAAAACAAAAATAATGAAATTTAAGTTCGAAAATTGAAACATATTTAATTAAAAGTGGTAAAATTAAATCAGCGGCTTGCATAGACTAAGATGCGCCTCCTCCAAGATTTAAAAATGCTCCCTATCTTAAACTTAACACAATTTTTTTTAAAATTACAATATGAGACAAGGATACTATGAAGAGAAATTTGGATACATGTCGTTTATTTTTCGGGTATTTATCTTACATTATATTAATTTATATATTTTAATTTAAATTATGTACAAAATTAATTATTAAGGAATTAATAATTACAATAGAAAAGCGAAATTCAGAAAAAGTACTAAGTTGAGTACTAAATTCGAGCATTGTATGCACTTACCGACTTACCACATTGAAATGAAATTTATCCTAATCCGAGGAACATCACACTATCTCATAGTAATTATATTCAAAGTTTATTCGTGAATTAAATTTATTTGTAAAGTGATATAAAAATTTCTTATAGAAGAAAAAAATATTTTTATTGTAATTCATATAGGTAGGGGTTCATGAATTGCCGAAGTACTTAGACATGTTGACAGCATTTATGATAATTTTAATGTAAACATCAGTGTTTCAGACGCAATTCTTTCTATCAGTCTACTTAGGAACATATTTGCATAAAATTAAATTCTTTTAAATATTAAAATTAGTTTAAAACTAAGGAATACCAAACTGATACTTTTCAGAATAAAAGTATATTTCTTCTTTCATTAAAAAAAAAAAAAAAATAGATTCATCGAAAAATATTGGGAAAATATTGTGTGTTTTTTTTTTCACATCACGTAACACGAAAGCATAAATTAAAATAAATTAGCTATATGATTTTGAACGAAAGCGAAAAAGTAAAAAAAATTATTTTACTGAGCAAAATAAATGCAAATTAAATATTTCAATTTAAGAAATTGTATGGGGTTAAAAATAATTTGAAATAAAACAGAAAACATTATAGTTCAAAATAAGATATAGCATTCAGTTGGGATTGAGTTCAGAATATTTTTATTTCATGAACATTCATATATTTAATAATTTATAAGAGATTTTATGAATGTTAAGTCTTAAAACGGTTTTTAAGCACTTTTTTGAGTTACAAAATATTGGTAGCAAAGTTTAAAAACAGTAAACAGTTTAAAAACCGGTATTTGAATTTCGCGTTTTGTAATAATATTATATTAAAAATATAGAGATTAAAAAACAAAAACACTTGGAAATACATTCTGGCAACTACCAAATAAATGTTTTTTTTTTTTTTTTGGTCAATGGTGGGCACTTGGGTCTATTTCCCATTGGCCTTAGAAATGCCAGAATTGCTACTCTCTTATCGTTACCCAGTGAGCACCTATGACTAAGCCTCGGCGGTGGAGTAGCGTCACCCACGTCATACAACCACAAACCCGTTTATAGGGCGGGTTACATTCACACAATCATACAGAATAAAGGACATAGAACACACAGAGAGAAAGAAACATCCATGCCCTGAGTGGGATTCGAACCCGCAACCATCGGTACCGCAGCCTGACTGCGCTCGGCCACCTGGTCGGCCCAAATAAAAAATGAATAAAACACTTGAAAGATAACATGGATTGACTTTGAAATCAGCACAAATAAAGCACGTCCGAAGTGACGTCGAAGATTGCGAGTCGTTGCAAAACCGAATTATAAATATTAAGATTTTCGAGTCCCCTAGAAAAAGCATAGCAATAACTGTTGAGAGGACGATAATAACGAAATATCTTAGATTTGTGACAAAATTGTCACAAATAAAGCACACATTTATATGCACCATTATATAAGCTTGTGCAATGTATTAAAATTAAAAGCATTGAATTTGATATATTTTCGTATCAGAATATGCCTAAATGTTCAGCTGTAAAAATTAAATTGAACAATAAAAATAATAAATATGTGACAAAATTTAGTTAAGCACACTGTTTTTTAAAGAGCGTTTTGTAAAAATATTTGGTGAGGGGCAAAATATATTTAATGCACATATTGCATCTTTGAAATATGTAAATTATTAAAGAATTCTCCTTCTAAATGATTTTTTCAACCACAAATTGATGGATTCTGAATTCCCACAGTATCTTTTTACATTGACATCAAACGATTTTTTAAAAAAAGAAATGGAAAAAAAAAAATAAGCAGTTGTTTATTTAAATCGCTTCTTTTTTTGTTGACTTACCACATAGCGAGTTGTGATTTTCAGGTCTCACGAAAAGGGTTAAAGGTTTTTGCAGTTAGAAATTTAAAAAAAAAGAATGTCATAGTTTGCTTGGGAGTGTTTATGAGTTTAACTATTTAAGTTAATATCTTTCCCTCTGTGATGTCTTTTTGCTTCGTGTGTGGTGCTACTAGGATTTTTTTACGTAGGAATTAATACTGGTATTTACCCATTGAATTTCAGTGTAAAATATATTTTTTAAAAACATTTTCCAATTCAATAATTTAAGTTTCAAATAAATATTCATTGTTTAATAGTTTTAAATTTGGTTTTTTAAAATGTTAAGTTTAATTTATTTTCTTTTATAACTTCAGCTATAGCTCTTTATCTTCAAGAAGATCTATGAAGAAACTGTTTGTTTTCAAATCTCCCCTCAAATGAAACTTCTTCTCTGGCCGATTCAATTTTGCGAAGGCTAGAAGGAAATTGCACAGTCTGATGGAAAGATGGTCCCGCAGTGGACTGATCGTTAAGACACGGTTCCCAGCAGATCACCGAAGTCAAGTATCACTGGGTACGGTCAGTGTGCGGGTGGGTGACCACTTGGATCAGTCTGCGTAGGGACCGAGGGTGAGCGGTATGGGTCCTTGTTAAACTGTTCTACCGTAAAGTGCTCGACTTCGCGTGCAGGTCNAGTATCAGTTGTATAAGACGAACGGAAAACATTGTTTGATTACGTTTTAAGAAGGAGATAAAACAGCATAAGGTGTGTTTATATTCGTAGGTCAAGTCAGTCCCAAATCAGCCTGAATGTCGTAGTTGGGGTTTGTCTCTGTGTTGTAAGCTTGATATTGAAAGATTTAAACATTGCAGCATTGTAGTTCTTTCATGAGCAACCAACTAAAATAATTCGAAACAAGACGTCAGAGATAAAATGAGCCAAAATCCCGATTAAGCCGAAATTCCTATTTTGCCGGATGTTTATCGTTGATGAGATTTAAATATATTACGGCATTATCAGAGTTTCGTCCATATCGCGATTTTGTCTCAGGTCCGACTCGGCAAATTTTGCAGCGAAATACGAGTTTTCCGATTCAGGTCATTTTCCCAAGAGCAAAAATCTATGATAATTCGAAGCAAGAAATCGATAATACAAGCCAAAACCCAGACTTTTCCGAAATTCATTCATTGTCGGATATTTCATCGGTGATGAGATTTTAACGGATTTCAATGTTCTCTGAATTTCGGCCATTTCGTACCAAACCCGATTCGGCAATCCTTCTATGACATGTCAGTTTTCTAATTGAGTTTTTTTTTCTTTTTTTTCCCTAAGAGTACCCATCTATGATAACTCGAAGCAAGAAGATCGATAATACAATCCAAAACCCAGACTTTTCCGAAATTCATTCATTGTCGCTTAAAACAGCTGAACACAGATATACTTTGGAGTAAGTGGGAGGAAAATGGATGGTAGCAGAATTCGTTTATACAATTTTATTTAATATTTCTGTATTGCTAAGTTGTTGTTGTTAATTTACGTCGCACTAGAGCTGCATAATGGGCTATTGGCGATTGTCTGGGAAACATCCCGGAGGATGATCCGACGACATGCCATCACAATTTTGATCCTCTGCTGAGGGGATGGCACCCCCGCTTCAATAGCCCGACGACCTGCTCGCGAAGTATTGCTAAGTAAATAATGCATGGAATGACATTATAAACTATTGTTCTATGTTCTACTGCTTCACAACGATACAGAAAATTAAATAAAATTATATTACCCAATTATTCAACTAACATCCAAATCTTCCGCTTACTTTTTCCAAAAATAAGAAAACGAAGCAAGATATTAACAGAAACTGTAGAATCTAATATTATATAGCATAAAAACCAATAAAAAATTATATTAAGGTGAATGCTAGATAATATTAGTTTGTATAGAATCTAACGTTGTATAATGCAGAGAAAAAAGCCACCCTTTGTATCTTCCTAATATTAGAAAGTTGTGCAAGTTAGATTTTCTGTTTTTCTGCTGGTTATCTAATATTAGGTGCTACTTGGGATATACCTCAACAGCTCAAAAATATCTTAAATTTTCTTAAGGGATCTGCTTTTATGTACTATTTTCTTTCCGAATTCGTTTATACATACTTTCATTAAGGGAACTAAATGAATATTGTAAAGCGGCTATCACATATATCTTCAGACTGAAGTAGAAAGCAAACTTTTCCACTAGATTTCAGCTGTGCTAGGCCGAGCCCCTTCAGACATTCGTATACGTTTGTAAATGAACAACCAATCAGACACAGAAGTATTAAATAACTGTTAATCGCTTATGGGGACATAACTTTCTGTTTTATTTAAATGAACATCTGCTTTTACAAATATTAAATGTAAGTCACCAATGCAAACGATTTTGGTTATTAACTTAATGAAAATTTGAAATAAAAGAATCATATGCATATTTGAAGTTTACAGTAGAGGACGAACAAAGTTTATATTCAATTAATTACCAAACGAGCGAGATTAATATATCAGTGAACTAAAATTTATAATCGAAATAAAAAAATAAACACAAAAAATGCGGAAAGGAAGGTGTAGAAAATAAAGATGTATTTTTTTTTTATTTGAAACTAAATAACAAATATTTATAATTAATGCTAAAACGTGCACCAAAAAAGTGCTGAAAAATGCAGAAAATTGGTTGCGGATTTAAAACCTTTTACAGTTTAATATCTCTATTTTATTTATTAATTTTTTGTTAAATTTGCCCACAATTTGAATTGGAAAAAAATTTTTTTTAACACTTTTTCAAAATCAAAAAGTTTTAAAAAAGAAAATAAATTCTGAAATTTGCTTCCTGTTTAACGTTACAAAAAAGTAATGGAACTTAAAAATAATAAAATTTTTCCAAAGGAAAATCCTTTAATAAAGAAAGCATTTATGAAAATATATCATAGTTACCAGATAATAGTAAACAAGTATGTTTAGGAAATAAAAAACATATCATGTTCGATTGTATCTGGTTAAAACGCGAACTCCTCTTCCTAACCTCCTATTGGTCTATCTCTTGCATAAAGTAGCAGATGAAAGTTCGGTTTTTAGCCGAAAAATCGGCGTCAGTCCGCGGCGTAAATAGCTTTTGGCAACGATGACGACGTGGTAGCTTTGCGCATGCGCAAAGCTTGGTGAAAGCATACCATATGTGAAGGTCGCTTTATCACTTTGTGTTTGGATAATCAGCTGGATTTGGCAACAAATATAACAAGGAGCTGGCAACCCTGTCGGAGGTCGTTTCCCTCTCTCCCCCGTCCGTTGAAATGGGCACAGTCGTAGCCTTAGGCTGAAACGAGCAGAAGAGAACTCTCAAAACTTGTTCGTTGTGCTTTAGTTAACAATGTCTTAGAGGGATACTTTATCTTTTCGCTAAATGATGATAGTTTTCTTTCGTACCAGTGTTTATTTCTTTCTTGTTTACTAATCAGTGTGTTGAGGTGCTATAGTGGAATACGATTCTTACCGCCGTTCAGTGTAGATTCGCAGTGGGCCAATCAAGCTTGGATTTCGGATCACATGGCCTCAACATGACATATTCATCATGGAGGCTTTGGCTAAAATGCAGGCAAGAATGTCAAAAGTTTGGAGGTGAACTATTTAGAAAATGCCAAGGAAGCCAAAATCACAAGGTAAGTGAAAACAAATAGTGTATTTCTCTCTTTGAACCTTCCTAATCCTATCCTTTAGTATATCAGCATGTTTGGAAACTCGCTTTATTTTTGTCTCAGGCGATAGGGGGTAGGGAAAGGGGTCCTGAAAAGAATTATGTTAACCCTGTAGCAATGTGTGAGGAAACTATTAATAAGGAGAAATCTCACTTTTTCTTAACAAGATTTTGAAACAATAATCTCAAATTTCATTAGCATTAAAAACTGATAATATTTTTAAAAGTTATTCTTAAAAGATTTGATTACATAATATTGTTCACCTTTTGTTTACATCCGGTCAATAGTGTTTATTTTTTAAATGAAGGGTTCGTAAGCGCTTTTCATTGCTTTGTAGTAACAATTTATGTTTATATTGTTGTGTAAGTATGCGTTTTATTTGGTTCAATGTAAAAAAAAAAGGAAAGAAAATGTAATTTTTATCTTAGAGCTGACAATGTTTATATTATTTCGCCTATTAGTGATTTTACTTTCAGAGTGTAAGAAAAGCAAATTGTTTGTTTAGTGGACCTCTAAATACTCACAGTATGCATTCATTTTAAAGTGTGGAAGTACGATTTTTGAGAGAAATAAGTAAGCATGTTACTCTTAATAAAATTTATAAAATAAACAGTTTTGGATAATAATATATAGACAAGCAATGAAAGTAACAGATAATTAATTTTTGTTTGTATATAAAATTGGGAGGAGGTCAACCTTCATCATTCAAAAGGTACCTTAATATTGAATAGAAATAGTATGTCTTATGTACTAGTGAAATGATGATTATAATTGTAGTGTTAGTTTTGACACAATACTCACCCCCCAGAATTTTATCAGGAATCATATTCGATGAAGGGATGCTACTGGTTGCCTTATTTCCGAAAGATTGGGAGAGCTGTATTAAGTTTGCTAGATTTTGAGTGCTTGTGAAGCTGTATTAAGTTTAAGTTTCCGAGCGTTTGTCGCTAGAGCTGTATTAAATTCACTGTTCTGTGTGGCTTTAGCATTCCAGTTGAGTGTATGCAGGATCCCGTTATGTGAGAGACTAAGAAGCTTTAACGCGAGGAGGGCAATGATGCAGTTAGAAATAGCAAGTCAACTGTTCAATGAGAACCATTAATGAAAGTGGGCATAACTTTTGGTGTAGACGAGTTCATATCACGTCTGGGTCACCTGTTTGTGGAGGTACGGTTTTTGAGAAAAACATGTACTACTTTTAATAAAATTTATATAATAAACAGTTTTGAATAATAATAAATATCATATAGTTAAACAAGCAACGATAATAACATAAGCAGATCATTAATATATGTATGTAAAATTCAGCGAATAATCAAAACGAGAAAACAAAGCATAAGTTTTTGTGTTTTTCTTTGCTGGGGGATACCGGACTGGCAGTGTTCATTTGTAGTTGGCAGGTCACCACATAAAGTATAAAACTGGGTTTGCGAAGGGGCATCCCCCCCCCAAAAAAAATATTTTTGTTTTGTTCAAATGGGGCCTTCTTGTGCTGTAGCAATTTTCTTTAATTCACAAACCAATTGCTCTTTGAAATGATTAGTATATTTTTTTGAAATGTAACTTAGTATTTGTAAATCTTAAAAAGGAATTTATTTTGAAATGTAACATGTTTCAATAATCAGTTTTGCAACCAAAATTTTTCTTAGTGAACTATATATCTGAAAAGAAAGTGCATGATCAAAAAAAAGATAAAATCTACATTACTGCCTTGAACACAAATTATGTGCAATATGAATGAACATTACACTTATTGCGTAAATTATTTGGATTATAAGAATTTGATAAAGTACATGAGAGATATAAGTATTTCTAAATGAATGTGAAAGAAGATGTTATTTAATTGTATTTAGTTGCCTGGTTTAAAAGGTGCATTTTTGAAAAGAATAAATCATGAACAAAGATTAAAGTTAATTCTGACAGCATGGTTGGCAGAAAATTTAAGAATAAATTTTTAAAAAATAGCCGTGCATAATAGCAATTATAAATTTGCTTAAACACTACATGGTGAAAAAGAGAAAACACACATTTGTTTCTTTCAAATGAATCTTTAAAACGATGTTTCCTACCGCTTTTTTTTATATCTTCTGAACTCTGAGTACTTTGAAATGCTATGTTAATTATTGTAAGTACTAATTTATTTTATATATATGTTGCAATAATGCTACATTATAACTAATAATAATAGAAAATGTTAAATAATATTAAGTTGCAAAAATTGCAATTTTTCGACTTTTGATGTCACCTCAGAGGCCGTCGGCCAGTCTGTCAGCTAGTATGTTCTTTGCTAAACAATTTATTGAGTGGTGAATCTTTTAAAAATTAAAAATTTCAGAAATTTTGCTGATTTTGCCAGGATTTTTTAAATGTTACCACATGAGAGCTAGAACTAAGTGCTGTTTCATATGAACTTTTGAATCATTTACATGTTGTGGTGTTGTATTTTACTTTAAATCTAATTTACAAAACAAAAAGTAATACATTAAACAAAAATTTAGATACCACTAAAATAGGGGTGCGCAACCTGTTGCAGAAGTTTCTAAACCTGATGAAAATAAAAAAAATTTGAAAATTTTAAATCTCACTTTTGAGTCATCACTCTTTGGCACGCACTGGTGATGGTGCTCTGGAAATTGTAAATATTTTTCGTTCATTCAATATTTTTAATATTTCCAATATTTTTAATTCATTTGTAAATATTTTTTCTGGTAGAATAATAAATGTGATTAGAGATAAAAATAAACTTACACATAATTATTCATTTAAATTATGCTGCTTATAATACATTTAGAATAAATATCATGTTTTGAATATTTCAATGATTTAAATTTATGAAGATATGAATTTTTTGAATGATTTAACTCAAGATTTTTGAGTTGGGCCCACAATCACCCCTGGACACGCTAAATTTTTGCAGATTATATAGTAATTTCAGTGGTAATTTTTTAACTAGGTTTGTATTTACTGATTTCATCATAAATCTAATTGGCGTTTCGATCTTTCTTCCGGAAATTTTGATGTGATTCATATCTTTCGGTTTCATCATAAATCCCAGGTTATTATGTGGCAGTTATTACATCCCTAGCAGCAAAATAACTTTGGTCCTCATGGGACCAATATTCACGAATCTTTGCTCAATAAGGATCAAAGACGTGTTATTTTCAGATATTGAACCTATATAGAAGTGACATCTTCCCCCGATATTTTACAACCTATATCGGCCTTCAATAGTATTGTCAGGTTCTTCTGATATTTTAGGTTCATTATTCAGCCAATATTGCCCCTATATAGACCGATATTGGATCTATAGAGGACCAATATTTAAGAATCTTGACATCCCAATCTTGGTTCCTCAGTTTATGTTCATATAGGGCCCATATTGAGCCCAAGGTAAAATTGTTGCTAGGGATTGTATTTTCACATAGTTTTGAAAATCTTTATATTTTTAATATGATATTATGAATCTCGAAATTGAATCCCACACTTAAATAATCACTTTTTCGCACGCTTTTTTTTAAAAATTCTTTTTCTCGTAAATCTAAATGATATTTTATAAAACAGTTATTTAGACGCTTATCTACGTGATTTGGAAATCCCGTATTTTCACGTTATTATTACCACACGTGAGTTTCAAATCGCACATTTAAGTATATTTTTAATACGATATTATTATAAATTTTGAAGTTGAATCTCGCCATTAAATCACTTTTTTACTCGTTTTGAGTTGATGTTATCGTAAATCTAGACAATTTTTTAGCGGTGACTTTCGCTTTTCTACCTGATTTCGAAAATCCCGTATTTTTATTATGATATTATTACGACGGACGGGTTTCAATACGCCCAATTAAATAATCACTTTTTGAAGCACTATATTTATGCTGATTTCGTGGTAAATTAGAGTGATTTTTTTTCTTCATTATTTTTTTGCAATTTTTTCTTTTTAAATTTTTTTCGGCAGTTATTCAGTTATTTCCACGTAGTTTTAATAGATAATTCCGTTATGTTTATTAGGAAATTCCAATTTTAAAAGCGCTTTAACTGTGCTAATTTCATTGTAAATTTAAGTAATTTTACATCTTTTTTTCTTGTAATTATTTCCTCAGTCTGCGTAGGGACCGAGGGTGTGCGGTATTGGTCCTCGTTAAACTGTGCTACCGTAAAGTGCTCGACTTCGCGCACAGGTCGTCGGGCTACCGAAGCGGGGGTGGCCATCCCTTCCTCAGAGGATCAAAATTGTGATGGCATGTCTTCGGATCATCCTCCGGGATGTTTCCCAGACCATCGCCAATAGCCCATTGTGCAGCTCTAGTGCGACGTAAAGTAACAACAACAACAACAATTGTAATTATTTCTATATTTTTCCACGTGATTATGACGATCCCTTTATTTTAACTGCAATGTTATTACGGCACGCAAATTTCTGATTGCGCATTTATATAATTACTTTTTGATACAATTTTATTTCGGTATAACTTTATTGTATATCGAAGTTGTTTTTCAATCTTGTTTTTGGTGACAAATGTGATTTGGTCGTATGTGGTGATGAATTGTGATTTGGTCGAATACCGGATATTCAGCAGAAAAATCGGCCGAATACCATATATACAGAGCCAGATAACGGCATTTTTTTAGCAGCTTAAAACAGCACATAACATTGAAAAATATAGCCTGTCAGAAAGCTCTTAAAAATGCCGCTGTATCATAAAAACGAAAGATTATATACGAAAGCAAAACAGAGAATATAGAAATCTAATCTTAATTTTCGAAAAATAATTTAAAAGCTGAACATGGTAGTTTTCCAATTACCATATTTTTAAGAAAAAGTGAGGAATAAAGTCTAATAGAAGNACATAACATTGAAAAATATAGCCTGTCAGAAAGCTCTTAAAAATGCCGCTGTATCATAAAAACGAAAGATTATATGCGAAAGCAAAACAGAGAATATAGAAATCTAATCTTAATTTTCGAAAAATAATTTAAAAGCTGAACATGGTAGTTTTCCAATTACCATATTTTTAAGAAAAAGTGAGGAATAAAATCTAATAGAAGCGCTTTTACGTCATGATAATGAAAATACTGATTTAAAGAAAAGATAATTACAAAAAAAAAAAAAAAAAAAAAAAAAAANAAAAAAAAAAAAACACAATGTTCTTAGTTCCTATAATAAAACTTTAACTTTGAAATTCAGTTTTCTATGTTACCGGTTATCTATATTACAGGAAAAAAATCACAAAAAAGGAATATTTTATCTGAAACGTTGCCTTAACACTCATTATAAAAACAAAAAAATAATAGAAATGGTAAAAAAAAAGAAAAATCGTTCTCAATTTTAAGAACTGAGAGTGTCTTACTAAATGACAAATCGGCTATAATTAATAAAACTATTATAACAAAGTTTGAAGAGTTTTGATCTAATTATTCACAATTCTTCAAGTTTCTTTTTTCCATTTGTCTCCATTTGCACATGAATTTTAGAACTTAACAAATATACTTAAAAACTATTTCTAATAATACACTATATCTAATATAGTAATAATAGAATTAAATTATTCTTTATTACATCTAGTACAAATTCGAAAAAAAAAGTAAGCTTCATAATAATAAAAAAAAAATCCGAAAATTACTATGTCAAATATTCTGCCGATCATTCGACCAACTGAATTTTTGCCTAAAGGGCCGAATACTTGTGACATCCCTAATTTTAATGCACAATATTATTGCAACGTGAGAAATTCAGAAAGTGGAGGCATTTTTGAACTGCTCATACTTCGTAATCTTGATTTCAATTTTTTGCTGCTGAAGTGTTTTTTTTTAAAGAGAATAACGAAAACATTTACTATATAAAATGTCTAATAATTTAAAAAAAAAAGAATATATATCTGGAGTATATTTCTTAATAAGTATTGAATCTTTTATTGAAAGATATTTTGTTTTTATTTTAGGCTCTTGTTTAAGCCGTATAAATTTTCTTGAATTAAAATATTAAATTTGAATTTGTATTACTTAATAAGTGTTAGTTTTTTTTATACTTTCATTCTGTGAGCATTGCAGTTTTTTGTTGAACTTTTGTACTGCGTGATATGATAAAAAAATTATTTTCTTCAATATTTATTCATTTTTTTATTTTATTAATATTTATTTTCGATAGATCTATTTGATAAAGATGGATTTTTTTTTATAAAAACCGTATTAGTTTTTTCATTCTTGAATGAATTCTATTAATTAAAAGCATTTATTTTTGTACAAATATCTTTCTTAGTTTACTTAGTCTAGTGGTAAAAAAGTTAGTGCTTTGAACACTAATGTTAGAATAAATACTGCTATATTTGCCGTCAACGTGTTGAAATACGCGTGCTGCTTTTCGTTACTTGATTTGATGTGCAAGTGGCCCTTCTCTCAAAAAGGTTGTACGGTCCTACACACGAAGAAATTTTTTCCAAAGGCGTTAAATGTTGTCAGCCGGAAAAAAACAGTACGTTAAATTAAGGAGTAAATATATTTTGTTTGTATTAACTTTCTGCGAGACTTCTTTCTTTTTTCACAAAGGATTTTTAAAAAAAAATAAATATAACTGCAGTTTTTGAATAATATCAGGGGTGATTGCGTTCCAGGTGTAACCCAAAATCCCGGGGTTTTTGTATCATCCTTCCGTGTCTAGGAACATGCGATTTTTCCGCAAATTTCATGAAATTCCCCGCTTCTCAAAGACCAATAGTGGTGAGCGGACTCAAAATCTTGGAATACGTCTAAATTTACACGGAATTCTGTAATCTAAAATTTCAATTTCTAAATTTTCGCCAAATCCCGTTACCAGAGCCGCTATGGCTCAGGGGATAGAGCGTTCGCCTTCCAATGGGGTGAACCGGGCTCGAATGCCAGCGATGACCGGTTGATATGATAAGCATCTGGCTTGCACCGACCATAGTGCTGACGTGAAACGTCCTCAGTGGTAGACGGAACATGGGTTAGAGTCCCCTTGCTGCCAGGCTAACCGTGGGAGGTTTTCGTGATTTTCCTCTCCATGTAACGCAAATGCGGGTTAGCTCCATAGAGTCCTCCACGAAGGCGAATTTCTCCCAATACTTTATCCAGGAATTCCCTTGTCTTCTGGATTGGTTTCAAGATTACAAGGCTACGGCGTTGAACATAGTCGGAGACGCAAAAATTGGGTCGGCTGTTCAACGACGGTTATAAAATATAAATGCCCAGTTACCGAGACGTCGGACTATAGGCGGAGATTTACCAATTTGATTTCTATGGTTTGACGGATTTTCGCTGTTTGGGATATTTGGAAATGCTTCGGAATCCTCTGATATCGCGAATCGTATTCTACTACTACGATTTTCGTATTTACCTGATTTAAAAGCTACTCGTTTTAATTCGTATTCACGCAATTTAAAAATCCAATATTGCTATTTGTATTTACGAGTTTTTAAAATCAATATCGTGATTCGTATTCACGCTTTTTTAGAACCAAATTACGTGATTTGTATTCACGTAAGTTTAAAATCCAATTTCCTTATTCGTATTCACGTGTTCTAAAAATGATGCACCGTGATTCGTATTCACGCGATGTAAATATGATGTATCGTGATTCGTATGCACGCGATGTAAATATGATGTATCGTGATGCGTATGCACGCGATCTATAAATTTAATTTTGTGATTTATATTTTCTCATTTTTAAAATTCAATATCGCGATTCATATTCATGCAATTTTAAAATCAAATATCGCTTGACTAAGAGCTAAGATTTTTCTTAAAAGAATTACTATAAAGGTGTGATATGCTTAATTGGTAGGTAATTTAATTATAAATCTTAGTTTAAAAAATTTAAATATAAAACATGTATGGAATATAGATTGATATCTAGTTTTTGCGTATAAAATTTTTAGGTTTTTTTCACTTCATGTTACAATTACCCATGTAATATTAATTATTATTATAATGCTTTGGGGTGCACAACCTTTTTGAGTGAAGGGCCACTTGCACAGCAAGTAGATTAACAAAGAGCCGCACGCATATTTAGTCATGTTGGCGGCAAATATGATACTTTTTATGCTAACATTAGTGTACTAAACTCTTAACTTTTTTTTTTTATCAGTTAACATATTTGCAGAAAATTAAATAATTTTACCCTTTTTTCTTTAAAAAAAAAACTCCTTCCGTTTTTTGCAATAATTTATTATATATATGAAATATTGGAGGGGGGGGGAGTATAAATTCTAACCCCCCCAAAAAAACTGTTGAGCTTATAGAATGAAAGTGCAAAAAAAAAAGAAGAAAGTTTTTAGCGTTATACGTTATTATTAATTTTATAGAGTGACATAAATTTGTATTTAATATTTTTATTAAGGAAACTTTATAATGTTTAAACAAATCGATTATAGTGCAGAATAAAATTCAATATTTATTTACTATTATTTTTCAGATATTATTTCTACTTTTTGAATTATTATAAGTTTTAAGAGTTTAAATAATAAACGTTTTCTTTTTAGTTTCTTCCTAAAAAATCACATAAGCTAAAAAGAAAGCTAAAACAATAAATTTCAAGCAGTAAGCCGTTTAAAAACTCCTTTGCCTCAAGTTTTCGAATTTTTCATGGTGCAATAATATGTTAAATATCGGTACTCTAAATACCGCACCCAAATGCATGATACCAACTACCGAAACGAAGAAATAACTTATATTTACCATGAAATATGTACAAGTAAATTGTATCAAATAGTGGTTTTTTAAATTTGTGTGTCGTATTAACATCATACTCAAAGTAACGGGATCGTAAAAATCACGAAAAAAAGTATTGCAATAAATGTAAAAAAATGATTAAATTTGCGTTGAAATTAGTAAAGAGCGCTGATTTAAAATTCGCATGTCATAATAAAAATCAGAATTTTTAAAACATGAGAATGCATCGTAGAAACTGCCAAAAAATGGTTTTAAAATTTACAATGCTATCGGCGCAAACTGAGTATGGCAAGAAGTGATTAATTAAATGCGCGATTTATAACTCACGAGTCGTAATATAATAATTTAATCGAGAATTTATAAACCCCTTAAAAATTAATAGTTATAAATGACAAAAAACTATCTAAACGTCACTTGGATTTATGATCAAACTGGAAAACACAGTGCACGTCTAAAAATGATTATTTAAGTGGGCTTTTGGAAATTTTTGTGTCCTAATAACATCGTAATGAAAATATGTGAAATCACGCCGAAAAACCTACTAATAATTTCCTTTAAAGTGAAAAGTCCCAATGCAGCTCATGCATGTCGTAAAGGGCGACTAAAATGGGTACCCAGTGTCTGGGGGTATAACCGGACACCTTGCCCCTGGGGGATTATATCAGGGGACTGGCGCTGCAGGTTTGGGGCTGGGCATAAGGTTGACACCTCTCTCCTGTATAAACTTCTTATTACGAAATCCTTTGAAAAAAAATCCTGGGTAACTTCATGGAAACGATTTGGATATGAGAATTGGTAGCTGGAACATTCTGTCTCTCTATAGAGCTAAGGCTTTGCATTTGCTGTTAGAACTGATAGAACAATGTAATATTGAATTGATTGCCATTCGCGAGGTTGGATGGATTGGCAATGGAACATTGAATAAATGGAATGGTAGTGTTCTTTACAGTTGTCAGCCCAAAAAACCTATTGAGGGCACTGTCTTTATCGTAAGCAAAAGAATAAGACTAGAATTAAGGGAAAGTTTTTAATTTCAGTATTATCTGTTCTTATACTGTAGAAAACAGAGGAAGAAAGGCAATTTTCTGTGAAAATTTAGGCAAAATTTTCTACAGTTGTCCAAAATATTATGTAACAAGGTGCGTAGCTTTTTTGAAAAGTGCTTAAAGGTGCTTATTTTCGATTTCCGTTTTTTAGAAGCCCTTAAAGGTGCTTATTTTCAATTTTCGTTTTTTAAAAACCTTTAAAGGTGCTTCTTTCATTGAGTGTTTTGAAAAAGTGCTTAATTTTCCCTTTTTCAAAATGAGATTTTTCCTTTACCAGGGGTCTGTCCAGACATTTTGTGAAAGGTCCGTTTTTCGTGAAATTGTGAAAAAATTACTCACATTCTTTCAACCAGGGTCCGCTTTTATGAATTTGTGCAAATAGGGTCCGTTTATTGCAAAAATAAAATTTTTTCAAGGAGTTTTTAAATTGTATAGACATACAAGATAATCTCAACACTGTGAAATTGTAATTAAAAAAAATTAAATTTTAAAAAATAAACAACAATTGCTGCTTCTAAATTAGAGATGCAGTATACAAATATTTGGTATTTAGCCTATACTGCTGAACGCAGAATATTAATTTCGGACGAATAATGGAAGAATCGTCTGCCGAAGACAAAACTCCATTCGTTTACATCAATCTTTCTTGTTTTCTGCCCTGGAAAGGGTTTATTCGATTAACAAAATAATAATGAAGATAAACAAATTTGTGAAGGGTCCGATTAAAAGAAAAATCATTTTGTGAAGGGTCCGTTTTCAAGTTAAAATATTTTGTGAAGGGTCCGTTAACGGACCCAAATTTCTTCTAAACAGACCCCTGTTTACTATGTTGATTTTCGCTTCGATTTATGCAAAAAGACACAGTTCACATTGTTCTATTCAACGTTTTCACAATTAATTCAACCCCAATCTATTTTGGCGTATTGGCAGTCCGTAGCGTATGAAAACGGCATTCATTTTACATGATTCTAAATTTAATGATTTTTGATAATTGTCAAAAACAATGCCAAAAGGTTTTTTTTTGACATGACGGTTAAAACAAGATAAAACCGTCAATTGTCAAAAACTTTCCAACCATGCCTAGTTTTATTTTTTTAAAGTGCTTAAAAATATTTTTTGAGTGCTTGAAAAGTGCTTAAAAGGTGCTTATTTTTTGTTGAATAATTTGGCTACGCTCCCTGTGTAAAAATAAAAATTATTTTTGGAGGATCTAAATGCTGAAATTGGTAGAGAAGGGAAATTTACATATGTAACTGGATGATTTAGTTTACATAATACAATGATAATGGACACAAATTAATTGATTTTGCCACTTCGCATAATTTGATTATAAGAAGCACGTCCTTTCAACGTATAAATATTCATAAAGCTTCTTGGCCTTCCCCATATGGCACTTATACTACTCAAATTGATCACGTACTAATTGACGCAAGACATTAGTAAGACTTGATGGACGTGAGAACTTCTCGTGGGGCTAATGTGGATTCAGATCCCTTTTTGATTAGTGCTAAAGTCAGATCAAGATTATTTAACGCAAAAAAGTTCAAGCGAGAGACGTTGTGAGAGTATGACTGTGATAAACTTGAAAATGAAAGAATAAGACTTGAATATAACGGAAACGTAAAGGAACAGTTGAATATAATGAATTGTGACTGTACTGTGAAAAATAAATGGGAACTTATAAAAGACACTATCTGTAACGCTGCTAATACCTTGATTGGTAAAGTAACTGAGAAACAGTGAAGGATTGGTATGATGTTGATTGTGCCATTGCTAATGATAAAAAGAATGTTGCGTATAAACATATGATACAAGCAAACGCAAGAAATAGTGCAGAGGAGTATCATAGACTCAGAAAAGAGGTGAAGAAACTCTTTTGGCCAAAGAAGAGGACCTTTGATGAATTGTTTAAAGATGTTTGAACATCTGAAGTCCATTAAGAAGCATTTGATCATTTGATCGGAAAATCAACCGCAGTAGATAGGTCTTTAAACAAACCTCTAGTCTAAGCAAAAACAAATTTGGTAACTCCGTTTGTTTGAACGAGTTAATTTTTTTTCCAAACCATTCAAAGGGTTTAAGTAAGTTACTATCAATATTGAATACAGTTATTAGAATAAATTTCTTAATTGCATGTTAATTTAGAATGTTATAATAGTTTTAATACGTGTACATTCTTGTCTAGGCAGCTGAGCATCACTCGAAATAATAGTTTCGAATTTCCATCTTATTCGTGCAAAACTGAAAAATGGAGTACAAAGGGCTTTTTTGTAAATCACATGCTTCTGGCAAAGGAGGAGTTAAAATGGGATTAAACGAAATAACGTACAATGAATAAGGTGATTGAGCGTTAATTGATTTTGTATTTTTACTTTCAATAATTAAAGAAACTACTTTGATAAGTTAAAATTTTATATTTTTATTTATAACTATTTAATAGTTTCTCGGCCTAAATTTGGGATTTTGACAATAATATTCAAAACAAAAAGAGAGTTAAATATAAAAATAATTGATTGATCGCTTGTAATTTTATATGTATGTTTATTCAAAAATGCTTCATATTTGTAATAGCTAACAGCTATTCTTACACCAAAATATGCGTTTTTGACATGACTGTTTAAACCAGATAAAACTGTCTATTTTAAAAACAAGCTAACTTTGGTTTCAAACTTATCTTTTTTCAGTGATTTCAAAAGTGGGAAGCACAATAAGATAAAAGTTGTTAATTTTTTTTACAATGTAAAATGTATAAAGAATTCATGTATTTAAAAAAAATGAATATACTGTGTGCTACAAAGAGATAAGTACATTTCATTTCGTGAATATATTCAATGCTTATAGAAATGCTTTCAAGAAAATTATGTGTTTATTTATAATTTAAGACCAATCACATTATGTTTTACATTTTACATTGAATAATTTCAGTAAATTCATCATTCTGCAATTCATTATACTTTTATTGACAGAGAATGACTAGTATAGTTATTCTAACTATATCTTTTATTAATCCTTTTGGTAATAATCAAGCAATATTCTTTGAGTATATATATTATATCTTATTCTTATATTTAGTAAGTTTGCATCTAAAATATATTTGAAATAGCACGCTATCTTTTGGTGAAATTCAGTTTTTTTTCATGAAAAAATTGCTTATACTAGAGTACAATTGGATTTTTCCTGGAAAAATAAGGCTTCGAAAGCGGGCCAATTCGCTGTTTTAGTAATGGAGCATTTTGCCACATTTGTGTGTGTATATAGAATATATATTGTACTGTGTTTCGTAAATTTTTATTTCAATGTTGTTTTTTCTTTAAAAGATTAAAATCTTTTGCTAAATATTTTTAATTTGAGCTAGAAGCCTTTCTTTTTTTTACATATTTTATTTTTTTAGTAAAGATTTGTTGTAACAGACATCGTTAGTGCCTTCACAAATGTAGTTTTTTCTCTAAATTTCAAATGAAATTTGCCATTCAATTAAATAGTTTGTCACAAACATGTTTCTAAAAGAATTTTATTTAGTTAATGTCAATAGTGGACATTTTATAGTTTAATGTTGAAATGTGTCTTTTTTTTCTCACTTAGAATTAATAAAAAAATTTTAGTACCTATTTTGTACTCTGTCAGCCACATTACTCTAAATTTAATGCTGTCCATAAATGATGTTAAATTTTTATGAATATTTTTAACCTCCTTCCTCCCCTTATCACAAAGTCATGCTTTTTGATAAAGGGGTATAATTTAGTGACAATTATTTATCATAGTTCAAATTTTATTGTTTAATTTTGGCTATTGAGCTAGCAACAGTAAAGAAGAGAGACTTTTTAAGAAACATGAATTTAACTAAAAGCTCAGGGTTGGCAGGTTTTTGACATGTGACAGTTTTTGACAGTTTAAACCATGGTTTAAACCGTCACGTCAAAAACCTCACTGTCAAAAATGTCGGAAATGTCAGAAACCTATATTCATATGTGAAATTTAATTAATACATAAAATTTATATATTTTTTATAAAGGATAGTGTTTCTATTATATTATAATTAGAATATATTATGTCATATAATTAGAATATATTATGTCATCAGGGGTCTGTCCAGACATTTTGTGAAAGGTCCTGTTTTTGTAAAATTGTGAAAAAACTATTCATAATTTGTGAATATAAAATAAGCGTTAAGTCACATTCTTTCAACCAGGGTCCGCTTTTGTGAATTTGTGCAAATAGGGTCCTGTTATTGCAAAAATTGCTAAAAACCTTTTCAAGTTTTTGAATTGTACATAGATTCTGCTCAACAGTTGCTGCTACTACATTAGAGATGCAACGTACAAATATTTGGTATTTAGCCTATACTGCTCAACACAGAATATTCATTTCAGACGAATAATTGAAACAAAATCGCTCTCATTTTTAATAATTTCAATTGACGTATTTTAAATAACACAACTTAGTAATGTATCACTTTTAATGTGTTACGCATTAAGTTAACTTAAAAAATTCTTAAATTTATAATATTTTATTTAAAAAATTGCCAGAAATTAATTTTTATTTTACATAATATTCTATTAATTAATTTTATGAATGAATATAAATTGATCAATTATTTATTCACAAAAAAATTTAAATTTAATATTAATAAGAATGCGCACACAATGTTTGTAAAAGTAGAAATATTTTCTTAGAATACTACATTTTGGAATTTAAAACTTAAGGAAACTTCATTTGTCTGGAACAGTCTTTAACCCCCCCCCCGGAATGGTTTATTTAATTAACAAAACAATAATGAAGATAAGATAAACGAATTTGTGAAGGGTCCGTTTTATGAAAAGATATTTTGTGGAGGGTCCGTTAATGGACCCAAATTTTTTCTAAACAGACCCCTGGTCATATTTTTAAGGACCCTCTAATCTGGCATCATTTTTGGAATTATAATTTTTTTCTTTTAAATTATCCATTTTTGGTTGAACATCAACACCTCAATTAAAATAGTGTGGAATGACCCTTATCAAATGTGTATGTTTTAATTATTTCTAATAATTATGCCAAATTTCTAAATTTTAATTGATTCGGCTAAAAATTTCTGATATCCATCAAGAGTGCAAGTTCTTAGTATTTTAAAGGATTTCAATCTTTTTAATAAACTTTAAGACTGAATAAGATGAAACTAAAAGAAAGTTTTAAGATTGCATTTACTGCAAATTATTCTCCTAATGGTCCAATGATGGAAATGTAATCAATCGTCTTTTTCATTGCTTTAAGTAAACACTCTCCCCTTTTATATAAAAAATATTGGTTGGCATGGGTGAAATTTTATGTAAGCAAATTTCACCCATGTTCCCAAGGCAGAGTTAGCAAGTTTTTGACAGTTGACGGTTTAACTCGTTTTTAACTATGGTTTTATCCTTTATGTTAAAAACCCCTTTTTTGACATAGTTTTAGACAGGTGTCAAAAACGCACAATTTCAATGTAAGGATAATTATTAGCGTATTATAATTAAGAAGTATTTATAAATAAACATACATAAAATTACAAGTGACACTTATGTTCTTCAATTATTTTGATATTAAACTTTTTATTTGTTTTGACAATCGTCAAAAACCCAAATTTTGGTGTAGAAAATATTAAATAATTATATAAAGAAAATGTATAAAATTAAACTTTACCCAATCTGTAAATTTGTTAAATTATTGTAAATAAAAATGCAAAAACGATTAGCTTAATAAAAAAATACTCAACAATCATATTATTCATTATTCAAATAAATTTTTTTTATCCCATTTCATTTAATTCCATTCCTTTCCCTCTTTCCTTTTTTGGAATTGCATGCTTCATGTAATTACAAAAAGAAGAGAAAAAAAAAAATCCGAAAACAAAGTTGAGCTATATTAATAAAAATAAAAAATGGGTGGAAATTTGGACACAAAAAAATTGTTTTGAGGAAATATTGGGGAAAATTTTCTGCACTCCTGCTTCATTTATGGAATGCAAGCAGTACAGTGACCAAAGAAAAACTGACTACCCTGAATTTCTTTTGATTTAATGATCGAATCTTCATATTTTAAGACTGAATTTTAATGGTTTGAGGGGGTAGCTTCAAATATGCTAATCAATAAGTGCTTACAATATTTTAAGTTACGAAATCATGCACAAAAATGTACTTTCTCTAAATAAGCATAACTTTTTTTCCGACGATTTCAAATTTCTGACGTTTACGTTTATGTAGGAGGTAGCTGCAATCAGGCAAATATTAGTCCCAATAATTTGTTCAGGAAATTGGTTAAAAAATTGGATCCCTTAATGTTTATTTTACTTAGTGTGCATTTTGCCATATCTCATGAAATATGAAGCATTTATAAGTAAACATACATAAAATATTACTAGTGATCAATCATGTTTTTGATTTATTTTTACATTAAACTCTTTTTGTTTTGAAGAAACCCAAATTTTGAAGAGAATATTAAATAATTATAAATGAAAATTTAAATTCATCCAATTCGATAATTTGTTTAATTATTGAGAATAAAAAACAATTTATAGAAAATTATTTAACAGTCATTTTATTCATTATAGTACTTAAAATCAATTTTCATTTAATACTAATTTGAACTTTTTTATTCTAGAAGCATGCGATTACGAAAAATATTTATGAAGACCTCAGTACTCCAAGTTCATTTTTCAGTTTTGTATGATTAAGACCGAAATTCGAAACTATTCTTTCGATTGATGCTGAGCTGCATAGTCTAGAAAGTAGACGTACTAAAGCTATTATAACATAATAAAATAACATGTAACTAAGAAATTTATTTTAATAACTGTACTAAACATTTATAGTAATTTAATTAAACCCTTAAATCGATTGGTTGAAAAATTTAACTCATTTAAACAAACATTTATCGTTTTTTTGAAATTATAACTAGTTGTAAACAGTGTGCCCTCCCCCAAAAAGGAAAGAAACTGACCACTTTGAATAACGTTTGACCTAATGATCGGATCATCACGTTCTCGGGCTCAATAGTTCGAGGGAGGGACCTCGAATATATTCCAATCATTTAGTGCAGACGGTATTTTAAGTTAGGAAATCGGGCACAAAAACGTACTTTCTCTGAATGAACATGCCCTTTTTTTTACGAATTCGGTTTTCTGACCCCCCTCCCAATATAGCCGAAATCTGGGAAAGAGGGTGGGTCCCCATAGTTAGGTTAGGAGAGCAGTCCTAAGTTTGGACTCCTTAATGTTTGGTTATTTTTTGCGTATTTCGCCTTGAAAACTTTTTAAGCAAATTGAAAATTTTTGCATATAATTGTAAAGTTCGTTCCCCCAAAGACTATTTCTCGACAAAAATTTATTTCAATCTATGAATTCAATCATTTTTTATTTTATTTAATAATAGCCGAAAATATTTGAATTGTGAGGTATACAAATTTTTACATTATTTTAAAGTATCTAATTTTACATGGCAAAACACAAAATTTGAGAAAGATCGATCAAATAGTTTCTGAGGAATCGAATTTTTACCCAAGACTTTCTTAAAACGTGATAACATACTTAATAATAAATGTGGTAATGATAATATATTTTCAATAATTCTCAACGAAACAATGTTTCCAGTTTTTTTATTAAATTAAATGCGATTTTTTAAAATAAAATTTAAGGTTTCATTTCATTTTTGAATGAAAACAAAGTTGTTTAAAAACATAAACATTAAAATTTAAAGGTCTTAATAATTTTATAAATATAAATTGCAATGTAAAATGAGGTATCTATTTTTTCAGATAACTGTGGGTTTGTCTCTGTGGGTGGTATGAAGAAAGAGGTTGTAAGTCAAAAGATGCTTTAAAATATATCTATTTATCAGTGAGGGATTCAATTTATATCTCTATCCAGGGAAGGGAAAATGAGGGGCTATTAGTTTTCTAAACACTTGTTTTAGTATTTTATGCAGCTTTATTTCTTTTTTCCTGATGTATTTTGGTTTTAAAAAATGTTTCTTAAAAGTTGTAATTTGTAGAAAGGGAAATTGAAACAAAGCAGAAGTTTTTGTCTGGGGGGGGGAGTTTTCTATGTGGAAAACAGCTACTAGGTGAAAAAAAGTAGTTTCTTTTTCTGAAATTACAGATTCTATTTTACTTTAAGTTTCCGAAGAGGGGAAGCACATAAACCACCCACCCCCTCAATTAAATTTCAGAGGAAAATAGTTTTCTATTTGGAAAATAGCTTCTAAGTTAAAAAAAAAAATTCTAAAATAACCAATTTCACTTGAATTTAAATTTACCAAAATTGAGAAAAAAAGAATTCTTTTTAAAATAACTAATTTTATTTGCCTTTATTTTCGTGAATACCTGAATTTCAGAAGATGCGTAGTCTCAGATGTGAATTTGAAATCTGAGATGCGAATTTTCGCCCCCTCACTTCAATTTAAGAAGAAAAAAATTTTCTATTTTTTAAAATTGGATTCTGTTTTTCAAAATAGCTTCAATATTGAAATCTTTTTTTCGCCCTAAGATTACTATTTTTACTTAATTTTCGTGAATATTTAAATTTCAGAAGCCCCGTGGCAGTAGCGCAGCAACACGGCTATATTTTCGCAGAACGCTGCAGAGTTCTTGCAGAAAGAAATAAATAAAAAAGAAATTTTTTTTTTCTTCTTCTCTACAGAAATTTACACGTAATATTTAAATCATGCATTTAGATAATCACTTTTTTACGCGTCAAATTTATTCCGATAGAATCGTACATCGATGTAATGTTTCGATTGTGTTTTCGGCAGTTATTGATATTGATTTTCACTATTATTTTAAATATACCGATATATTTCAAACAATATGGAAAATTCGAATAGTGCATTTGAATATTTACGTTTTAAAGCAATAATTCTTTGGAATTTTTAGCTGTTATTGCTATTGAATTCCCCATAGTTTTTATGTCCAATATTATTTATACGATGTTTATTTCAACAATCTAATCTCGAAATGAAACAAGCATTTGAGGAGACCGATTCGCATTATTTCGTCGTCGATCTTTTTTCGGCAATTACTACTACGGATTTTATGATCTTTAATTATTTTTTTTATTGTGATGATTATTTACAAAATGCGAAGAAGGAAATGATTTGTTAGTTCCCTTCCTCTCCATCAAAATGCAAGAATATCACCCATAATATTAGAATGAAAAATTATTACATGTTCAAATGAAAAAAATATATATTTATTTTAAGCGCTGTTTTTTTTTTAAAAAAAAAATTAGCTCTTTTGTTATTTTTAATTAACAACATATATGTTTGCTATTATTAAAATCATCTTGCAGAAAGGTATTAGAGCCAGAGAGTTTTGTCGCAGATAGCTCGAAAAATTCTGCTACAGGCAGGGTTCAGGACTTGCGAAGCTGAATTTTGGTTTCGAAATTGAAGAATAAAATATAGTTCTTTTTTTTTCTTCTCTAAAATTGCCAATTTTACTTGACTTTTTTCACAAATTACTATGATTACTAAATTTACTGAGATTGACAATTTTACTTGGATTAAAAATTTTTTTTTTCTTTCTAAAATTACCAATTTTACTTGACTTACTTAATTTTCTAACGTCTAAATTTCAGAAGATGCAAAGCTCATTTTTTTGTCCCCTCACTTTACATTCAGAAGAAAATAAACTATTCGATGAGGTAAATAGCTTCAAAGTTGAAAAAAAAAATTTCTTTTTTAAATTATCAATTTTACTTTACTTTATTTTCACAAATGTCTAAATTTCAGAAAGGGTGAATTAAATTTTTCGGTCTGAGGGAAAAATAAAGTTTTCTATTTGGGAAATAGCTTTAAAGTTGATCATTTTTTTTGATTACTGGACTTTACTGCACTTTATTTTCAGTGGGTCAAAATTTCAGAAGCGGCGAAACACTTTGTTCGCTCCTCTTCATTACAATTTCAGAAGAAAATAAGGTGTTCTGCCTAGAAAATAAGAGTCAACGTTGAATATCTATATATTCCACTTTGACTTTATTTTCCCAACTGTCAAAAGGCACATTATTCGCCCCTTCAATTTAACTTCAAAACAAAGTAAAGTTTTCTTACTTGAGAATAACTTCAAAATTGAGAAGGAATAGCTTTTTCTTCTCTAAAATTACCAATTATCCTTGACTTTCTTTTGGCGAAAATCTGAATATCAGAAGGGGCGAAGCACATAATTCCCCCTACACTTAAATTTCAAAGGAGTATAAATGTTTCTATTTGAAAAATTAAAAATTGTTTTTCTAAAGTTACTAATTTTACTTGACTTTATTTTCACGAGTGTCTAAATTTCAGGTGGAGCATTGTTTAACCCCCTGGTTGGCACGCCACTGAAAATTTTAATAAAAGTTAATAATAAAAATCAACAAAAGGAACAATTAATTGACCAACAGCTTACAAATATTTTTTAGTAAAACGATTAGGCATGGAAAAAGTATTGCAGCTCAGGCTCAAAATCTGTTCACCTTAGATAGATCTCTTTGGACCGACCCCCTTACGATTTTAATGAAAATTGATGTAATGGATACACATGATAAATTAAGTAATTCCATTAATTTTTAGATTTTTAATTTGAAAACTGTTCAAGTTGTATACATTGTTGTATACTAAGTTGTATTTCAAGAATTACTTTATCATATGCATAACACCAAATTTAACTTTAATCAAAGGGTGTTGAGCCAAAAGTGATTGATATGGCTTCAAATGACTCATTTATTACTTGTGACAGGATGAGTCACTTTTAAGCTAAAATAAATATAATACTGAGCGTCTTTGTTAGTGAAATTAAGATCTGATAGTTAACTATAATTTTAATAACNAATAACGGACCCTATTTGCACAAATTGAAAGAATGTAATTTTTTCACAATTTCACAAAAAACGGACCTTTCACAAAATGTCTGGACAGACCCCTGATAGTGATAGTGAATAATTACTAATTAGTATTATTTGCTTCTAAAGAATTGGGAATTTAAAAAACACAAAATTGTATATAATGTTGCAATGGCAACCGAGCGAAATGATCTTTTTTCTCTCTCTCAGTATTTGAAAGTTTGGTTTACCAACGTTTTTTACCAACGAAAGTTTGGTCTGAACTCTTTTTTTCCCCCTTTTTTTTTCTTTCTACCCTGCAATTACTAAATTAGCAGTCTAAATAGAATTTACCATGAAAGTCCCCCCCCCACCCCGGTAACTCAATTAGGAATTTAAACAAAAAATTAAGTTATGAAACAATTTTTTTATTCTAGTCATTTTTAAGAGATTTTTTAAACAAAAAATTGTTGAACACATACTATAACATTTTTTTTCTTTTTCAGATGGGAATCCGTATGAGATCATACGGGGCATGTGGGAAGGTGCTTATGTGTCTCATTTCGTTCGAATTTTCCAAAAGAAGTTTGGTTTTAATTGCCTAACAACACAAGTGAGTTGAATGTTATATTTTTTGTTACATAACAGCCCTTTTAAGAGGTAAATTTAAAAGGCGGACTGCTAACATACTGCTCTTTTCTGAATTCCTTTAATGTAAGGTAAAGGTAAGATTTTAGGTAATTAATTAGCTTGAAAATACTATTTGGATAGGTGAGTCAAATTAAAAAATTTAAGGTCTGCCTTTAATTCATTTTGGTAAGTTAAAACGGAATGGTTGTTTATCAATATTATTTTTATTTATTATGTTTGCATATATATGTTTTTAAAATTTAATTTGTGTTCATCTTTGTGGATTTACCATTTTATTTACCAAGTAAATGGTAAGAGTATTTTATCAAAATATTATTATTTCATTCAAGGACTATTAGGTATGACTGAGTTTCTCTTTTAAATACCATATTTATAATGATTTGTCTTTAAACTATTTTTCCATTTGCATTAATATATAACTTTTTTAAGTAACTTATAGAAAGAAAATATTCAATAAGCAAAGATGAAAAATATTTAATAGTCATAATTTTGATTTAATTTATACTCAAAAGTGCTGCCGGATTCAATTTACTAGAATTTTTACACCAAATTTATTATCATATTCAATAGTAACTTTAGTTGCAAGACGAAGATATGTCATTATTGTGCTGTATGGTGTGAAAAGCCAAAGATTAATAAATCAAAATTTTACCGGTAAAGGTTACGAGTGACAAACAACATCAAAAGAAATATGTGACTATACGCTGTATATGTTCAAACAATCCCATTCTACCGCCAAAAATATGTGATTACACGATTTTCCCTTCACGTGCCACAGCATCATATATGAACGAGTCGACTCAACACCTAGAAGATGGAAGGCCTCAGCTTGGATCAATTTAGTAGTCCGACGCAATGAATCTAAACTGCTTAATGGATGATAAATACGAAAGATGTCACTACATTCAGACTACTAAGCTGCCCAGTGGTGGTTAAAACGAAAGATGTCATTACGTTTGGACTACTAAAGGATCAAATTTCTTGTTTATGGTAACCCGTGCTGAGGCCTTCTCTTTTCTAGGAGGTATTGGTAGACTCCGATCCGTGATCTTAATATGGTACTCTCATATTATATCTTGTATTAGTACGTATATACTCAGATTTTGCGAGCTTAGGGAAGAGCTATTTTCTTCATTCGCCGGTCTTGAAGGGGTTAAATATTCATTAACAGGGATAGTAAATTGATTCATCGATTCGCGAATCAGGTGACGGAAGTAAACTGATAGCATGTAAACGTTTTAGCTCGTCCGTTGATACGTTTCTATTATTTTTTTGTTTAAAGTTATAGTAAATTTTAATTAAAAATCACAAAGAGAATGTTTAGTGGTCAGAATTATTATGAAATATGCTATTTTGTGACAAAAACGCTGTAAAAATACAAAACCAAAGATTTTGCTACCAGTTTTTTTAGTTTTCTGAGAACGTTGGTCTGCTCACAATGTTAGATGTCTTAACATTTCTACATTATTTTGTTGCTTTACTTACTTATTATTTTATTCTCTTTAATCATAAGTTTGTTAGACTGTCGCTTTACAAATTTAAAAAAAAGTAGAATATATAAGTATTTGTAATGTTCTTTTTTTACGCAAATTAGTTTCACACTCTTTTTTTTTTCATTATTTTTTCACGATTCTTTCCCACTCTCATGCCTTGTTGAAATGATGAATAGAGGGATCATTCACAAAATTACATGTATTAAAATGTTAAGTGACATATTCTCTGTGTTTTCATTTAAAGATAATTAAAAATCTCCTTTAAAATTACTTGATTAAGGAAGTTTTAAACTCAATTACAAACTTTAATTAAACATTGGTTGGAGGGAATATTAACGGTTCTATTTTTTATGCAACTTTACAACATAAATTTTCTATACTTTGATCTCGAACTATTTTGAATTGTTCAGGTCTCTATTAATATTACTTTTAAAACTTTCTGTTCTTAACAAAGTAAATTTGAAATGGAAATTACTCTTTTCCTATAACATTTGCTTGTCGATCAAAATAATATTCTTTAAGTTTGTAGTTTGCTCTTGTTAAAAATAGTCTATACTGTTCCAAAAAATATCCTTTTTCTTTGGACCACTACGACTATATACTCTTTCGAAAGAACATTTGTACTAGAGTACACATGGATGCTTCTCATGCTTGGTCAAGCTGAGCCATTCATTTTTTCTCGTAAGATCATCGTTTTATGCGCTTGAATTAGCTGTGTGAGAAAAGTTGCGTAAGAACAATACTCCATATTTTCACACTGCAATTAAATGACTTACAAAGCGAGGATTGTCCATCAAACCTATTTTTATTCTGTCTCAAGTAGACCGGTTCTCTTCTTGGAAATCTCATTTGGCATTTCCTCAAGTCTGGTGATGAAAACAAAGCTTTAAATAATAACAAGTGATTTTTAATTTTTAAAAATGTTACTTAGAAGAAAGATTAAATATTTATAAAAAAAATCATTTAATTAAGTTTAATTATTAAATTATTATTTACTTTTGCTTTGGCATCGAAAGAGATAAATTTTAATTTTTTAACATTCTTTACACATGTAGGATACATTAGAGCAGAGGTCGCCAAAGCGGTCTATGTAGACACCCAGGGGTCTATTTAACAAAAGCAGGGGCAGATCCGAATCGGAAGGGTCGATTGGGGGTCGAAGAAAAAACAGTTGCCGAGTTCCAGTTTTATAAAGCATGTTTCTGATTGAATGTGGTTATGCATCTGCTTTTTATTTTTTTAATTTTGAGTTTATTCCACAGTTTATTCATTTTCAGTAATGTGCATGAGTATGCATATATTTGGAGTAATATATTTATAAATTATTCAATATATATTTTAATAATTAAACTGTGAAAATTTAAGCATACTAGTTTTGTAAAAGGTATCCTTATATAATGGAGCAATCCCAGCGACAGATCTTCTGTTTTCAAGTTGTGTTTTGATGTTTTAAGTCACTACAAAGAGTGTGGTACTGCCAAACATATAAAGTTGTCGAATACATAGCCAAAATTTTTCAACGTCTTAAAATACCGTCCGGATATATCGTCCTAAGCTACCGTTTAGGACGATACATCAAATACTGAGTTATTTTAAGAGTTGAGATTTTTTCTAGTTTTAAAATTAAATTTTTATAACCAAGACACGCTTGTTTCGCAGAACTGTTCAATTAATTATTTCATTATATTTATTCATTTTTCGAATTCTCATTCTTTTTGCAGCCTCGTAGATTTCTTTTGGGTAATATTCTGATTTTTTATTTTTATTAGTACTTTTTAGGTTTTTCTTTAAATTACATATTCATTCTAGATGAATGAAAAGATTTTTTAGAGCTAAGAAGTAAACCTTTTTGAGAAATTAAAAACATTTTATTATTTTAAAATTACTCTCCGCAAATCGTCCGACTAATTACCTCCTTATTCGAACAAAATTTTTTTGTACTTTTTTTGTTTGAGTTATAAAGAATAAGTTCATATTATTGCAACTAAACAAACTTTTTTTTTTTACAGTAACAAATTCTATCAATAATTTTAATTCAACGTTCAAACTTATTACACCTCTAACTTTAAGAGCTGCTCCTTATAAAAAAGATGATTTAAAACTTTAAAATTTGTCACACGCAGTTCATAAGATCTAATTGTAGTATGCTCTGTTAACAGGAAAATGCCACAATATGCTTTATTTTGTTAAACAGCAAAAACTAAAAATCGAAAATTGTAAAAAGATTATAAAGCCGTGATCACTTTTGAATCATCTTTTCAACAAACTTTTTTTTCCCTTTAATTTTAGATTTTTTTCTACTAAATTAGGATATATTTAAGCATTTTTGAATTACAAATTATTTTATAGATTATTTTATTGGCATGTTTTGCTAAATATGTTTTAACCGCTCGCTTCGTACTCCTCGTCCATTTAGCTGTGCAACCGATCTTTTTTCCGTTCATGGTTTCATTTCGGCTTTCTGTGATATTAAATTGTTTATTCAGATCTGGGATAACGAATGGCTCTAGTTGTCCATCTTTCTGCTAATTATACAAGTATATTTTGCATGCTCTTTTTAATGTGTGTTGTTCGTTGCTCAAAATAAATAAAAATTGAAAAAAAAAAAAATAAGAATAAAAACTGAGACTGGTAAAAGAATTTGCAAAGAAAAGCGAATTAGGTGCAAAGATTGCGACATAAGACTGAGCCTTCTTTCAAAATTAATTCTACTTAACTTCGTGTACAATGCGCATAAAAAAAAAATAAAAAAATAAATAAGAATAAAAACTGAGACTGGTAAAAGAATTTGCAAAGAAAAGCGAATTAGGTGCAAAGATTGCGACATAAGACTGAGCCTTGTNAAAAAAAAAAAAAAAAAAAAAAAAAAAAAAAAAAAAAAAAAAAAAAAAAATCAATATCTAATGATAGGATTTTCGTCTTAGGACTCAATCTTCATGGTTTGAAGAGGGTTACCTCAAATGTGATGATTAATTACTGCAGACGATATTTTAAGTTACGAAATCAGTGACACAAACATACTTTCTCTGAAAAAAAAAATTATTTTTTCGACCCTTTTCATGTAGCTGTAGTTGGGTATTTCAATATTTTTAATACGATATCATTACGACATTCGAATTCGAGTTATCACTTTTTGGCGCTTTCGATTCGTTACGATTCAATCAATCTTAATGTCATGATGTTTGGTGATAGTTTTTTCTTAAGTTATTTATAATTTTTCGGCTCCTTTCACATAGTGTTTCAAATTTTGATTTATATAATACTATATTATTAGGACGTTCGAATTAGATTTATCCCGCTTGACGCGTTCGATTCGTGATTGTTCCATCGTAATTTCATGACGTTGGATTCGTTGTTTCTTTCATGTAAATTTTTCATTTTTCATTCAACATTTTCACGACTTTTTCTCAATGTTATCCGAATTTATTTTTAACACGCTATTACGACACGCAAATTTCGAATTTGAGATTACAAGCGTTCGATTCGCGACGATGCTGTCGTAATATCATGTCGTTTCCAGTCTTTTTTTTTTTTTTTTTTTTTTTTTTTTTTTTTTTTTTCCCGAGAATCCGCGGTGGAACATTTTTATGCGATTATTTTGATGAAGTGATATTTCGTGAAGAATTTGTTTCTACGAATTTGAATGTTGTGAAGAGGCCGCAAATCGGTTCCATTTTCCCCCGAGGTCGACCCTTGATATGTTTCAAAAATTTACTTTGGGAGAGATATATTGCTTTTTTTTTTTTTAAATCTTTTATTTTTGAGTTATTTTATTTATTTTATTACATTTTAAGATAATCACATATAGTTACATAATTAGTTCTTTCCTTTTTTTTTCCTGTATGTTTTTGCCATCTTCTTTTTACTCTCATGTTTTTATATTTCGATTTCTAAATATTTTTTATTTTATAATAGAGAAAAAAAAATAAATTGCACTTTTTTTTTTAACATTCTGTTCTAATTTTCTGTTTAATTTAATTTAATATATACCCTGTCGACGAGATTTGTAGAAGATAAAGCTTACTTTTTTAATGATTTTACTTTTGTTTGCGTTTAACTCCTATTAATTTCAATATTTTAGTAAAAATTTTCGGAATACGTATATTCTTGTTTTGAGCACTTTTGTTTTGTAAAAACATAAATTACTAATTTTAGTTTTTTGTGATTCACTGTGTATGTTAACCACGGCAGCGTCAGTACATACTGTGATATTAGACTGGAATTTTTTAAAAATATATTTGGAAAACCTGGAGAAGTCGGGGAATTTTGTTCTTCTAATTACGTACGTGGCAACACTGCTTTAGACTTATGTTTGTTTTAATTTGATTAAGCGAGAAAAAAATACGTAATAAACAATGCCTCAATTGTCTGTAAAATAACATGAGATGCAAATACAAGATTGTACTTTCTCTACACAAGACCCTTAATTTCTTTAATTCTTTATCTTATAAATTCCCGTTTTATCTCAATCAATTCAGCATAAAAAATTACATCGGATAATGTTCAGATAGCTCCTACAAAGCAGTATAAAAACATTTGCGTTAAGTTCTTGTCTAAAGAAATACTTTTTATACACAATTCCTTTTAAATTTTGAAATTATTCGTTCCATTGACTATTATAGTCTCATACAATTCAATGTGAAAAAATACATATGAAGCAATGCCTCACTTGTTTAGATTGCAATGCCAGTTGCGTAATTTGTACTTATTCTAACTAAAACCCTTGTACCTTCTTAACTATTCGCCGGATAATCTCAAGATAGGTTTCATTCAATTTAGTGTAAAAATATACATAGGAAGCAATGCCCCAAGTAAAATGCAAAGAGTAAAATTAACACTATGAATATCTAGTGTTTTCCTAGCTACACTATTTGGACCACATTTTTGTAGCTCTCCTTTTAATTCGGGTCAAAAATATGAATCCGTTTTGAAAAATGTATGTTTCTCTAGAGAAAGTACGTTATAAAGTACTTTTTTCTTTTATATCGTACAATTATTTTGATTTAAAACTAATATCTGGAGTAAACTATACTTTTTAAAAGACTGAAATTTCTTGAACAGAAATCTTAATCGTAACAAGTTTTTGAAGGAAGAAAATAAAGGAAGTGCACTACCTTTTGACATCATTGCTAAGAGCAAGATTGGCAAGTTTTTGACAATTGCCAGTTTTATCCGGTTTTGTTTTAACCCTGGTTTTATCCGTCATGTAAAAAACCTCTTTTTAACATAGTTTTTGACAATAATTGTCAAGAACCCAAAATTTAGGTGTATGGATAATTATTAGCTATTATAAATAAGAATTATTTATAAATAAACATACATATAAAATTACAAGAGATCAGTTATATTCTTGAATTATTTTGACATTAAACTCTTTGTTTTGACAATTACTGTCAAAAACCCAAATTTTAGTTTAGAAAATATTAAATAATAGCCGCAATCTGGTAAATATGGTACCTGTAATTTGGTCAGGAGAGCGGTTAAAATTTTTGACCCCTTAATGTTTATCTTAATTAATGCGTATTTCACCCTATCTCGAAAACTTTTTAAGCGAATTGAAATTTTTTTGGACACATATCTTTGGACCTTGCAAAGTTCGTTTATCTAAGGATATTTCCATGCAAATATCTTTTACTAAATATTTATTATTTTATTTATTAATTGTCTAAACATTTTTAAACTGTAAGGCATACAAACATCATTTTAAAGAATGGAACTTTAAATGGCAAAATACAAAATTTAAGCTAAAACGGTCGAATAATTCCTGAAAAATGGAATTTTAAAGTTATATATTTAAAATTCGATATCTCGGAAACTATTCAATCGATTTCTCTCAAATTTAGCATTTTGCCATGTGAAATTACTTTATTTTAAATGATGCAAAAAAAAAATTGTATATCTTAAAATTTATAATTGCTTCGACTAAGTATTAAGTAGAATATTAAAAAAATTTGTTGTGTTGTTTTCGTAACTTAAAATATTGTCTGCATTAATGAATTAGAATATAAGCAAACTCCCTGAATCCATTAAAATTGAGTCCTAGAACGTGGATATCCGATCATTAGATGAACTGTTATTTAAAGTGGTCCGTTTATTTTTTTGCGCACTCTACATATAAGGAGTAAAGAAAATTCTCAGAGTCGAATATTCCCTATTGGAATCAACAAACTTTGTAGATTGAATTAATTGTAGACCTAAAAATTGTAGATTGTAGCGTTTTTTTTTAGTACAATAATTTTTCTTAATATCGTAGGGAAAAAAAAGATCGCAGGAATGCTTTTTTTTAACAAGGTAACATTTTGCATATTTTAAGGGGGAAAAAAATTTAGGAATTGCTTTAGACCAAAAATTTCCTCATAGCTGCAAGAGTTGGCACATTTTCGGTTTAAATCATTGTTTTAACCATTATGTCGAAAACTCCTTTTTGACAATTTTTTTTAGTTTATTTCATAGCCGCTTTTGAACAGCCGACCCAAATTTGAGTTAACGACTATCAATGTTCTACTCCGCAGCATAGTAATTTTCAACCAGATCCAAAAGACAAGGAAATTCCTGGATCAGTACCCCCGTAGGTATTGATTTATTGTGGGAACTTGGAAGACTTTGTGTCCCCGACAGATTTAACGTATACCAATCACCGTTTAATACACCAGGGTTCCTCGGCCGGCTGGATTTGAACTCCCATTCTCTCGAACTCTAGTACAACGCCCTACCAATCAAACTATGCCGGCCTTGGACAATTTTTTTTATTACCGTCGTTGAACTGTCGACCCAATTCTGGGTTTACGACTACCAATGTTCAACTCCGTATCCTTGCAATATTGATCCCAGTCCAGAAGACAAGGGAGCTCCTGGATCAGTACCCCCATAGGTATTAATTTGTTATGGGAACATGGACTTTGTGACCCGGCAGATTTAACGTGCATCAGTAACCATTTACTACACGGGGAGTCTTTGGACGGCGGGGATCGAATCCCCGTTCTCTTCGATATGGTCCCAGTGCCCTACCAACCAGGCTGTCCTAGCCTCAGTTTATGACAATTTTGTATCATATTTTATATCCGTCGTTGAAAAACCGACCTAGTTTTTGGATTTACGACTACTGATGTTCAACTCCGTAGCCTTGCAAGTTTGAACCTATCCAGAAGACAAGCAAACTCCTGGATCAGTACCCCCAGAGGTATGATTTGTTGTGGAAACATGGGGGACTTTGTAACTCGACAGATTTAACGTGCATCAGTCAAAAACTCGAAATTTTGGTGGGTTTAAGGATAATTATTAGCTCTATAATAATGGGAAGTATTTATAAATAAATATACTCAGATCCGCGCTAAGGACTTCAAATTAATAACCCGTAAATTAGTCAAATATCAAAAGTAATAGCTATTTTTCATAATTCTTAACCGATTTCATGGTTGATATTTTCCCCCCATAAAAACTTCGAATTAAAATACAAATATACTATACATTGAATTATTTATAAAATTCAAATCAAGAGTCAATTTGCTGTTGGGAAGAAGTAAATGAGCAATGAATTGTAAACAAATAAGAATAGGTTGGCGTTAATTTTTCATTACTTCTTAGACTAGAGCAGTATTATAAGAATAAATCTAAATTAATATTTTGTTGTTGTTACGAGAAAATATATTTTCTGCAAAGATAGTGGGATAACAATTTGCATCTTGCTACCATTTAATCTGTTTTATTGACACAAACTGTAGGAAAGAAATTCGTCACGTGAGATCACGAGATTTGGTAACGAACGTATTAATCTGTATTTTACGGTAGTTTGTTTCATGCTTACGTAATCTCTGTTCTAGCTTATGTTTACATTATCTGGACTTAATATTATTCTGATTAGTTATACGACACATCTAACGGAAGTTACTGTAATCGAATTAAAAAAAAAATGCAGGATTTATTCGTTAAAATTTCAACCCCCCCTCCCTAGGATTGAAAAAAATATATATTTTTTCTTTTCGGTAGAAAAATTCATTTCCTAAAGCAAAATCTTTTACGACGATGTAACGTATTTGGTGGGAAGGCGAATGCTTAGCACGGCCACTGTATATGCATAAAATTGAGAGTGATCAATCATGTTCTTGAATTATTTTGACATTAAATTCTTCTTGTTTTGACACTTACAGTCAAAAATTTAAATTTTGAGTGTAGAAAATAATAATTGTNGGTAGAAATATTCATTTCCTAAAGCAAAATCTTTTTCGACGATGTAACGTATTTGGTGGGGAGGCGAATGCTTAGCACGGCCACTGTATATGCATAAAATTGAGAGTGATCAATCATGTTCTTGAATTATTTTGACATTAAATTCTTCTTGTTTTGACACTTACAGTCAAAAATTTAAATTTTGAGTGTAGAAAATAATAATTGTCGATAAAAATGTTACTTTTTTAACCCTGAATAACTTTTGATCTAATGATTGGATCTTTTAAGTTTGGCTCGAGGGGATGACATATAGGGTAGTTGCAATCTCGGAGATAAGGTCCAATAATTTGGTCAGGAGAGCGCTCCAAAGTTTGAGCCCCTTAATGTTTATTTTACTTTTTGCGTATTTCGCTATATCTTGAGGACTTTTTAAGCGAATTAAAAATTTGCACACAATTATAAAATTCGTGCTTGTTTTTTGTCGAAAAATTTGGTCACTCACCTTGGTCAAGAGCTCTGCTATGCGCCATCTATGCCTTATTTCTGCCGCCTGTATTGTATAGTACTAAAAAAAAAGTCACCCAAAATAACTTTCGTTCTAATGATCGGATTTTCACGTACTAAGTGTCGATCTTAAAATCTTCTGTGTGTGACCTTAAATATATTGATTATTTAGTGCTAACTGTTAATTAAGGTATGCCTAGTTACCCCATAGTTTGATCAGGAGAGCGATCTAAAGTTCGGACCCGTTAAGGGTTGTTAATTTCATTTTTTGCGTTTTTAGTCATATTTTTAAAACTAATTAAGGAATTCAAGAAAATTTCACCCACTCATAAAACCCGTTTACCCAAAGATAATTTCATGCAAAATATAATTTTTTATAATAATTTTTTATTTAATTACACTGTAGATGAAAAAATTTTGAATTATAAGGTATAAGTTTTTTTTATACCATATTAATCTACATATTTTTCTTTCGACAAATTTAAAGTTTCAACTGTTTTTATTTAGTAGAAGCCGGGTAAAATTAAAATTATTTAAAAAAAAATAATCTGGTGACAATGAGAAATATTTAAATGGGGCGATTAATATTTAAATGTGGTTGACTTACGCGTGCGTAGCGTAAAATTTCATTTCTATTTTTTTGTCTCAAATAACCGACTGCTTTTTTCTTAATTATGAAATGCGATGTTTCTTTTTTAGTCGTCTAAAAACTTATTTGTAATTTAGTAAAGAAATTAGAATAAAACATTTTATTGTATGAAAAACAAAAAAAGAATGTAAATTACCTGTCCGCATCTGTTTTGCAGAACTATTTTACTATCTATTTTATTAAACTTTTAACATTTCTCAAAATCTTATTCTTTACGCTACCACGGATATTATTTTTTCATTAATATATTACGCAATGTTTTTAGTACTTTAATTTAGGTTTTTAATGTCTTAAGTTAAAATTGTCTTGAAGATTTCATCATTAATTTAATAGAACATATAATTATTTTATTATAATTACGGACGTGCCCACTTTTTTTTTTATCCTTATACGATACTTAGGTCTCCGTTGTTTCGTCAAAATTTTTATTTATTCATTTTTGCGTCAAACGTATTTTGAGTCTTTTTTTTTCCAGCGCATTTGCGTCATCTGCTTATGCACGTTACAAAAAAACTTAGACCACAGAATACGACGTATTTAAACCTGATTGAATTTTCAGGCACGACAGTTAGTAGATACAGTGAAAATGATTCCTAAGCGTTACGTATCATTCTTAGCTGTGAGAATCTTTCTTGAAAGAGATAATATTTATCGATCGTGCATGAGCGTCTTGAAGTGAAAAAAGGTAAATAAGCGTATCGCAATACTCAGTAAAATCACATTGTGACCACCACCTACTTTCGACGTCAATGTGTAATAATCAGGCGGCAGCACATAGCAATGGAGGGTATATAAAGGGAATCGTTTCCGAGGGAATCTGAAAGCATCACAATCGTTGGCGTAACGCAGGAATTGAGTGATTTACCCGACGTTCGAAAGGGCATATCATTTGCTTTCGAGCCAAGGATGGAAGCATTTCCGAAACATAATTTTGAAAAATGTTCGTCCCGCCCTGGTACTAATATACCGTAAAGTGCGGATGGGTAGCCACCTGGTCAGTGTGCGGATGGGTAGCTACTTGGATTAGTCTGCGTAGAGACAGAGGGTGTGCGGTATTGTTCCTCGTTAAACTGTTCTAACGTGAAATGCTCGACTTCGCGTGCAGGTTGTCTCGCTATCGAAGCGGGGATGCCATCCCCTCTGCAGAGGATCAAAATTGTGATGTCATGTCTTCGGATCATCCTCAGGGATGTTTCCTAGACCGTTGCCAATAGCCCCATTGTCAGCTCTAGTGTGACGTAAAATGAACAACAACGATCTTTGTTTATTGGATAGTTTTATTTCATGTGTCATCGCTGTTTGAAGACCATTGAAAAGAAAATATTTTTTACATCTCAGTTGAAATCCTATTTGAACAGAGAACACTTGCTGTAAAAACTTTCCCTAGTAGACAGCAAATTGTTGTAAAGATTATAATTTTAAAATCGTGAATAAAATAGCTTTATCCTGGAAAAAATTTAAGACTTAAAATTTAAAAACTTGTGTCTTATTAATGCTAGCTCATTAATGCCACAAAGAGTGGTCTATATATAAAAATCACCTCTGGGGGAGTGGTAGAGTATATTTGTATATACCAGACTAATATTTCTTCCTGCTACTTCAAAAGAGCACCGTGCATGAACTTAGATCCAAATTTCTATTTTTATAATATAGTTGACAGATATGATATAAAAATAAATGTTAAGAATGAAAAATTTTTTTTAAAAGGTAAGCAGATTGCTCTTCTAAAAGATAAATCCTAAAAAATGAAATGCATCGATCTCCTGCCTGGGCTTCCTGACCAAGAGCACCGTCGGGGGCAGGTTAAAAAGTGTTTAAATTAAGTAGGAAAGTGGGAAAGACCTGGTAGCTAAACTGTTGGAGCCAAACTAGACCCTGGAACGTCTAAAACTAATTAGTCTTGTCCGACCTAGAATCTGTCAGATTTATCAATCGCAATCTTTGTTTTGTTCTGTACAATATGTCATTTCTAAAAAGTCATAGATGTACTGCGTTTTTTGTAAATGATTTTTTTTTTCTCTAGAAGAGTCAAATCATCCCGTCTGCTGAGGGTCAACCTAACTTCTCACAAAAAAAATTTATCTGTTTAAGAATTGCTATTTTGTATAAAGGGTCTTCAAAAATTTAAAACCTTTCTTCCTTCGCTCCACCGCGGATTTCGTGTGCCCCGCATAGACTCACATCAATAGAGTGGCGGCTAGTACCCGATCACACCAGAGAACCGAGATTATTAAAAAGTAACAGAACAGTGCTACCATTGGATTAAACCCTTATTATTTGCTAAGGTCTGAATCTTTAATAAACGTAGCTTGACAAAAAATAATTTCTGTAACTCTAATGACCAATGAATAAGACTAGTTTAAAAACCAATGTACAATAGAGAGTTCACGTAGTAAAACAGATTTATCTTCTCACACTTTAAATTAATCAACAACAAAATTCCAATATGGTAGGTCTCAGAAGTGTAATTCAGAATTTGTCCCCTAGAAAACATTCGACACAATACAGATACACTGTCTCACCCCACTACACCTGAATGTACGTAACTAATTTTAGAATTGCTAAATTTAGAGGAAGTATCTGATTTTCTCTTTCCCACTCCCATTTTCTTGATGTTTAAAGGTTAAGGTTAAAAATAAAAGTGGTCAGTGCGCAATGCTAACGCATTGACAACATCACGCCATTAAGCTTGTATTTAAAAAAAATTAAAATGCACAACGATCTAAAAATGTCAATATTAGTACACAAAGTTAAATATCAATGATTTTTGCAAAAAATGAAAATCAAAAAACTTGCTTAGCTTTGAAAGAAAAATATAAAAATGCCTACATTTATCTCTTCAGACTCGAGCGTGTGATTCGTACTTAGAAAAATGTAGTTTAAAAGAAAGTTAACTTATAAATGCGATAAAAAAAAATTTTTTTTTCTTTGAAAAATGTTCAATGGAATAAACTTATGTTTTTAATTTATGACAAAAAATGATACATTTAAATTTTTGCGTTTTTTCGGTTATTTTTTTATACCGTTTCTTATTTTGATTTAGATAAAAAATCCACTGGACTCAAATAGATATTTATATACATACCATAAAACTTTCTAAAATGTTATTTTCATCGAATTTCTTACATTTTTTTAAAAAAAATCTTCCGTAATACGTTTTTGAAAGTTATTTTAGATTCTACATAAAAACTTTTTTAAACCAGATGCGAAATTGCTGTTGAGTAGTGAATAACTAATAATTATTGATGCTAGTTAGTATCGAAAAAAGAGACTGAGAAACTTTTTTTTTTCGAGGAAGGATCACAGTGTTTCCTTCCCCTTTTAAACCGCTATTTAAATTGCGTTCTTATGACGGGACCCTGATTAGGCCTCAGGAAGACGCCAAAACATAACTAGGTGGAGAAGGTAGATTAGAGGGTGAAAGATTATTTTGATGCTGCTGGTTTGGCTGGTTTTGCTTCTTTTCTTTCGCTCTTTTTCAGAACCGGCCGTCACTTATTTCTTATGCCTATTTCAATTGTGTAACACACCCGAGGTCATGTTTCTTTTTTATTGAAAGAAATATTTTGATAAGTTGCAACCAATCTTTAGATTCAGCTGTTTGGGTACAGCTTCCCATAAAATTAGCGATTAAAAAAAAAGGGGCCACCATTTGCCTTACTTTCAGAAGTCCTTTCTCACCAGGCAATGAATTGAGTGATGATGGGATTTAACAAAGTATGCATATAACATCAAAAGTACGCATTCATAATTTTTTTGGTTTAGCGTTTCTTACTCAGCATATAATATTTATGTTTTTAAAATTATATGTCATTAAAAAGAAATCAACGTATTTTCATGTCCCTGTTAAAAGAATTATGACTTAATAAAAAAATGACACTTGACGTTTTTTACGTTAAGAGCACTATGATTTGTGAATGGATTTTCAATTTTTTCCCTTGCAGCTTCTCTAAATTCCAGCCAAAGGTTGAACTAATCTTTAACTTAAGTAAACGTGATTTTTTTTAATGTTATTTTAAAATTCAAAGTATATTAATGTTTGTTTACTTCTCTTAATTTTAACTTGTTTTAAGAAGAACAATGAATATATTAAGTTTATTTATTTGAATAATTTTATGTGTTCTCTCCTTTGTTCAATAATTCATAACTTTATTATCAAAATAAATTTAATTTCGGATTTCTTATTGTGAACTCAAATATAACTTTTTAATTTTGAAATATGTTTTAGTTGTAGTAGTTGCTCAGGATTTGCTGTACAAAAGACATGGATTGCAGATCTACCTGATAATATTCGTAGGCTACATTTCCCTTTCTTAATAATAAGAAAAATGATATTTAGTTATTTAATTTAAACTGCAAAGTAATTTTTAATCGATAGTTATTTTCATTAAAATTCGTATGAAAAATGTATATATATTAGTTTAGGAATATAATAAATTGACGTAGCTTTAGATGTGTAACATAACAAAAATAGTAAGACTGATTTTTTTAAAATTTTTTTTTATACTGTTATTGATTTTGTTTTTACAATAGACATTGAAAATTTTTTTACTCGTGAAATGAGCGGTAACCTGAAAGAGGTTAGAAAAGTGCAGAACATAACATAAGCAACATAAAAACTTTTAAGATAACATATGTAACCTTTACTTATGTAAGTTTTTGCGTGTAACTTTTAAGTGCATAAATTTTATGTAAGATTCCCTAGGGACCAAACTCAATTGTCAAAGGGTGTGTGGTGGAAGATGAAATGTTAATTATGCTTTCAAACATCATTGTTTAATTAAATTGATAATTGACACGTTATTTTTGAAAGTGGAATATGTCCACTTTTGGGGAAAAAAATGAGTTTATGGTAATTTTAGCGTTATAAGATATTCTCTTAATAATAATAACCAACCGTACTTTCAATGGAGCATGTCTTGCTGTTAAATTTATCAAAAGAATTTAAACTGAAAATAATAGAACAAAAACTTTTTCGCAAGTGGAATAAGTTTTTTTTTAAATTTTTTTTTTTTAAATTATCAAAGTTAAAACAACCATCTATTTGCACTCTCAAATTACTGTGTGTCTTAGAAATGCTGCCATACTTCGTACCAATTTACCCGATTTTATTTAGCATTGTTTGGTTTGAGTGTTCAATCAATTGCAGCGTTCGTATTATTGAAATGATATAATTTTTACCAAAACATATAATGAAAAAAAGAATAAATTAAACGATTACTATGTAACCACTGTAACGAAACGTAAAGGCCTCTACTCAAAAAGGAAAATATGAGCTTACTCTCTTTCATACCACATATTTACCATTAATTATTAATGAAATCATTCATGTATTTACGTGTACATATTTAATTATTTTTTACTTGTGAAAATATGGATTTTCTCCCTTTTTTTAGTTCTTATAAAATCTGCATTGAAAGTGTCCATAATCATTTGCATTTTTTAGTTTAATCATATTATAGTGGTAAAATCATCATTTTTAAAATTCATTTAAACACAAACCATTAAACATTTGAATTAAAAAAGAAATTGACCTATATTTCTCGAATTATGTAAATTGCAAGATTCTTGTCCAGTTGGAATTGGAAAAACATGTCTCCCACGAGTCGGGGAGAGCAGGGAAAAACTGGAATTGTTAGTAAATTTTATTTTAACTCTAAAAATCGAGAAATAGTCTGAAAAAGTTGCATTTTTTTTAAGAGAAAGGAAAACCCCTGAAAAATTCATATATCTACCTGAAAAATAACCAGTCTTAGAATTATCCATAACAATAATCAGTTATTGAGATTCGAGTTAAATAATTCTAATATCCATTACAATTATTTGCTGTCAAAATTTCACATTTTAGTCTAACTGACATGCTTCCTTTCTCATTCAGTGATTTTTTTTTTGTTTTGCTTGCTTGCTTGCTTACAAAATTTAATGTTTGACATCACAAATAAAAATATTAAAGTTTTCTTACGAAAAATTGCACGGTATAGATAAAATATGGTCAGGATTTTAATTGAAATTAACTGATATACCCGTAAAATTTCTGAAATTATGTGGGAAACCTGAAAAAATATTGATTTCATAATTTTAGAATTTCAATAGATATTTTTTGACAAAATTATTCTAATAGAATTCTGCAATAATTTTTTTTTCTTCTTTTTTTTTTGAAGGGTAGTTTAGTGTTATAACCTTCGTCTGTTTTTAGATATTTGGAGGAAAGAAAAATTTCTCGCTTTTTTTGTAATTTGTCTTGTTTATGCAATAAGTGAAGCGAATTTCTATAAATTTGTTCTTTTCTAAATTTACGATTTTTATATAAACTTACTAAAACTTAATTTTCTTGATTTTAGTCATTGGTTATAAACCTTTTTTGAATTGTCGCTCACTTAGAAAATCAAGAGTTCCAATGGTTACAAAAAAAGCAATTTTTTTTTTGGTTCCTTTTTTAAATTTCTTAATATTTTTGTTATGTTACACTCTTATGACCATGCCTTGAAGTTAATGACATGCATTATTTTGAAAAAAAATTTTAATGGCAATTTTGATGAAAATAACTGATGAAAATTTTTAATTGTATGCATAAAAAGAAATTCAATATAGCTTTTTTCTGTTTACATTAAATACTTAAATATTTTGTTTTTTATATATTATGAAAAATGTAAGTGCTGACGATTGTTATCAAGTCGACTCGCAATCAACGTGAAACATTATTTGAAATCAAATAAGAGAATATAATAAGTAATATTAAATTTTATAAGTTAACAATTTGATATCAGAAGTTGATTTTATTTTAATACTAACTTTTTGAATTATTTAGCTAAAGAGGAAACGCATAGACTATGCAGATAAAATTAACTTTAAAATAATTTCAAAAAACAAAACTTCTTTACAAAACGAATTATAGGGAAGCAAAAGTGAAAAACAATTAATTAAGTTCTCAAATAATTTTTAAAAAACAATGAAGGTCTTTAAATTTAAAGATTATATTAGCTTTTTAGGTGAAATTCGGAGAAGTCAAAAGGACACAAAATCTTCAAAATCGTAAAAAAATAAATAATAATAAATAAATAAAATAAAGGTGCTGTTCTAAGAAATTTTTTTAAGAAAACGCTTCTGAATTTTTTTTTTCCTTTTTAAGACGAAGAATTTATAACATAACTACTTTAATAACAAATATATGCATAGCTTGTTAACAACCCCCTTTGAAATTCTTTTTTTTAAAATTATTTTCTTATGTTTATAGCTAAGTATAATTTTATGACCATTAACGACGCAAATATGTGTTAGATTTTTTCATCAATGTAGCATTAACAATCTCCGTAAGTGTTAACAAGACTGGCGTTAATTTCGAGAGATTTTGTTAAGTTATAATGTGATGCCATCGCATCGTTCAAAAAGAGCAAACTCTATTTTAGATCCGCGGGATGAAGTGTTAAAAAAAAGATAGAGCTACATCTACTGAGATTATTTTAGGTTGTGTTTCTGGATCGAAACTAATAAAAAACGTTTTCCCCTCATGTAGAAACTTTAAAAACAAATATTGAAGCCTAGCTCAGTGACTTCCAAGTGGTAGAAATCTGTTCCAAAATGATAAAATATTTGTTTGTAATCAAATGCATTACCACAAAAGAAAATTGTTTATTTTGAATATGTATTACTGTATTTATGTTTTTCGCAATCGATGTTGTATGTACAACTAAATTTTTGAGCATTTTGTGGCTGTTTGTTTACAAGGTTTGTTTGTTGATCAACGTACATGTATTCTATATTTTTTTTAAAAATAGCAGGAGAGGATATTTTATGCAAAATATGATGTTTATGAGCAAAGAATAATATTTATCTGGCAAAGTATATTGTTAGACAAATTAATTAAATCTGTTGTCTTATTATTTCGATTATAGCTTAAACCATCTTACCTATGCAACAGAGAATTTATGTTTGAAAAAGGAATTGTCGAATGTTTAATGTTTGAACAATGCATAAGAGGAAAATTCGAGTGATTTTTGATCTCATTGAAATAGTTATTTGATGTAAATGACACGCAAATTATTTTTAAACGTTCTTATAAATTATTTTATCTATTAAAAGACTTGTAATATAATTTTTATTTGGTAACGCATGGAGCCCATGTCCAAGAAGTCATGAGTTCGATCCCCGCCGGTCGAAGACTCCCTGTGTACAAAATGGTGATTGTAATCGGGGTCACAAATCAATACCTCTTGGGGATATTTGATCGGTGATTGATCGTGCTCTGGTCCAGGTCAAAATTACGATGTACGGATAGATGGTGAATGTGCCCTCCCCTTAAAACTGGCTGTGACGTATGTGTGTAACAGATGTCTAATTCTTCTGCATAGATGGCGCTTCTAGAAAACGAAATACGCACCCTTTTGCCTTAAAATAGACTTGTCAGTATTGATAAGTGGCATAAGACAATAACAACTCTACTCGAGAATGATTTTTTCTTTGTCGAAAGACAAAATAAAAAAGTTTATATTCAGTAACCTTCCAAGTCGTTTATTTTAATCCTTATTTATAAGGCATATCCTTCCACAAAATTAAGTCCTTTGGTAGACAGTCACTTGTAACCGTATGAAGAAAATTTGTCATTTGTCTATTGCAGTTGTTTATCAAAATAATAGATAAATAAAATAAATAGATAAAAATTCCCCTCTCTCCGTTGCCGCGCTACTACCGGGACGATCATCGTGCCATATTGTTTTTCTTTCTGCAAATAAAGATTACAAGTGATGGCATTACTAATCGACTGCTTCAAAAAGCTGCTGTCCAATGTATATATGTCATTGCGTAGATGTTGATTGAAGCAGATGTTGAGAACAGTGGTTGTCCTAGCCTTATAGGTCCGAATAGAGCATAGATAAAAAAGGGTTTTCAGTATTAGTCCCTTAAGCAGGATAAAAGGTCGTTGATTAAGAATTAAATTCCAGTAATATCCATCTTGCGAAATAATCCCTGTCTAAGAATAGGCTTGCTATAAGTTGTTTTCGAAACCAGATCGTTTTCTTTTTTCTTTCTTTCTTTTTTTTCCTTTCTTTTTTATTTTTAGTTTTATATTTAATATATAAAGGAAAATATCCCCCTGAAAATCTCACTTTTTTTTAATGCATTTCTGTTAAGGTAAGTAAAATAGTTTCATTTTCAAAAATCCTAAACCTAAAATGTCCTATTTTAAAGGTCTTAATTATATATAATTGTAAAAGTGAGAACTATTTTAAATTTTCTTCATAGAAAAAAAAATCGAGAAAAACATTTGAAATAATTATAAGGATAGTTTTGAAAATAAAGAACTCAGTGGACAATATTTCTTAAGCTTATTTTGTTTATTGGGCAACATGGCATAATAAACTATAATTATATTATTTGAGAAAAAAAGTTATAGGAAATATATTATGCTTAGTTTTGTAGACAATTAGATTAGAAAGAAGGTGGCGGTTTAAATTTTAATTATAGCTATATAAATATCTAGGCATAAAACATGTTATTCTCTTATTTCACGTATTAGCATTTTCTTTTTTAAATGGTCATTTTTGCAGATATATTTGCACAACTTTTTCTGGGGGTAAATCTAAGTTTATTGATGTTTTGATTTCTGAAGTCGCGCGCAAGCGTTTCAAAAGAAGTTCAATGGTTGCAAAAGGTGTTAGTCCTTTTCAAGCAAAATATGTTATACTTCAATTTTTATAAATTTAATATTTTCTCTTGTCTTACTTAAAAGTGTTACGGATTTTCCATGTAATATTTGATATTTTGAGCAATTTATGTACTTCCAACAAAAGAATCTCTATAAATAATGAATGCTTCAGTTAAAATGTATCTTAAAAACCTACTTGTTCGCTTCTTTCTTTCTTTTTTTTCGGAATTGTGAAAACTTTTAACTACAATGGCCCCCTTCTTATAAAATTGTCTGAGCACGCTCATGGCTCAATTAAGATTAACTAGATCGTGATTTAATATTCATTTCATCGGTAATTCTTTATCCTGTTAGTAAGAAGCTTTTTGATTTTTTTAAGTAAATTTAAAATGTATTTATTTCCGTAATAGAAGTTCTCCGATTTCGATATTAGATTCCTTTCAATCTCTTCCCATATGCAAACAATGCTCAAAATATTTATATGAGTTAATTTATTCACTTAGTTTTTCAATAACAACCACTAATTTAAAAAAATAGGATTTTGAAGTTGCAGTCACCTGTTTGCCCCCAAGCCGCGATGTTTTTCTATGACCTATTCATTTGTAAAATATTTATCAGAAGTGAAAAAGCTTAATTTCAAAGACAACAAGTTTTATTAATTTCTAGTAAAATTAATTTAAATAAAATCTTATTCTATTCGTACGAGCCCATATCCATTTCGTATATGAAACTGAGCTTGACTGATCTGTTACATTATCTACAGGCATACATGATTTCATAAAAATGAATTAAACTGAACTCGAATTGCTGGGCGACATCTCAAAAATATATCGATTTAAACCATATGTTGGCACACTGATGTAGTGGTTTTCATTTCGATGCATCGGAACTTTGATTAAGCGGAAGTGGAAGACGCGCGCGATATAACGATGTAACTTTAAGGAATTCAACTTTCAGGGATTCAATACCTCTGTTACCAGTTCTCTCTGAAAACTATGCTACGATGACTACTTAGTTACGATAGTGTTGTCTTTTCATTATATGTTGAATGGCCTTTATATAAATTATGTTAAATAATTTTACTTTTTTTGCAATTTTACTTAAAAATCGCGATCTTGTAATTTTAAGCTTCATTTATTTATTTTATAGAATTCGACCATTAGTTTATTAATTTTATTTTAATTATTAAAAAAAAATAAAGATGTTAAAAAAGTTTTTTTTTTCTTTTTTGTTTCGAAAATGTTTTTCCGTAATAGAAATTTTCCGATTTCAATCTTAGATTCCCTTCAATCTCTTCCTACTGCAAACAATGCTCAAAATCATTATTTCAGCGGATTTTTATTTATCTGCCGAAGGAAAGGGGGATCCATAGTCGAATAAAATAGGGAATTGCTCTTCTAAGAAACTAAAATCGTCAAATGCTTTTTATTCTATTTCTGTCGCATATGCAATGTGTCACAGCTAGATAAAGCCAATATAATTTTTTTTTGCACCATAATTGGACTCAAAAAAAGAAAAAGAAATCAATTAGAACCAAAGATAAATATTATGATAAGTCTATTTCTAAACACATATTTACAAGGAGACACTCACTTCCTTCTCCACTTGGACATGCAGAAATGGCAGATAATACACGACATGCAACCTATTATGCAAAAAAGAGCACATTAGAGATTTTGCAGCGCATATGAAGGAAAACAAGCGTAAATAAAAAAAATTTCATTATGAACATAATTAATAAAAATTTTTTAATTCATCTAAAATCCCCATTACGTCGTATACTTGTGGGTTGATGACTTACAACTTTTTGTGAAAGAATTAGTGTAGTTTTACCAATAATTCAAAAGATATGTAGAGAAACGTGAAACATTAAAATAACATTAGAGTAAAAAATTTTTGAACCGTTATAGCGTTAAACTTAAGAGCCAACTTTTCAAAACTTCGTCTACCCCCACCCCTCTATTTTGGGGGTGATAAATCTGAATTCGATGAAGAAAAAAAATATCAAAAAGTCTGTTTTTTTGTCAAAAATAAGATTGCAGTTAACTGTTACGCATATTTTAAGAAATTTCTTTGAGTTATTATCAAAACCCTTAACAGAATGAAAATCCGACCAATTATTCAAAAGTTATGAAAGTGGTCAGTTTTTTTCTTCCCTTTTTCCTGACTCTTTATGTGCACTGTCTATACATACACTAATGTACAGTGCACAAAATAAAAAACGGACCACCATATATAACTTCTGATCTGAAGGTTGAATCTTCACGTTCTAGGACTCATTCTTACTGATTTGAAAGGGTAACCTCAAATATGCTAATTAATTAGTGCAAACGATATTTTAAATTACGAAATCAGACACGACGTAATTTATCTGAGTAGACATACCGTTATTTCGACGGATTCGGATTTCTGATCCCTAAAGTATAAGGGGTAGCCACAATTTGGGAAACATTGTCCCCAATAGCTTGGCCAGGATAATTTTAATGGTACATTTTTTGTGTGCGTATTTCGCCATTTCTCGAGACATTTTTAAGCGAATTGAAAACCTTTTTGCGCATAATTATAAAATTCGTTCATCCAAACATAATAATACCATACAAAATATAAATTTTAGTATATATTTATTTTGTTTTATAATAGCGAAAAAACTTAAGGTATACAATTTTTTACATAATTTTAAATGGCAAAATGTAAAATATGAGTGAGATCGATCGAATAGTTTCTGAGAAATCGAATCTTGAAAAAGCAGTTTTCTTTACACTTTCACACCCTTAATTCACATATGAAATTTTGGACCCTCTACTTTTTCCAGCTATATTAGTAGATTGTGAAATGTTAAAGAAATTTACAATTTAAGTTATTGATAATTTGCAAATTTTTGAAAATTATACGTATTTTTAAGGTATATATTATGACTAGGACTGGGCTATAAATCGATATATCGCGACATATCGATTTAACGCCTATATCGGCAAACCGATACAGCAACTTTCATTCCAAGCGATGCATCAGAAATCTGNGTATATATTATGACATACATTATGAAAATTTTATTAGAAAGTGTTTTCTACCCGGTTTACAAATTAGTAAAGCATGTGGCATTAGTTTTACAAAAAATAATGGCATTTATAAAATTATCTTATATTTTAAAGAGGTTTTAAAAGTATTGTTTAACTAATTGAACTGTCATGATAACGTTGCACATCAATATTGCCATGTATTTGAAATTTGAAAATAGAATAATTAATCAATCAGTCTACATTTTTATTTTAAATATTCTATATTGCTTATTTTATAGATACTTCATATATGTTACTAATATTGTAGATATTTTAATTTCGTAATTTACTTTATCAAATCACTATAGTGACATGAAAACAGCATTTCTGAAAAAGCGGTGGCATGTTTCCATTTAGATTTAGTTGATGTGTTCTATTATTTACCATTTAAATGTAAAAAAATTACTTTTTCGTCAATTCAAGATCTGATTATTATTTGAATTTTTTTATGTATATGTTTTGATGCAAATTTATATTTTATGCAAATTAAAAAGTAGTAGCAAATTGGAATTTTTCAAAATACTATTGACAATTGAAGAGTTAATACCTTTTTTTTTCTTCTTCCCCCAAATAAGAAACATGGGTTGATATGATGAACGAGTAATTTGTATATTTTTTATTTTTGTTTCAAAGCTAATGTTTAATTCTTATTTTAGAAGAAATTGCAAAAATATGATGAAATTTTTCATTATTCAATTCAAAACAAACAAAATACACAATTTTATCACATTTATGCCATCAAAGTGCATACATGCTTTATACTTTGTTAATAATATTTCTGATTTTTACTTATAATTAATTATATACGTGTAGTTATAATGTAGTTTATGTCTTTTTTTTTTTCCTCTATAGATTCAATAATCTGTATACATATGTTTTGATTCAAATGCAATTAAAAGATATTCGGGTATGTTATAATTTCATTCAGGCATCTATATCTTTTATTTTTATTTTAAACTAGCATATCCTTCAGGGCATTCAAATATTGTGAGTTTATTCAATCCTGGTATATACTCGTCTTTTTCGATGACGTCAGATGGAATGATAACTTAATTTTCGCTTATTGTAGGTCGTTAAACTTCTTTGTCATTTATGCCACCAACCGGATTGCCTTCACCCCTCCTTGACCTTGAATCAGGGTCCGAAACTATTGATTCGATTTTTCAGCTCTTCAGTGTCTTTGGTGTATTGTTTTTGATAACCTTTACTTGGTCATTTTAAAATGACTGTATAGATATTGTTCGCTATTAAGCAATTTCCATAGTTCTTTTTCTTGACTTTCTTTGTTCAAAACCTTTTGTTTGTAAAGCGTTGTGAAAATATTAATCATACTTCGTTTTTTTCTTTTTTACGTTCCTAGAAGAATCGTCAACATTTTGTGAATAAGATATTTTTTTTCCATCCTAATTTTAAGAATTGGAATTTGATTTAGGTTGCGAAAGGCAAGTTTTTTCCAAACCAAGTAGAAGAATCTGTTTTAAAAAAGAAATATTAAATATTACTATATTTTTTAAGCAATTTATGATTGCAATTTAGTTAAAGTTACAGCAATAATTTTCAAACTCATTTTTAACACTAAACATAACAACACTTAATATATACCTATTTCTACCATAGCGGGTCAAATTAAATTTTTAATTGATTGCTGGACGCATTTTTTACATATACACGGTGTTTCGATTGTACATTTTCCACAAACATATTTTTTCTAACTATTATTTTTTTAATATTATTTCTTCTAAGAACTTGTTAGTTAGAAATGAAGTAAAGCTATCTAAATAAAATATAAGCTACTTACCACCAAAACATTTAATTTTTGTCACTTTTCCTGACACAAAAATGCCAATCTAATATCTTAGGTTCTTTCTTGAAATTTGAATTCAATTATTTTGATAGAACTAACTACACAAGTCTTTGCAGAAATGTGCAACTAATCAAATACAGAATGATATATATATATATATATATACCCAATTTTTTGATGAACAATGCAACTCAGGTTTATTCGNGATGAGCTCGCAGCTATGCATATGTGTATATATATATATATATATATATATATATATAATGTGTGTGTGTGAACTATTCTACATATTTCTCTACTACTTAGAAATTTTTATTTCGCCATTTACAATTGTATTCTTTAAAAGGATGCAAAGAAATGTACACCTTACAATTCAAATTTTTTTTAGACCATTATTAAATAAAACAATAAATGTTTATGAAATTGGAATTATCTTTGAATTGACGAGTTTTATAACTGCGTGCAAAATTTTTTTTCAATTTTTGCTTAAAAAGTTCTCCAGATGTGGCGAAATACACATAAAGTAAAATTAATATTATGAGGTCCAAACTTTCGATCGCTCTAATTAGCATATTTGAGGTGATCCCCTCGAACCATTAAGTTAGAATCCTAAACCGTGAAGATCCGATCATTAGATGAAAAATTATTCTGGGTTGTACGTTTTTTTTTCTTCTTCTGTCAATGTTTTACCATAATTATATTATTTAACCATAATGATATTATTTAACTTTATTAATATTTCAATAATAACATTCATAATTATTAATAAGATAATTTTATTTGGTCAGATGGGTCCTTTGCAATTTTGATACATGAACTGATTCTGTATTTTCTTTATTTTGAATATTCCTTTTTATCTTATAATTGAAATCGGAAATTTTTTCAAGAATTCTGTATGGTCCTTGTCAATAACCTTTTTTTCGAAACTACTCGTTATATTTATTGATAATTAGCAAATATTATTCAATTTCCTAATTTTAGAGGATCGATTTTTTTGAAATTAAGATTTGCTTTATTTATTATTTACCTTTCATATTTGTCGTAGTCAATAGCAAAAATATTTAAGATTTAGTAAGATTTCTCCCAGTTCAGAATTTCTGGGAACCTGATTCTGATAATGTGGCTTCTTACTCCCATAATTAGTTTCGAGAATATTTCGAAAATAAAGATTTTCAGTTTTGCTATTTAAATCTTTATTTTTATACATATTTATTATTTGTTTTTACTCTAAATTTTCTTTGATTTTTTGACAATTTTATTTTTTTTATTTACTTTTTAATCCAAAACTTTCTTTTACATTTTCTTTAACACAAGTGTTATTTGATTTTCATTTAGCATTTTTTCTTTTCTTTATTTTATTTGAACATTCTTTATTTTTATTCATAACTTTATTTTCATTATTATTAATATTATTATTATTGAAATCCTTAACCTGGATTTCATGAGAAATGTGTAATGACTGATCATCTTATTAATCGGAAAAAGTGATCAGTTTTCTCCGATTCTGCATTACGACAATAGAATCACCAATTGAAACCCAATACAAGCTTTTAAACCCAAGATGGCATAGACACGGAAATTAATTTTATTTTACCTTTGCATCCTCGTGTTAATTTTAACCACCCTAATTGTCAGAAAATGTCTGCATTACATACTTTCGTTTTTCTTGCAATTAACTTTTGCTCTGACTCCTTAAAACTCCGAACTTAACTTCCTCCGCTCGCTTGCTGCTAACCGTGGATTTAACCCTTCTATAATTTAGCTCTTGTTTAACTCACTGGACCCAAACGTCCCTCTTCTTATCTTTACAGAGAACTTGCTACTTAACCGTTTTTTTCTTCCGTTTGATATAAAATTGCTGATATTCTCTCCCATTCTGGTTCAAAGTCATTTTTAGGCCTGATAACAAAATCAAATTTGTCTCTTAAACATCTTATTAGCTTTGATAATCGCTGGGGCATTTACCACATTCCTTGTCAGTGAGATCCTGGCTACATTGGACAAACCAGAAGCGCTTTAAAATATTAACTTATTTTTTCTCTCTCGTTTTTTATTTCGAATCGTTTTTGTTTCGTAACATTCACGCCTAACAAGTCTTGAAAATGGCCGCCTATTTTCGAAGAGCTTGAAACTTGTTGAAATGTTATTTTATATATTTTTTAAGCGAATGAAGTTTTCAATTGGGGTAATATCTTACCGGTTCAGTTTCTCTGGATTATTTATTTAATTTTTCAATTTGTTTATTTTCTCTTATTGTTAAGGGGAAGATTTCTCAGACATACCAGTGCCCTTAAGAGGGGAAGTACCACCTCTTAAGGGCACTGGTATGTCCGATGTTAATCTTTCCCTTTAAGGTTCAATTCTAGTTGTTCCTACATCATATATATATTTAGCAAAAATATCTGAAAAATCTTGTAAAATTTCTTGAAGTTAGGAATTTTTTTTTACTATCTTGGATTTGTAAAATTCCGTCAACATGTCTTTGACGATGCATGCACTCATTTTCATAGTCTGTTCCAGAATATTTGAAAATTCAAGATTATTTTACAGTTTTGCTGTTTAAATCTTTATTTTGAAGCCTATTTTTTATTTTATTTTTCTTGAAGTTTACTGTTTAACCCTACTGTTATTTGAATTAATATTCATTTTTTATTTTATTTTACATATTTTATCTTTATTTGTAATTTTCTTTTCTTTATCGGAACTATTGTTGAAATCCTATACATGCTTTTAAACCCAAAATTGCGTAAAGATCAGTATTTAAAATATAAAATTCAATTGACCAAGCTATATTTTCAAATTTTTAAATTTAAAGTGCAAGTTTGGTTTAGTTGCAAATTACCTTTTGTGTTTGCTTTACCTTTACAAATTTTTTTTTCTTTCTAGTTGGACATTTAATTTTTCAAATATTTAGTTGGGGTTGGGATTATATTTAAAGTGTTATCTGTGTCGACGTAAAAGATAGTTTTATTAATCAAAATCGGGTGTTTTTGTCATTTTTATTTTGAACGTATTCAGACTCTATTAACTGTCAATTTGGTGATTGGCCACTTTTTTTTTTATCTGTCTTTGTGGCTGAACACCAATGTCTGGTTCAAGCATCAATATATCAGGTTTATTTTCTAATTAATCTTGATTCTTAATTTTAAAAATTAGTACTTCAAGTAATTCCCTGAATTTCAGGCATCAATTACTACACTATTTGACGCACTTGTATGGGAAGATATTTTTTTAATAGGGGATGAATTCTTTCCAGCATATTCCATGTTAATTAATATTTATAGCACTCTTTAAGCTCAATTGAATATTAAAAATAAATTTGAACCTGATCACAATACTAGAACAGCTAAAAATTCTTTCATCCTTCTAATATCCCCACATTCTTATTTTTTACTCAATTATTGTAAATATGAAACCAAATTTAAATGGGCTGTAAACTGCTTCAAACATAATGCAAAAGGTCTAAAAAAATTTTATAATATTTTTAAAAGAAATTTTTTTTAAATGTGGCATGTGATTTTTCCGCTATTTCGCGAAATGTTTATTCGCCCCCCCCCCAATGCAGTAAATGCAATTTATTCTTTCGCAAAATTTGAATCGAGCATTTGAGTAATTACTTTTTGATGTGCTTGATTTGCCTCCATACCTTCGTAAATCGATGTGGTATTTCCATCGTTTTATCGGTTATGCCTACGAATTTTCTCAATGTTTTTATTTTAAATCCATATGTTTAATCATTATTAATACGACGCCCAAAAATCAATTCTTTCTTAACGCGTCCTATTTCATTGTTTTACTTGATTTTTATTATTAATCTTCTTTTCAATTATTAAAAAATTTTTTAAACGCCAAAACTACTCGCAAAGCGTGAAAAAGGAGGAATGAGTAATTTTTTTCAATATATATTTTCTTTTATGTTTGTATAAAAATGATAGTAGTTATTTATCTACTTTGTTGAAAAAGGTAAAAATTAAGTGCTAATAAAAACACATTGAAAAATATTTCATTTTTCCAGCAATCACGGGTATAGTGTATTTTATTAATTGTTCCATTGATCTTACAATTAATTTTTCTCCTTTTTACAACTCCAAAACATCCAATAACTTGATTTGAAATCAAGATGTTATTGATATGATGAAATCAAGATTGGATGCATTAACACCACAGCAAAATTATTCACAAATTTAATATAATTACTTATTAGTATTATCAAGCTAAAATTTTCTTAGTCCCTGAAAGTATACATTTTTACTTTGATGAATATTTAAAAATAAAAATATATTCTTACAATTGACACGCTAAATTATTTGTTGAAAAAAAGATTGAAAGATGTTGATTTCGGAAGTTCGAAGTTTTAATGGTAAACACACAATTCTTTCGGCATACTTAGTCGTAATTTGAAGAGTTTATTTATTACGGTTTAAATTACTTCCTATCAAGTGATGATTCATTTTAAAGTTGAAAGTATGTTTCCATAAAATTATCATTTCAGGTGGCCATGTAGAAAACACTCGACGAATTTAAGTATAGCTACAAGTTAATGTTTCAAGTTGAATTGAACGCAATTAGTTAAAGCATCCTTACTATGTTTTTTCTTTTCCTCGAAAATACTCACAGATGTAGAGGAAGTGAATGTTCATCTTGACTCTCAATCAATGACCCAAGATTGCATGAAACTTTTCAATATTATGTAATATTGAAAAGTAATGTAATTATTGCATTCATGAGACCAATTTAATTGTTTAATCCTTATTATGTTTCACATGTTCCATATGGGCCGATTCGAAGTAACTGATTGCTTTTATACTGAGATTTTATTATCCATTTAGAAAGTGTTTGAAAAAAAAATTGCTTGCTAAAATGTAGGAATTTCTTGCACTTGTATAGAACCAAATATTAAAAAAGAAACAACTTTTTTTTTACTTCTTTTTTAGCATTTTGATTTTGTATTTATGTTTGTAGAAAGATATGTGAAATAAAATTTAATATTTTGGCTGGGAGAACATTTTTATTTTTTTAATGACTACTGATTTTTAATGACTTCTTTTTGATTTTTTATGTTGAAAATTATAACATAAAACATTATGCAGAGAAAAAATCAGGGAAGCTTTTTCATTTCACTCTATTTTTGTTATGTTTATTTTTTAAGGACGAAAATAAAAGTGTGATATTTAACATAATGCGAAAAAAGATTAAGGTGCCAAAAGTCTATTTTCCCGAAGAAAAAACATTCTTGATTGAAAAATTGATTCTGTAAATTTTTTAAAATTCTTATATCTAGAGTGTCCCAAAACTAATGGTATATACGTTAGATGGTGATAAAACATAACTAGATAAACACATAGCCATACAATCCATAGTTGGAACGAAAGTCGTACAGTGCTAGAGCACGAAACATGCTGCGTCATGAAGTGATGGGAAACAAGATGGAGATGGAATAAAAAGAAATCGATAATATGAAGACAAACATTTCTTCTACAAAGTGAAATTAAACAACACCATGTCCCCCATCAGAGGAACTGCCCAAAATTGCATTAATGCGAGTTTCACACTGTCGAAAAAATGACTGCCGTACTACACCAGGCATCTCTCTTACGATGCTATTGCAACAAGGTTTTCATCAGAATCTATGGCACCGTCGTCTTAGATGATTCTCTTCAGTTGACTCCGAAGAATGAGTTCAAGTATGACAAATCGCGTGGGAGGGGCAGCCAGTTGATTGGACTGCCAGGACACATCTATCGCCCCGGATGCATGATATCTAAGACGTTACGCACACACACTATAATGGGCTGCTGTCCAGTTGTGTTGGAACCACTTGCGTCGTTTGGTGTGTTCTGGAACACGATTTAGTAGTTCCGGCAACACCTTGCAAAAGCACAAGGTATGAATCTCCATCCAGGCGAGTTAGCAGAAGTTATGGGCCCAATCAGATAGATCGTCCATGATTCCGGCCCAAACATTCAGCGCGAAACTTTGCTGGAACGAACGTATACGTAGTGCTTACCGGTTTTCAGTTGTCCGCACATGATTGTTGTGGATATTCAAAATACCCTCGCGTGTGAATGTGCATTCGTTAGTGAATTTTGATTTTGATCACCCAGTCAGTGATTTGACCCTGATTTTTGAGCACATACGCATGTGCGCTCAAAAATCCGGGTCCACAGCGATCTGTTGAAGACCACGCGGTAATATTGACGCGTGCCTGATAATCCTATGTTTCCAGACCCTGAACTGTCTGCGCTTGGTAGGAATGCATTCCTTCATCTTTCAGCACTTGTCACACACCGTATTACGGGAAACATGAACAGCGGGACAATGCCCGGGTGCAAGATTCAGGCGTCTCGCTGATACGATCCACACTGTCGTCCGTCACAAATGACGTTCTTACACTCCTACCACGTCTGTTATCTTATATGCAGCCTTTAAAGGGAACACCTTTCACAGAGTTCTTGATGCAGTCGTTGAAATGTCCTCGCATCAAAGACGCGTCATGATGGAAAACGCTCTTGATCTCTTCGAACTTTCCTTGGATTGCTGTCTGCAGCTTCATACATGTAATTGCATCGCTGCCTTCTGATTTGAGTACATATCCATCATCACACACAGCAAATGAAGACAGCTGCTGCGAACGGCCTTTTTTTGAGGGGTCATGGATTGTATGGTGATTTGAGTTTGTCCAGTTGTGTTCTATTACCTCCTAACGAATGTACCATGCGTTTTAAATCACCCTTCTTTATTTGTAGCTTGTAAATAGTTGATTTACATAGTTCTTACATTTTCTTTCTTGTGAAATTAAAATTAGGTAAATTGGCTTTTGAATAAAAAAGTTAACAGCCGTAAAGATCATTTTAGCCACCTTCTATAGTTACACCATATTATTTAATTAAATAAAATTTTAAAATATCGCTCCTTACCTCTAAAGGTTCCCTCGTAATAGCTTCGAACCAAAATTTTAGCATTGAAAAAAACTTTAAGTTTTTTTTTTTTTTTTTTTTTTTTTATCGAGTACTTTTTTTCACATTGAATTTTCATAAAAATCGGTGACATGCAACAACGATATTTTTTTTTTTACTTAGGGCTGCTTTATATGGAATTAGACACATATTATATAACGATTTCAGCACTACACTTAGATTTATTTATTTATTTTTTTGTGCAAAATTAACAACAGTAGCACCTATTTTTAAATGTTAACAGAAACTGGCCTCTTGCTCAAAAAATTGGACTTAACGCCAATCTTAGTTTAAGTAGATTTTTCTCAAATTTTATGAAATGAGTGGATAAGTTTTAAGTGGCTGTCTCACTAAGTCTGGATTAGCTCCTGTTTTAACTACGTTGGTTTAATTATGTTATTACATAGACTTTAAACTTTTGCAATTTCATGCCTGTCGTTTAAACTGCAAGCAGTTCTAGTTGTTTTCAAATAGAGATTAACATTTTTTTTTTATGCTTAAATTATTGACTCGTGAAAATCATGGTGTGAGGCCAATGTGGGATGAGGCCTCTTTTTTTTGGGTAGTGAGAAAGTCCATCGGCTTGAAAACTTTTAAGTGGCCATTAGAGCTTTGACTATTTGGATTCTTCAAATGTTGATGTTATTCATTTTCTATCTTGCTTCTTTAAATAGCTAAAACAGCTTCAAATGGAACAGTGATCGAAAAGAATACGTGCTTTCGTTAATGTTTTTAACCAATTAAGACTTTAAATGAGAACAGAAATTTCTGTTTAAATTTTACAATCGTGTAAATTCTAAATTTAATGATTTTTTTTTTATGTTATCGAAATTTGTTGCAGGAACAGAAAGAAAGTATCCCACCCAATCAGTAGTCTAATATACTACATAAATTTTGTAGTTAACTCCAACCACTATTTTACAAACGTAGTCGTTTACAACTTTTTTTTTTATGTAGTGACTGTATAAACCACTTTTGAAACATAATCACTACTTTTAGGAGACGAACTTAGCTGGAAAATTGAATTTACATCCATGTTCAAAATGTTTTTGGCATATTTAAATATGGGGAATTAAAGGTTTACGTGAGTCAATTTCTTATTCTTAAAATTTTTTTCTTTTTGCCTTCAACTTTTCACCTCTTTCTCGACATAGAGTTGCTACTACCCAATCCTTAACCAGTACCCTCTTTGTTAATTCTGAAAATTGCTCAAAACGTCAATATGATAAAATGCCACAGTTTTGCGAAAATTGAAAGCCTTTGTAATCTAATTTTTACAATTTAAAAAGCTGTGTTATCTCTGGAGTTCATAAAAATTTTGAAAACTTAAGAATTATCGAAATCGAAGAATTTTTATCTAAGTGGAAAAATCACGTCAAATTGGCGTTTTAAATTTTTTTATAAGTTTGATAACTTGTAATATTTCCGTTTTGAAGCCCAGATATTTCTTTATGCCAAGATGATATATATATTGTAAAATTGTAGCTGTGTCTCAAATTTGAGGTTCTTAAACTAACCTTTTTTCCCTTGGCTAATATTGAATTTTATAATCTCAAATAGATGACTAGAAAAACAGTTTTCATCAGTCTTTAGTTCTAATAAAAGCGAATCGAATGTTCAGAAATTTTAGGATTTAGTTTTGTTTTGGAGGCGCTGCCAACGCCATCTTAAATTTTACTAACAATCAAGTGAAGATTCCTCTTCAGCGAAAGAGCAACGAAAAACGCAGTTAAAATAGATTCAGCAGTGGGAAGGAATTGTGCCAGAAATACGTACTTTTCCTATTAGCGGTGAAATTGACGCCTCCAGCAACTCGCTCCCTGGTTTTTCACAAGCCAAAAATTTTGCCCTCTCCATTTTTTTAATCTGATTTTTATTAGTTTTTTCATTGAAAGGTTTTCCTTAACATTGTTCTTACGTTCTTATTTTTTTAGCTTAGTTTTTATATATATATTAAAGAATCATATCGACTATTTATCTTAAAGCAAGAGTATTCAGATCAGTATATTATTTTTAATACTAGTTTGTTAAAACAGCAGTTTTTGACCTCAGAGAAAGTGCATTGTGGTGTCAAACAGGGCTTGAAAATTATATTACCTAGTGTTACATCAAAATTCCGATCGTCATGTACATACCTTGCTAGCTATGTAAATGTTTGATTAGAATTACCCTAAAATACTGATTTAGCGCTCCCTAAAATGTGAAGCATTTAAATCTTAGTAATTAATACTTTTGATTTTTAAAGCTGAAATATAAATTTCAATTTGAGCTTACTAACATGTACAATGTAAGCTACTAACATGTTTACTAAAGGCGAATTGGCCGTATGGCAAATAGTATTCTTATAATCAAGCCATTGTTCTTTAAAATAATTTTAAAATAAAAGCGAATAGGATTTATATGATAGAAGGTTTGCATTTCAAGGAAGTAAGCTTCCTTTTTTTCAACTTTAAAGACAGGACTGATAAAAATGTTGGGAATTCCTATTTTAATTCAACAACAGTTAATGTAAATAATCCTTTCTAGTAAATTTAATTTTTGAAAAACGTTACTGACCGTTATCTCAATTAACTTGGTGTTGAAAATATGATATTTAATCCTCTTCAAAAATTTGATGCGTAACATTTCTTTCTTTTTTTTTAATGAAATCCTCCCAGTTAAATCATTATTTTGTTAAGTTAAGGTTATGCAACAAAAAAAAAGGTCTTATTTATGATATTTTCTTTTTCGTCAAATTTTATTGATTGAGCTGGAAATGGTAAAAGAAAAGTTTATTTGTATGTATATTGGGCAGGGTTGCAAGTTAATCGCGGCGCAAATTTGTGCGAATCAATGCTTTTTTTCTAAAATCAGCGGAACTTTTCGAAAAACTATGATTTGCGTGAAAAATTTTTAAAATGAAAAATATTTTAATATTTCACCCATGTTTTAACAACAATTAGTGCTTTTCTAAAGCTTCAAAACTGTGTAATTGATAAAGCATTAGTAAAAAGTCAAGAAAATATTAGAGATCCTGCCAAGTACTGCAACTGCAAAATTCTTTCATAAATATAATTTCAAAATCCACTGTTAAAAATTTATATTTATGTTTGAAATTGAACATGATAAAAAGAAATCCCTGTAGTTTAGCGCATACTAATTCTTGAAAAACAATAAAGTAAAGGAGAAATAATGATATTCTTGTTGAAAGCGCGAAGGGTGTTGAAAAAAACTGGTAGTCCTATCACGCATTTTAGTTTTTTGTAATAAAACTTTTTAGTAATAAAAGTTTAAACAATTTTTTTTAATTTTACACTTAATACCATGTTTGTTTGATGCTTTTTTTTTATTAATTGAATCAACTTTTATTAATTTCTGCTTCTTTATTGAGTTATTTTTATTCGTAGCAATGTTTAACATCATAGGATTTCGTAGCAATGTTTAACATCATAAAATCAAACTTTTTGTTACAAAAGTAAATTCAGTTTGTTTTTATTTTTGCTTCGAACGAAATTAAACATGCTGACCTAGATGTCTGGATTGAAATTTATGTAGCCTGACATTTCGAAGCAAATTAAGATTCCGAAAAGCGCTGTGCGTAATAAAGTAATTAATATGAAAGTTTATACCAACCGGACTATGTAGGGGTCGTGGAACTGGCCTTACATCAAAAAAGCTCTGGGTTTGAATCCCGGGAAAGGCATGGCTATTCTTTTCTTCTCTGTACTATCTGTCCTTACTCTGGGTACAACATTGGCCCACCTAATATGGTGCCCCTGAAATAGTGGCCAACAAATCTGCCCTTCAGATACCTGTATGACGGAAGGTCATTCTCCAGGTGGGCATTGGTAAAATATATATATATATATAAGTTTATAACGTTGTTTGACAGTAACATATTAAAGGCCCTTGCAGATATTACTTCTGATAATATCAATACTTCGTTCCTTCTTAATAATACCTATTGCTTTATTTATAATGCTCAACACTTCTGATTTATGCTTAAAATAAAACTTGATGTATAAGCAAATTTTTTCGACAAATTATTAATCTGTTTTCATTAATATGCTATCGAAAACGATGTATTTTGTAGACTAACTTGCTCGACAAGACGTGCAAAAATTTTAGATTTTTCAATTCCTGCTGGTTATGGCCAAATAAATATAATTCAATTAGAATCCCTTTAAATATAAATGACTAATTATTCTGAAAATTATTACGAATTATTCGCAAAAACAGACTGCTAAAACACTTCTGATCTAACGATCGAATTTCCACGTACCAGAACACATTCGTAATGGTTCAAGGATCTTATCTCAAATAGGATAACGATAAGTAGACAATAATTTAAGTTACGAAATCCGGCATAAAAGCAGACTTTCTCTGAATAAAACCCTATTTCTGACAGATTCAAATTCTTAACCCTCAAAATATAGAAAATATAAAATTCGTTTATCCCGAGGTAATTCTATTAAAAAATAATTTTTAATTATTAGTTAAAATTTTATTCAAAAATGGTCAAGTCCCGCAGTGAACTGAGCGTTAAGACACGGTTCCCAGCAGATCACCGAAGTCAAGCAGCACTGACTGCGGTCAGTGTGCGGGTGGGTGACCACTTGGATTAGTCTGCGTAGGGACCGAGGGTGTGCAATATCGGTCCTCGTTAAACTGTTCTACCGTAAAGTGCTCGACTTCGCGTGCAGGTCATCGGGCTACCAAAGCGGGGGTGCCATCCCCTCTGCGGAGGATCAAAATTGTGATGGCACGTCTTCGGATCATCCTCAGGTATGTTGCCCAGACCGTCGCCAATAACCCATTGTGCAGCTCTAGTGCGACGTAAATTAGCAAATCAAATTAAAAATAGTCAAAATATTTTGATATGCAAGGTAAAAAAATTTTTATATCATTTTAAGGAATGTAATTTCAAATGACGAATTGCAGAATTTGAACCGATTACTCGCAAATTTTGCATCTTGCAAAAAATTATAGTATAGTATTGCTTTAAAAAAATTATATTATAGTTTTATAATATTTTTTACAGTATATAGAGTACTTACATATTTAAATTTCTAATTAATAATTTAATATGTTATGGTTTTAGAAAATTTACTTCAAAAGGGGGAAAAAAAACATTAAATCTTCGAAAGAATTGACACCTTGAATTTGTGCCCCTGCTCTTTGGAATTTTAATATTATCATTTCTGTAGTACCTCTCTGATATATTCTGTTATACCTCTGTTCCTTGAAAGTATAATGTTATAATTTCTGTAGTTATGTTTTTCTAATTTTATTGAAATAAACAAGTTAAAATGAGTCAGTTTTGCAGGCTCTTTTTTTTCTTCTTTTTTTTTCACATTTTCGACTGCAATTCGTGAAGCCGTAAGCTGAGTATTCGAGAACGGCAATTGGCTCCCCAGGCTGAAAATTGTGTACCCCTACATTTGATTTCATATTTTTTTAAACTAATATTGCACAGTTGTTCAAGAAAAACTAACAAAATAAAACGAAATCACGTATAAATTATCTTCCCCATTATTAAAACATACGCAGAATAAAAAGTTATAGTTTGTCTATTGAAAAAACTCCTTTTGCCGTAAAGTCTAAGGTCATCTGCTGTTATGGAAACAAAAATTAGCGCATTTCAAAGAGGGGAACTTTTCTATCGTCTACACGAGTCGAAACTCGTCTTTAAATATTGACTCTTATTAAAAATAGTTAAAACTCGTAATCATGGTCAACGCTCCAGACGAATGACGAGGGAAGTTCTTCCATAGATTAATTCTCCTGGCAAAATTTTCTAATCCTTGCACCCCTCTGAAGTGTTGCCTCTTTCGCCAACTTGGTAAATTTTAGTTTTTTTGTTTTTTTATTCAGCGATATTTGATAATTGTTTAATCATTCGAAATGTGTAGAATGCAAATAATATTTTAAAGAAACTCAGTTTACTTTTTAGATTTTTTTAAATAAATATCTTTGTCTCTGCTTAAATTTACAGAAAAAGAATTTTTCATCTAAATCGATTTTCGTCAGTTAAAACAAAACTAAAAGCAAATTTTAAATTGTCAAAATTCTGACTAATATACGGAAATAAATCGCATAATTTTATTACTGTAATTTTTTGATAAAATAATTTTGATACTTAAGAAGCACCATCTTCCCCAATGAACTAAAAATAAACTTTTTCTTTCCACCTTTTTAAGAGTCTATCATCAAAAGTTAAACAGCAAAAAGCATCGGAGAAAAAAAAGAAAAGAATAATTTTAGCTACATTCTAACATTTCGAAGGAATCTCGAGAAAGTGAATAACTACTATTTCGATGTTTTAACATACCGTGAGAAAATAAAAAGTGAGTCAAGAAAACCTGTAGCCTTTTAACTGTTAGCGCAAGCTATAATTTTCACTGTATCAGCGATATTCTTCCAATTTTTTATTTTTTTCGCAAGTCAATGTCTCACAGTTGGCTTTGTTTTTTTTTAATTTTTATTTCGTCGTTGTGAAATTGTTTTTACGTTTTTAGAGTTAATTTATTTCATTTTCCAAGATCATTTTATTTTAACTATTCCAAAAGAAATGACTTTCACCTCGCTTGCTTCGTTTATCTATTTTATTAGTGATTTATTATGGAATATAGTGATATATTGTACGGAGCTGTTATAAATCATGTTATTATTTTTTTTCTCAATATTTTTTACCCCTCCTACTTTTGTCACATAGTATCGAACTTCACCTTTCTTATTTTGTCACATGTCGCGCTAGCAGTTCACAAACAATGCATGTTATAGATCATATTTTAATTTTAAATTTCATGTGTATTAACACTAGATTGCCTAAGGAAGCCATTTTGACTGCTTTTTCATTTGCAAAAAATGTACAAATAATAATGCATGAATTATTTTTTTCCAAGTGAAGTAAATTTTTTCATAGTTAATATTTACTAATGATTTGTTATATAACTGTAAATAATATAAAAAATATTTAAAACTAACTAAGCAAATTTCTTTACTCATTAGTTTTTTCACAATGCAGTCATTTTGACTGCTTTTGGGCAATATCGGTATATACTAAGTTTCAGTCTTTCTAGCATAATAACAAAAGTAGTTAAATGTGCACTGATTTTGATGAAAAAAATATAAAAACATTTAATCTGCAGATTTTAAATGCTTTAACCAAATGTACTACAGTGAAACCCCGCTATAGTGAACATGGTTTAGAGTTAACTCCCGGATATAGTGAAGAAAATGTTCGCTCCCGTGCCTTGCTATACACATATATTATGTTTTGTGGTTATAGTGAACCAAAAAAAAAAAAAGAGGAAATTGGATATTAAGAACATTTTTCTGTCTTAGACTGATATTTTTTCTTCATAATTTTGAAATTTCTACATAAAACACATATACCGATTTTTAAAACCATCTATTGAGTGGAATGTAGCCATAAGCAAATTTTTCTTGTTTGCTTCTATCTCAGTTTCCCATTCCTAAATTTTTAGTGCGCAAGACGAAGAGTAATTAAAAATAAAAGTTAACACATTTTTTGTTACTACATACTGTTTTTTAATCATTTTTATATTCCTTTTTATTCGTCTTTTTTTTTTTAAATAACGTGTAATAAAAGGGTGCAGTTCAGAAAAATTAGTTAAAATTGTTTGCAGCATGGATGTAGGGAACTCCCGGTTATAGTGAACCGAAATTTCGGTCCTTTTAAGGTTCACTATAGCGGGGTTTAACTGTTGCGTTGTTTTATTCATATTTTCCTATCAGATATCTCTTTGATGATTCAGATGTATAAAATAAACAAATTTTCAATATCGCAAACTTTTTTCCGGATAAAGCGACTTCGTTTAATAGAGTTTCGACGGTGCATAAGCTTTTCATAACCTATTAATGAAGTTGGTTAAATAGGTTATAAAAATCTAATACAGGTACACTANACTGTTGCGTTGTTTTATTCATATTTTCCTATCAGATATCTCTTTGATGATTCAGATGTATAAAATAAACAAATTTTCAATATCGCAAACTTTTTTCCGGATAAAGCGACTTCGTTTAATAGAGTTTCGACTGTGCATAAGCTTTTCATAACCTATTAATGAAGTTGGTTTAATAGGTTATGAAAATCTAATACAAAGTTAATTCCTGTTAAGCGAATCTAAAAGGTGGTTGTCGGATTAAAAAAAAAAAAAACTTGTGAAGCGTAGGACGGAGAATGCAGGGACAGTCAAGCTATCTATTGTCCCGATCTGCGCGAAGAATGAATGAAATAAAAAGTGGTCGCCCCTCCTTATATGGGAGGGCATCATCTTCACCTTGGCGCTCAAGCTCAAGGACAGTGTGGGTCAGGGGTCGGCCAAGAATCATGTGTGGATTGACTACTGCCCTTAGGGAAAGCAGGTATCGGCTCAGGTATGCAGTATAATTTCTTACATGCTTTATTGTTGGGGAAATTTCACAAAATTCTCCGTTCTTTGCTCCGATTGCATAACTTGTTATTTCAGCTATTTACACTCAGTTATTTTTAGTTTAAAAAGAAGTCGTTTTTCAATGAGATATCGATTTTGGAAAGAAAAAAACAAACCCATTTAGATTATGTTTGGCTCATTACTTTTAACTCTATAGTCTTGTAATTAGAATGGAAGATTATCAAGTCTTGGCTGCGTGAGCATTATTTTGAGTGTCTAACCTATATTTTTTACTTCACTTTTGAGTAAATCGAATCTATAATGAATCACAAAAGCTCTCACAATTCGCCTGATATCAACGTTCTCACTTTTTATTTTTAAGAAAGCTGCGCGGGTAGCAAATAATTGCGCACAGAACTTCAAAAAAGAAATGAATGAAATAAACTAAACAGTTCATTGTTATTTTCTTTAAATTTAGTGTAAGAATTTTATTTAATAATAAAACTACTAACATGCGTCTATAAGTTTTAATTTTAGACTTCAATGATAAATAGATAACATTTGTTTTCAAATAGTTTTTGCGTTTTAGATCTCAATTAGAAATTCTAAGTTTATGTAAGTATTTTCAAAAAAGTTTACTGTCCAAATATTTAATTTTTACAACCACAGAGGGGATCCTATTTTCTAGAGATCAGACTGGAATCTTAGATCTTTTGTATTTCTCTATCTCTCCTCTTCCTTTTAGATCAGAGCCCCTTCTGCCACGTGCTCCTTCTCTTTCGGAGATTTTGGCGAAGAAAGAAGAACGTCGCGTAACAGTTGGAAGTAGATTTCGACACTTCGAACAAAACACGAAATCTACTTTAGAAGTAGATTTCGTGTTTTGTTCTTATTCAGGCAACGGAGAAAAGTTAAAAGCTTCCGGAGCATTAAGATTTGCGGAACAGTAAAATATTTGTTCATTTTTCGACAAGACTTAACTAGATTAATTAGGCAATTAAATTAGGCAGAATTTTAACCTTTCATGCATGAATAACTGCTAACCTAAGAAACGAGTTATAAAAGTATGACTCGTGCAACAGTTATAAAAGTAGAATATTATTCACTAAAATTCGTTTTATTCGACGAGGAATGAACCTTCGAAAAACTGCCTTAAACACAAACACTGCTTAAAAGTTATCTAATATACCTTTGTTTGAATATCACTTAAAATTTCACTATATTAAGTGTTCTTCGGTTAAAGAGAGGTAAAAGTTATGTAAAATTACAAGCTATATAAATAAAGTTATTAGATGTGTAAAAAGAAAAAAGGTGTTAAATTCGATGTTTTTTTATTTTTTATTTCCCATGCAACAAGGTAACAGTGAACACAATTATTTCATGGATTTAATGAAAAATTCTTAAAATCAATGAATAATTTGTTGCCTATTCTTATAAGCTCAAACAATTGAGTGACTTAACATATAATGTAAAAATAGATTAGAAACGCCGTTCGTCTTTAAGAAACTGCGGATTTAATACACACTGATGTTTTGCACCCTTTTCATTTTCAGCATATTAATTTAGAAATAGACAAACTTAACAGAATTCCTGTTACGAACCAACAACAATTATAAAAATTTCATATTTGCTAAACCCTCGAAAAACAGACTTATTAAATATTTGATATCTTACGATCTGATAAAGTGTTTATTTATCAAAAAGGTTCACCCAGCTACTTCTCGATCTGATAACGATTTGACTGTTTTATAATTGGAAACTATCTTTCCTTATTTCATTAATATGTACAAGGCGTCTCTCAGCCTTACTGAAATCCTTCCTCATTTTTTACCCTATATTTATTTATTTTTAAAAAGCTCCATAGAGGTCTGTCGCCTTTATCTTATAACTGTTAAGAGTAGATTGCTTCTTAGTTTACACTAAACAACGAATCAATTGCATCTTAGTTTACAAAAATCCCTAAGAACATTTCTGATTAGAACATAACGGTTTATCTGTTTAAAAAGTTTCTAATCTTGTTATTACGAGTTACAGCTTTTTTTTTTAAAAATATTTTATTTGCAATTTAATTATCCATCTTATGTATATCATTGTTTAAACCGTGCACCACAATTTTTTATCCACATAGATTTATTGCTCTATTCTTTTTCTTCATTAAGCGTTTGGATACCAACGAACTAAGATCAAATCTTTCTATATTATCTAAGATCTGTGTTTTCTGAGATCTTTCGCTCTAAAGAAAATAAGAAGTTATAATTTTTAACTATATGTATCATCTTGCTTGCCATATATATCTATCTTGTCCCGCAATGTAGTGAAACATTTTGGGATGCAATCCAAAATAAACGAACTGATAAATATTTGACTTCAAAAAAAGACCGTTAAATACTTTTAAGGAAAGCTAGAAAAGAAGTATCACAAAATTGCTTTTAGGGATTTTTATTGGCGATATGAAACTTAGTCAATTATTGCGTAAAATGAGATCGCTTGGCAGAACGAATATATCAGATAAAATTTTTTGAACCTTGCGGCTTGGCGAATCACCTGAATATGTTAAAAATATTTTGGTTGTGAATAATAAAAATTTAGATAACTTGCCAAAAATGGCAGATAAAATTTTTGAAATGAACACAACAAGAGCCGGGATGGCTCAGGGGTTAGAGCGTTCGCCTTCCATTGAGGCGAACCGGGTTCGAATCCCAGTCTATACGAATTCCGCATCCGGCTTGCACCGACCCCAGTGCTGACGTGAAATATCCTTAGTAGTAGACGGATCATGGGTTAGAGTCCCCTTACCGTCAGGCTAACCGTGGGAGGTACTCGTGGTCTTCCTCTCCATGTAGCGCAAATAGCTCCATCAAAAAAAGTCCTCCACGAAGGCAAATTTCTCATAATACTCGATCGAGTTCCCTTGTCTTCTGGATTTGGTTCAAAATTACAAAAGCTACGGAGGTGAACATTAGCAGTCGTAAACCCGTTAAATTGGGTCGACTGCTCAACGACGGTATATTAAAAAAAAAAAAAAAACTGAAATTTAATCTGCTGTCGTGATTCTTCTGTCGTTCATCTTAGAAAATTCTGTGATGGACAGAATAAATGATGTACTTTATAAAGTTTCTAACTTGGGAAAGCAGATTTTGCAACTAAATATTTACAGACAGTCTGTATTTAATCAAAGCATCGCATTAATCAAAGCATTTGGAAAGCATCGGAAAACTCCGACTAGCAGTAGATTCAACGGCAAATTCTGCTGCGGATGGATTAGAAGATTGCTGTAATTACCGATTATTTGTTACAGATAAAACGAGCAGCTTACACTTTCTTGTCGAAAGTGGAGCGGATATAAATCTAATTACGGCCACGTGTAATAAAAAAGCAAGTGGCGACTTTAATCTTTGCTGCTCATGGTACTGAAATTCCGTGTTTCGGACAAAAAATTTTAAATATTGGTTTAGGATTTTGCCGTGAATTTCAATGGCCATTTATCATAGCCATCAACAAAGGCGTTTTTGGTGCAGATTTTCTTAACCGGTTTACTTTACTGATTGATGTTAAAAACAAAAAAAATAATTGATGTTATACCTAAATTGTACCGGTGAAATTAAATCATCAACTGATGAATTCAATGTAAACTTCTTAAACAAAAATGAAATCTTTTGAAATTTTGGCACAATTTTTGGTAATAACAGAACCCAATTTACTAATACTATCTAAAACAAAGCACTATGTTAAGCATTTTATAACTACAAATGGAGAACCAGTGCATTCAAAAGCGAGACAGCTAGATCCTAAAAGATTAGAAATAGCCAAAAAAGAATTTAACTTTATGCTTGAGAACGATATTATAAAAACATCGAAATCACCTCGGCCAAGTCCACCTTGTTTTTTCACAAAACCAGATGGCACTCTTAAGATTCCGCATGATCTTATGCGGAAATTATCGCCGCTTAAATGATTTCATAATACCAGATCGTTACCTCAAAACTGAAAACTTCCATCTTATTTTGAAGGATTGATTGAAGGACAAAAGATATTTCCAGAATTAGATTTACTTAAAGCATATTACCGAATTTCAATGGCAGAGACAAATAAGCAAAAAAAGAGCGATAACACCATTTGGACTTTTTGAATTTAACCTCATGAGTTTCGGCTTAAGTAATGCTCCACCCACTTTCCAAAATTTTATCGATCTATTTTTCATGGGAATAGATTTTACTTTTACTTATTTGGATGACATCCTAATAGCGTTGGAAAATAAGGAGCAGAATAAGAAACATCTTGTGGAAGAATCCAACATAATGGTCTGCACTTCAACCAATCTAAAACAGTAATGGTGAAAAACAAATTAGAATTTTTTGGATATTTGATAACGCCAAACTGCTTAAAACCTCTTTTGGAAATGGTTCAAGCCATTATAAATTATTAACTTTCTGAAACTATTCACGAACTTCATCAATTGTTAGGAATGATTAACTTATAGAAGATAGTAGTCCCGATTATCCGAGTTTCCGCTTTAACCGAGCTATCAAATATTTCAAGGATTTTTTTGTTGTTCTAGTTTTTAAGTTTTAAGACAACCGCCAAAAAAACTATCTCAATTTTAACTTCCAGACACTCAGGTAAACAAGCTGATGGACTTAACAAAATTACATATGAAATGATCGTTAATGTCGTCAATAATGAAAATGAATCTAGCAAAGATGATGAAGACAATGAAAATCAATACAGATGGACTAAACGCTGTCGAAGGTGCTATTGAATATATAGAACCACAAGAAGAGCCTTCCTGTTATCCCTAAGAAAATGGCGAATCATTGTTACAGAAAAGCGCCTAAGTAATGTAAATCAAAGAAATGATTAAGTACTTTTTTAAGTAAAAACTCTTTAATTCTCATAAAGTATGCTCCTTAAGAGTTTTTAAGTATGCTTTTTAATTATAATATGAATTGTTTATGGTGTACTCGTATAAATTTTGTATTTGTTAAGTATGTTACATTTATACCTACTCTTTTTTTCCCCTTTTTTATACTTTTCGCTTTAACCGAGTTTTTTGGTTATCCGAGTTAGTCGTGGTCCACAACTCGGGCAATCTGGACTCTACTGTACTTAAAAGATGCAGCTAAAACTCAAGCAACCTTAAATAAATTTTAAAAGCTTAATGGAAAAGAGTTAACAAAATTTCCATGGTCAGAAGAAGCAAAAAAGTCGTTTGAAAAATGCAAGGAAGATCTAGCCAATTACTGCTTTATGAATCTTTTCAGATCCAGATCTACCATTAGCTTTATGTACAAATTCCTCTAATTTCGTTATTACATCTGTTCTACAGCAGTACGAAGACGAAGATTGGAAACCTATAAGTATCTATCTAGCTAACAATTTAAACATATGCCAGAACAGAAGGACGAGAATTTACAATCTAGACAGATAACAAAATGTGATGTTTGCAAACGAATGAGAAAGCATCACACCTACGTCATTTGACACATTGAAGGGAAAGAAAAATATTGTTGGCTTGGAAAAATGTTGTACCAGAATAGAATCTATTTCTGAAACAGATTATGATAAAATCGCATACGGCGAAATTAATATCGAACTACCCTCGAAACCATCTTTGAATTTCAAAAAATACCCTTTGGACTTAAGTAAATTACTTGGTGTGACATTTCGACAACAAAAATTCGTCCGTTTATACTTCGAAAGTTTCGTATGCGCACATTTCAAAAAATTCACGGCTTAGCTCATCCTGAATTTAAATCTTCAGTCAAACAATTGTTTCCAGATTTATATGGCTAAACATTCGAAAACATATCACTCAATGGGGAAAATCTTGCATCCATTGCCAAAAAAAATAAAATTCACCGACATACGCGTGCACAATTCGCTAATTACAATGAAGTAGATGATAGATGTAGTACTATTCATGTTGACTTCATAGGACAGTTTCCTATTTCGGAAGGGAATTGTCTAGCATGCATTGATCGATTCACTTGTTGAATAAATAATATTCATTGAACAAACATAACGGTCAAAATAGTTGAGTTTTATGATCACTAGATTTCACGTTTTGTATGCACTACCGTGTAACCACTGATCAAGGAAGCCAGTTTAGATGTAATCTTTTTAAAAACGTCGTTATTATTTGTAGATTTAAAGTACGCACAACAACGACATATCATCTACAATGTAATGGAAGAATGGGAAGAACCTCTCGGATTTTAAAGGACTGCAGTAATAGCACACAATTCCATTAAATAGACACAAACTTTATCAACGGTTGTTATGACTAACATCGGCTTTTCGTGGTAAAACAAATTACATCATCGCTCAAATGGTTCACGGGAAACCTATTAGGTTACCCGTAAACCGGTTACCGTTGAGAGGAGAGACTAAAAAGTATCTTGGATGTTGTTATGTTTTCTAAGAAACTACAGAACTAAAAAAAATTACTACCGCTGTTTCAGAAAATTTTCGCCGCTTCTTTTGACTCTGAAATATTGACTGAAAAAACTCAATATTTGTACATTTTTAGAGAAATGTTTAAACTGCAAAAAGGTGTTTTCTTCTTTTTTTTTTTTTTTTTTTTTTTTTTAACACGAGAACAGATTTGAGTGGCCTCGAGTATACTTTTTAAAATTTGTATATTTTAAGTTAAGAAAAAGTGTTAGAATACGTAACCTATTACATAAATAAATATTACGCAGTTAGATATGAAGATTAAAATTTGATATTTTTAAAATATGCAAAAAAATATATATACGCTTACTCGAACCACGAACTCAATGAAAATTAACTAATTAAAGTAGCATTTTATTAAATTGTAAAATTTAAATTACTATTTCGTTAAAATGTTGCAGATAATATTAGTTAAAATATTTATTTAATTTGTTTTTCTTTCCAATTTTTGCTTTCATAATATAATTTATCAAATGACTTGAAAATTCTATTATTAATTTCCCGCTTTTTCTCCAAATTATTTTAAATTTGGATTTCATACTTGATATTTTTTTTATATAAAAGAAATATCATTACTATTTCTGTCACTTCGGTTGGAAGAAACCAATTTTCCGAGGCGGTTTTTTCCACCTTGGAATAAAACTTGTCACCCCTGATTTACATTATTAACATATCACAAATAAAATTTTATTTATCACATTTGAACATTTTCGAACTTATGTTTAATTGAAGTTGTTAAATAAATACGTAAATTCCGAAACCAAATAACTTATGCGAAAGTCCTTGATAAAAATTTCCCCTCCGCTTTTTCTCCAAATGTAACTTTTTTACTCCGAATTTGAAGTTTTTCCGAGTGTAGTTTTTTTGTTGCATTTATTTACTTATTTATTGAAAATAAGGGAAGATAGGTAAAGCATTGCTTGTACTCTTTGTCAGCAAAAACAATTTTTGCGTTGTAATATAGTTTCAAATTATTGCTATAAATATAATTAACTAGCTGCCTACGGTGACCCGCTGACCCACCTCGCCTTACACGAACTCAACACTTCCTAGTTTCAAATTGTTCTTCACCTATACGGACTCTTCGCTTCGCGGTTCCACGTCGGATTTTGGTGCCTTCGGTAACATTGCTCTGTATCCTCAGTGTAGTAGGGTAAATTGGTAGTCATGTGCGTAGCGTTGCTGGAGGGGAGATCACAATAGGGTATATGTCCCTACTTCTAAAACTTCAGAAGTTATTTCTTTCTTCCCCAAAAAGCTATATTTTATTCCTTTAAAATTTAATAATTATAGATCTTCATAAAATTTTATATGCAATTTAACGATATAATTATATATTTATAACTTTATGTAAGTGATATGATACCCCAAAAACCAATTTGATTTTTTTCTTCAACTTGTTAAAATTTTAACTCAATGATTTCAATGGGACAAAATTCATGTATTTTTTTTTTATTTTTAAAAAGTTTATATTTGTACTTTTAGTTAGTATTTATTAAGTTTATTTTATGCATAATAAAATTTTTTTGTAATTATGAATTTTTTTTCATTATGGTGTATTATAATTTTTTTTCAATAATTTTTCACGAAATCTTTTGTTACTGTCAAATATTTAGAATCGTTTTAAAGGAATTTTCTTTTTTTATCAGAGTAGAGAACAACTTAGATCATATAAAAGAACTTTAAATTTATATTGTATAATTTCTAGGTAAAATTATGACAAACACTAGTTAAGTTTAATATTCTGATAATTTTTTAAGCAATAAAATTTATTTCTTCAACTGTTATGTTACAATACAAAATGTAATTTTGAATAAAGTGCTTTTTACTTTAATCGTACATACAAGAGAATGAAATACGTATATAATTTTAAATTAACAAGTACTTGGTGATAATTTTGAATGAGTATAAGGCAGAGTCGAACTATATAGCTCTCGATAAAACAATACTTTTTTTTATTATAAAAGTATAAAAGTTTTCTTCCTTGAAAAATCAATATTTTAAATAGCTTACTGATAGAATTAATTTCGGAACAGCTAAATTCCATCTATCTTCATTATATCAAATGGCTGCTTTCTCAAGCGTTTCAAAGGATAAAAATAAACTTATTTTATTCTTCCCCCCCCTCTTTCTTGAGTAACTTCTCCGAACGGAATATGAGGCTCTCTCGATTTAGAAACTTTTAAAAAAATGATTGTAAAACAAAGAGAGAGGTAAAAATGTACTTAACAGAGGCGTAGTAACTGGGGACCCCAATGTGAAATTATATTTTATTTATTTTATTTTTGCAAACAGCGTTAATGTTTTTACTTTTTCACTTCAACGGTTTATACCTTAGAAAGAATTGCAATATTGTTCAAGGAACAGATATTCCAAGCTATTGTGCAGCTCTTTACCAGCATCTGGCTCTTTCTTGAAACTGGTCAAAAAAAGGGTGTGGGTAAGCATTTATTCAATGGTAGTGAGACACCAGGAAATGACTAGATTAAATAGTTACGAAAGAATGCATATCAATTGCTTTTATAGATTAAATTTAAAACAGTCTGCATTATGCTAGGTTGAAAATAGTGATAAAAATATACAGTTTCACGAATATTTTTACACAGAAAAGAACAGTAGGGATTTCTTTTTGCATTCTATATATAATACTGTAGGCTAGTTTTGTTATTTAGTTATGATGATTGTATCCAGTAAAATGAATATTCTAACCTCCTCTGAAAAAGTTAGGAAATTTTGACATCTATACGTATCAGTTATTTTTTCTCGTGCTTTGATATATGGGTCATTCTCACGAAAACTGTCATTTTTCAGTTCATAAAATCCCAAAAAAGTAGTGCCGATGACCGATATTTGACATTAAGTGCACGCAGGAATAGAACCGCTACTCCGACACATCTTAGATCCTCTCTTGCTGCANATAAATTATACTTAATATTTAAATAAATAAATTAATTTCACTGTTTAAAAAGTGAGGGAATGATATGTTATTTTAATACATGTTTTTCTCTAAGTTACAGCTACCTCAAGTTTGAAAATGATAACATACTAAGTATATCTAACATTTATTATAATTTAGTTTTATATACGAGTAAATAGTTTTTAAAGGTTTGGGAAATAAAAGTGGCTGGCACGATTGAACAACAACTTTTTTATAATATACTCATCTTGAATCATTCCCTCACTTCAGCATCATTCCCTCACTTTATACACTAGTGAGGGAATGGCAAACTTAATAAAATTTAAAAATAACAGTTAGGCCTAATTAATTTCTGAAATCAATCACATACAATTACATTCATACAAGAAAGCAACATATAATTATCCACTTTCTCGATGAAGTTGTATTTTATTTTACTCTAAAAAACGACATGAGGGAATGACAAATGTAAAAAATTTTACCTGGTTTGATTCATTCAAATTTATTCCACAGCAAAGCTTCTTTAAGTTGAAGATGGAAACATACTGCAATTTTGTTCTATGATGCCAGTTGTTAACTTCTGAAGTTTTTATTAAAATATTTTTATTCTAAGAAGATTGCAGGTGATAAGAACATTGTTGTGAGGGAATGACGCGAAACACTAGGGACCAAGTTTAAAATAGTGCTGTGTTAATATTTTTATCAGAAATTAAATTTAAAATTGATTTTCTGAATTCTATATTTCAATAGTCTGAAATAAAAAACAAGAATTTGTAAATTTTTTTATTTTTATTTCAGAAACAATTTTTTCTTTTTTTTAAAACAGTGGGAACAAGTGAGGGAATGACATATTGGTATATTTTAATTACCTAAAATAAATAAAAATTGATAATTTTATTTCTATTCCTTTGTTAGCCTGCATTCTGAAGGACACTTTCCCTGAATTTTTTTTTTCCGTAAGTTGTAAAACTAACATAAAATATACTGGGGACATGAAATTGACTGTTTTTGTGAGAATGACCCATATATATGTGTGTGTGCTACCCTACAGTAATGGAAGAGACGCTTTCAGTTTATGACATTTTTTTTAAAAAAATTTCTCAAGAAATACTTAAGATTATTTTGTAATAGAGGTGTTTAGTTCATGCGATTTTTCATTCTTAGCAATAACATTTAAAGCTTTCAGAGGTTTGGAAGACCTACAATGATTTACGAAAGAAAACAAGTATTTATGAACACCCTACGAAAGAAAATCTAGCAATAAACTTGTAACTGCATCGATTACTGTAGTTATTTTTAATAACCGCATAAAATTTCGTAAACCTAGAGTAAATATTTATGGAGATATGGATATTTTTATAAAAAATTAATTTTTTCGCCTTACGCTTTTTTTTGTTTTTGTTTGTTTGTCTTGCTTGCTATAACTTCATAAATATTCAATAGAATTAAGCAAAATTTGTGGAAAAATTAGATTAATTAAAAAATTGTTGATTTAAAATTTTGAAAAAACTTCTTAAAAACTGCTTAAGAAATCAGTTTTTTAGCTTGGAAGAGAAAAAACATAGAAAATAATAAAGATTAATGAGAAAAGAAGGAAAATTGTTAAAATAAATCATTATCTTTATTATTTTCCATGTTTTCTCAATATTTTTAACTTGTTTTATGAGTTCTATATACTTGCAGCTTATACGCAGTAAATAAAGCTTAATTTTCTTTGTTTTTTTAAAATTTTTTCACTATCCTTTTTTTTCTCTATTTCGCATTGCACTAAATGCATTTATAAATATATATATATATATCATACGTATCTGCCTAAAGATTTTCAAATGACCCCCAAAAGAAGAAATCCAAACACGCCAAATCTGGAAAACGCAGTGACTAAGTTAGAACTACTTTTAGGTGATTCCTAACGTTGCTTTGAAGTGAGCTGGAGCTCTAACACCAGCTTTACAGAATCTAATTTCGGTCGGAATGACGCTCTTGTTGACGTCTTAATTTCGTGAATATCGGTTTGATGAATAACGAACTCTTGAATCCGTTTGGAATTAAAAAGTTTTCTACATTTTTAATTCTTTTTCTCTTGCTTGCCGATACAACAAAAAAAGAAGAAATAATTATAGTAGGCAGAATAAATAAGATTTATTTTAAAAAGGAAAATTTTTTAATTTCAAAGATAATGGAGTTTAGTTAACTTTGCATTTTTTAATAATGTATTTTGCTTCTATAGATTACAATTATTATTTAAATTACTAACTTTTTCTTTTTTCATTTTAATATTAATCTAATATCAACAGTTAGGTTATAAATTTCTAATTTTCTGGTACAAAATTATTCTCTAAACTAACTGTTGAATCTAAGAAATAAGTAATCTGTTATAAAATAAATGTATTTATTGAATTTTATTACTCTTTTTACCCCTATATTTTTGCATTTATGCATGTGATTTTTAAATTCAATACATAATATTTATTCGCTAGACAGTATATATTTAGATATTAGAATGTTCTAATTTTTTCTGAACAAATTTGGATTTTTAATGTATAAGGGTACATTTTTTAAAATAAAACTTTAGGCAAAGTTAATAAACAAATTTTTCAGCGAATGAACTTACATGCATTGAACATATGACAATAAAATTTTATTAATTTTATAATTCATCAATTTGAAAACTTCTTATAGTTATCATATTTGTTTTTAGCACAACGTTTTGCTAATACATAAACAAAATTTCAATGGATGGTATTTTTAATATGAATGTAAACAATTTTGAGCTCTTGAGCTGCTCTACTTCCGGTTAGAAAGTATGCAGCTGTTTACTGCAGCTTATTCTGCGAGGCAAAGTTTTCAAACAGATAATTTTATTTCTAAAGAAATAAATTATATAACTTCTGACCTCCCAATCTGCTGTATTTTGAAAGATATTAATGATATTAAGTAATTCTAGTGCGTTTAAAGTAAAAATTTGTTTTATTTATTTATAGCTGTATCGTTAAAAAAGGTGACATGGTTGCTAGATTTAGAAAGAACTCTTTTTTTTGTTGGTAGTCTCGATTTGACCTCTTTTTACTTGTTTATTACTGCTTATTTTTGTTGCAAGCCGCGCACCATCATACGTCCAGTGTTCGAGCATCGAGATTAAGTTCATTTTACAAATTATCATTTAGATTTAAATTTTAAAGTTGGTACATTGTTGAGAAGGTAAGAAGTGTCTTATAACGATTCTTTTTTTCAAATGACTATTCTTACGCCTTGAAATGACAAGTCTTCAAATGACGATTCTCTTTTTTTTAAAAAACACAAATAAAAAAATCAGGTAACAAATACACTTATACAAGAAATGCTACTCAAAACGCAATGATCACTTTGTGAGCCAAATGGCTTAGAAATACACCGGAAATAGTACTCCGGAAGTATATGCAGTAAAGAGCTTGCATCGCACCCTAGTGTGGATAACACCATCCTTGCTCCTCCACATATTTTTAAAGTAAGAATACAGTCGGACTACTATTTAACAAAGGAGCTAAATCCTGATAAAAAGTTTCGTTACGTGGAAAATTCGTTAAATAGAAAATCGCCATTTGAAATACTTTTACAACACAAAACAGGTTTTAAATTCATAAACACTAGACATAATTAAAATAACAATTGATAAATCAATTTTATCTTGTAAATTATAATCTACTATTGAATTGTTTCAAATGATTTTAACATTTCGTAATATCAAGGTTTGGTGATTTCTTCATCTCCGTCTTTCTCACAATTTATTTCTGTATTGTTTTTATATTTCACACTGACCAAAATATCCGATTCAGTTAATGTTTCTGTATTTGCAGCTTCAGATTCAAGAAAAAGAAAATCATTTATCAGTACATCAGCATTAATTTCGTAGTTCTCTCTTAGTTGTACTCACAATTTTTAGGTTCTTCTAAAGCAGGGTTTCTTAACCTGTGGTTCATGAACTCCTAAGGGGTCCATGAGTCATATTTTGGGGGTCCGCTAACTACTTCCAATTTTTAAAATGTTTGGAAGCCTACCCATTGCTTGTAAAGCGATCTATGGCAGCTATAATTCCGTTTGCTAGGTGTATCTTTGCGAAGCGGGATTTTCAACATTCGTGACAATAAAACAAAACATCGAAATCGATTGAATGTTGAACATAATATGCGCGTTGCTTTGTCGAAAACTATCCCACAATTCAATTTGTTAATTAAGGAAAAGCAGCAGCAACCTTCACATTAAAAATTTTAATTATAAAAATTTTGTATACTATTAAAATAATAAAATTAAATGTTTTCTAATAATGGATGGTTTTTGCAATTGTTTTTTTCACAGGGGGGTGGTCCGTGACTTCTTAAAATTTTTTAAAAGGGTTAAGAAACACTGTTCTAAAGGAATATCATCCTCGTTCTCCGCTCCAAATTCTCCTCTCTGACTAAGAATCCAGCTTTAGCAAAACTGTTACGAATAGTATGATTTGTAACTTCATAGTTCCATGCTTTAGAAATTTCTGTTAAGCTTTCTCGTAAGATGATTTTTGGCATGGATTCCTGTATGAAATGCAAACAAAAAGGGAAAAAGGATTTTATTGCTTTCTCTATAAGTTAAGTTGCGGCGAAAATTAATTCCAGGTCATTTTCCCCAATCCTCATTTATCAATGGAAGCTCGTTAAATAGAAGTTCGACTGTATTTGTGTTTTGCTTAAGGAAAAATGGTTAATTTTTAACTATGTAGAAGACTTATTTAATAATTCTAATTATATGCCTTAATACTTCATATACAAAATTATGTTCTTGTTGTTTTCCCAAAAAAAGTTTTTCTTTCTTTTTTTGGAGAGGGAGGAAGATTGATTATTAAGCTGCATATTTTAAGTGGCGATATAAGTGACCATAAGCGTGAAAAATAGTAAAATACAATTAGTGGTATCTTGAAAATCGAGGGGTGATAGATGAAGCAACACTGTAGCGAAAATTATGATGCCAAGAAAAGAGCAATAGTGTTTAAATTTTGGGTAACTTGTGCTCTCACTCTACCCCGTTCTTCACCAACAACGGCTACACGCGTATAGCATTAAATCAGCAATTCAGTTACATTTAGAGATCAGTGAAAAAGTCTCTTTGCTCTAACTCTGAAAAGGAGGTTTTCCCTTACTCATAAATACACAAAGCAGAGCTCGTTACGAATTAGAACTGGTTGAATCTCTTTCCTTGCTTCGGAGATCGCCTTACTTATTATAAGGCCTGTTATGAGGCAAACAAACATTCAAAACAAAACAGTTAAGAGACTCAAGCCTAATTTACCGTTGTGCATTACGTGAATCTCTAAACTGTTGATTCACGAACTTCAGCTTATCAAAATTTTCTCTTGAGTTTTGCTAACCTAGAATTTTAATTTCATAACTTGCGCATTTATTTCTACCTTACTAGCAACCCTCCTTTTTTTCTGACTGGGTTCACTTTTAGGCGCGTACGATGTTTTTTACTCAGATTTCTAAAAAACGAAACGTAACTTTGTAATATCTTCGAGAACACGGGTCTCAAAGAATAATGAAGTAATGGCAGGTTTTAGCGAGAATTACTCAATTGCCATGGCGAAAACAAAAGTGTAAAATTGATAGTTAAAAAGAAAAAAAAAAAGAATCGCAAACGTAAACGGTCTAAAAATGACCTTCTCTCTCCCTCTCTTTCTTTCTTTTAGAAACTTTTAAGACGTAATAATACTAATTTTTGATCGACTTCAGACAATATGCCATCTTCGAGTGAACTATTTTGTTAGAAATTTCGATATTTAACTGAAGAATTAAACCAATGAGAATTTATTCTCCCTTATTTATAAAATTTATTTACAACATAATAGATTTAATATTTTTAATTTTCTAATCCCGCAATTAAGTAAAAAACTTTGTAACACATTTTATTCAATCGTGAATCCATGTGGTGTTTCATTTTTTTTCTGAATTTATTTTCTCATGTTTTTAAAACCTCGATATTTTTGCGATTCGTGGAATTCGAATTGAGTAATCTTTTTTTAACACGCTCGATTTGTGCTGATAGTATTAGTACTTCGATCGGTTTTTTTTTCAGGAGTTCTTCATAAGGTTCTTTAAAAGCCCTTTATTTTTCATCAAGTATTATTACGACTTGCGGAATTCAAAATGCACTTTTGATTATTCACTTTTTGTCTTTACGTGACGATAACCATAATTTTTTCGGTAGAATTTTTCGCAGTTTTTGATTTCTATGTGGAGTCTAAAATATTTTTCATATATTATTACGGCGCGTAATTTTCGGTTTGCGCATAAAAGTAACAAATTTTAGACTCGCTCGATTTACACTATACACATACAGTGATTCGATCGTTTTTTCGGCACATATTACTGTTGATTTTCACATGTTTTTTTTAAAATTCTGCTGTAACCCCTTCGATATTGTTACGATACGGGAAATTCGAATCACTCTTTTGAGTATTCACTATTCTATCGATTTTTTTAACCTATTTTTCGGTTCTTATTACTATTTATTTTCGATGGGTTGTTTAAATCCTCATACTTATAATACGGTATTATTTATTTACGCTCTAATCCCGAAGCGTACATTTAAGTAACTTTTTTTTTCTCGTCATTTCCTAATTGCGTTAATTCGTCATAAATCTAAATGGTTTATCATAATTTTTTTTTTTTAAACAATTATTAAGAAATTATTTTAACTGATTTCATGGTTTTTAGAATTCCGTTTTTTTTTAATGCAACTATTTAAATTGGGTGAAAGATTTTACTCTTTTTATCAGTTGGGGTGTTTTGACAGGTGTGAATTCCTTTCATTTCCTTTGTAATAGTTATATTTCATAGAATTTTTTAATACAAATTTAACTCTGTTTTTTTTTTTTTTTTTTTTTTTTAAATGGAAATTTTTTGTTATTTTTTAAAAAAAGCAACATGCAATAGTTATAATTAGAATGTTTGTTTATGTTTCTTTTAATTTTTTCTTTGCGCTTTTATTAATTTTTTGCTTATATTTAGTTTATTTTTTAAGCATGATTAAAAAAAGCATGAAATTCATTTTAGTTAAGTCGAATTTTCGAGGGATCTTTAAATACTCTTTCTCATATTTACGCACAGTATACTGATTGCTGTAAAAATAGTTCAAAAATATTAAGAAGAAATAAGAAATAATGTAGGAGAAAATGTCAGATTCCATTATTTACCTATTGTTTGTCTGGTAATAAAATCATTCAATGCCGGTACCGGATAAAATATTACTTGAGAAATAAGTAGTATTAAGTATTCGCTTGATAATATAAATATTCGTTTGATAATATAAAACCAAATCGATATGTCATGGATAAAATATTTGGTATTTTGAGCTAAAAAGTGCTTTTTAGTGTCGTTAAAGTCTATAGTTCGGTATTTCACAATATTTTTTAATATTTTATGCATTTGTTTTAATAAATATATAAAGACAAATTAATATCACAACTTTAATTCTTTTTTAAAGACAAATAATTTATATTGTCTTTTCCTAAAATATTTGAATTTTGACTTTTTTTATAAGCCTGACTATGTAATCATTTTGTCCATGAGGGATAAACAACCATGAAGCTATACTAATTTTTTATAAAAAAAAAAGAAGCTATTTTTATATTTTTTTTCATTGCTGTTTTTTCATTGCTTATATGAATATTTTAGCCGGGACAATATTTTTCTATGTCCCTTAAACTGTCCTAAATCTATGCATATTTTTATACCAATACACTAATAGTCACAATCAATATAAAAATCCTAATCAAATGATATGTTGGGCTACATATGTGGTATAAGCATACATTTTAAATAATTGAAGAGCTTAGTGATACTCAGGAAAAGTACAAAATTTTGATCTAAAAATTTGTTTTGTTCAACTGTCAAAATTTTTTCATAATTTTTCCTGCCATGTCATCAAATAAGACGGTATTAATTGAGAAAATGATTTTCATAATCTGCTTCCTATTGTTGCTAAAGCTGTTTCTGAATGCACATAACACTCACTTAGATTCATCTTACATTAAGTTCTTCAATCATGTAATAATAATGTATTAAAAATCATACCCAATATGATTATTATTTTTTAAGAATAGAATATTGTACATTTTACACATCATTTATTGTACATTTACATCCGATGGATAAATTATTTTAATTGGCGAAACTAATTTTTTCAATTAATGAGTGTGTGTCTATACCTTTTGCGATCCAAGTGCTTCTATAAACCTTTCAGATTTTAGTACAAGATTATTTTGAGTTGTACTAAACCTATGTTTAAAATCCTTACTAGTTTTTACATATTCTCTTATTTGTAGGATTTAGAAGAAGCTCTTGTGGAAGAAGAGAGTGTTGCACTTGCTGACATCTTCGCTAGGCTCTTGCGGTATATTACCGGAAACGTTGATATTCTGTAAGTTTAACTTATTCTTAGTTATTTTCAATTTGATTTTTAGTTTATTTTTAATTTGTTATAGGGGTTAATTCCAATTATTTTTCATAACTTTATATAAATTGAACACTAATTTTCCAAATGTGATTAATTTTTAAATTAAAGTTAGCTATTTGTTTGCAAGATTTTCTCTAGCTTTTGAGAGCGAAGCACTTCAATTTTGGATTATTCGCCTTCTCCATACAATAATTTCGTTATAAAAACTTTTATTTTGTTTCGACATGCCATTTATTCCTCCTGCTTGGCCTAGCTGCTTTTCCATATGTATATAAATAATAGAATAATGAAATTTAAAAAAATGATTTTCATGGGTTTTTCTGTGAGAATCTTCTTTCTGTTTACATATAAATCTTCAATAAAATTCATTTTCTTATCTAAAGTGTGTGTAGAATTGCTGCTTTGTGCATGTATATATATGTGTGTGTGTGTGTATATATATATATATATATATATATATGTATGTATATGTGTGTATATATATATTTTTGTATATACAGTACAGAACCCGTTATCCGGAAATCAGAAAACCGGAAAACCAAAAAACCGGAACGAAATTCGATAAATTTTCTCGCCATTTTTTAAAAAAAAATTTTTTTCCTCATAAGATTTTACGATTTTTCTTTCTTTTTTTAAAGATGTTTACCTTACCATCATTTTGGAAATAATCATTAGTGTATTACTTCATCGTTTTTTCTTATTTTTAAAATTATTTCCAAATATTTTTTTTTTTAGTTGGGTCTAACAATAAAAAAAACGGCTTTTTGTAGCGATTCAGAAAACCGGAAAAATCAGTTATCCGGAATAGCGATGGTCCCGACCGTTCCGGATAATCGGTTCCCTACTGTATTATATATTTATGTGTGTATATATTATATATTTTTACGGCTATACTCGTGTGCGCTGATGAAAAGATTATAAGCTCTTCGTTTTTTTCTCCAGTTTTTTTAAAAAAATTTCATCCTTTTTTTCTTTTTTTCCTTCTTTTTTTTAAAAATCCGTTTGTTATTTTTTTAATATTATTCCCCCCCCTTTTCATATGTCTATAATTTTCCTTTGTTTTATCTTCATTTTGAACTTATATATATACATACACACACAGTTTAAAAGGTTATTTTGTGTTTAAGTAATTTATACTTGGCTATAAAAAAGTATTTTTTAAAAAAAAATTTTTAATGCCCGTAAGTATAATAATTTGGTAGAATTTGATTATTTTTAAACCGATAGATCATTAGTCGTTTTTAATTGTAAAAAAAATAATACGAAACCTACATTTATTTAATTTGTAATTATTTTATAAATTAAAACAAAGTTTGCATAATGTTTTTTTTTAATTTAAAGAAATTGGCTATTAGTTAAAACGACTAAATTTTTTCAATTAAATAAAAAGCTAAACAATGTTTTGACACTTTTATAATAGTACTTGTGGTATATTTTTTTTAACATTAAAATTCTCTTAATGGATGTTCGTTTGATTATTTGTTAGATGTTCAGTATCATTTTTAAACCTATAAATCTTTTGTCTATTTTATTTTTAAAAAATGAAATAATAATAAATAAATAAGAAATTTTTATTTTTACATTTATTAGTTATAGAATTTGACCGTCAGTCTTGAAATTTTATTTTATTGTTTTAAATAAATAAATAAAAGGTCTAACGATGTTTCAAAACCACGTTTTTTCTCAACAAATAATTACAAATATTTTTTACAGAAATGAACACTTCTTAAATTTTTTTTTGCTTTCGTTTTTAATTTTTTTTAATTTTTAATGCACTTGTGTAAAATATTTTATTACAGTTTTAAGATTTATTGGTTTAAAAATAATAATAAGACATTTTTAATTTAAAAGAAATGATAATAAAGATTGTGTTTGTTTTTACTTTAACATCAGTCTTAAGTCAACCATCTTTATTATTGTAATTGAAAATATTAAGCAATGCTGTTGATCTTATCGAAGCATTTTTTTAAAAATTAGCATTTTCTTTTGTAATAGATTTATTTATTTTATTTATTTTTTATTGATTCAAAGATTTCTGATTGATATTTTGTGAACATATGTTGAATCGCGAGACATCGCTATATCGTGATGTCTGGTGTTATATCAAATCTCGATATAAAATTTGTTACATCGACTAGTCCTTCTCAGGACCCTTTAGATAGCATATCGTTTGAATGAACATAATAAAATTTTGTACATGGGTATATGGTCTCCCTCACAAGAATGTTAAAAACAATCGCTTAGATGTCACAATTATAATTAGAGTTATAAAATTTTGAAATTTTTGAATGGCAATACCTATTTTTGTTTTTAAGCGTAATCTCGATAGTGAGAAATTTAAAATGTAGTTGGAATGATATTTTTGAGAAATTCAAATTGCAACGCTAGCCCTTTGCCAAGCTTTACCATCTTTCATGACCACCAACAAAAATAGAGTCTGATGAAAACTTTTTAAAACAAAAGAAATTTAGGACTTGTTGGACATATGAAGGGGAACATGTCAAAAATTTGTAAAACATAGTGATTTCTTTGAAATTTCTTCTACACTTTTATAATAGGTTTTTATCATACTATCTTCTCATTGGTGGTCAGGTATATATATGTGTGTTTGTATTTCTTTATGTGTGTAGGGCTGTTCAAATACAATGCACGGCTGTCATCGGCAACCAATAAAGTTTGAGTGGCGACTTTATTCTTAACTTTTCAAGTACTCTCTGATATTTTTTGTTGTTGCTACTTTAACACTTAACATACTATAACTGATCAAAAGACCGGTTATTTTATGTCGTATTGTATTGTAAAGAGTTGGTATGTTTAGTGTTAATATTTAGATGGAGAAAAATCGGTCCCGGAATTGAGCTAGAAATATTTTTCATTCTTCATTATCACCAATGTTTTCAACAATCATTGGAGACAAAATTCCATTTTTTCCTTATCCTTGCACTTATCCGTATTTCCCAAATCTCTGATTTCGTGTGATGTTATGTTATTGTGTTTTTTAAAAAATCATGTTGAAATGTATAGCAATTACTGCGTAATTGCATTCCGGATCAAACTAATTTGATGAAAACTGTCAAGAAAAAACTTTCATAACCGATTCTAGATTTGTATTAAAAAGTTATAAAAGTAGTTTCGTATTAACATCGGGATTTTAAAGATTAAGTTGAAATCCATGGGTACAACAGTTGAAAAATTGATAAAAAAAAGCAAGTGATTCTGCCATAAAATCAGCGCAAGATATTATAAAAGCTATTTTTCTTATGCGTAATTCAAAGTTTGTCTGCTGTAATGATATCCAATGAAACATATTGATATTTAAAAAAAAAAAAAAAATACATGTAGAAATTTGTGACAATTGTTGAATATATAGACTTATGATGAAATCTGCGCAAAATTAAACTGATCTGATTGAAAATTGATATTTGATGACTCACATGCGCTATTTGAGATTCATGAGTCATAATAGCCTTACATTAAAATTATGCAAATTATCCAAATTTACTTAAAAATCTACGCCTATAAAGCAAGAGAAAAATCATGTGGACTCGCGACGAAATAGACTCAAATCGAACGTGAACATCATTTTTCAAATGGGGATTTGAAAATCATTTGCAGTGGTATTATCCCATCAAAATTATCGGAATTTATAAAACCGTATGGAATTCTATAATAATTGTGGGGAACCCAAAAGGATTTACGTTAAAATCAGTTAATGTAATCACTTCATATTGAAAATTGTCGCTTTAATTTTATTTCTGCAAAATAATTATTAGAGAAAACATTGTTTTTAACTGCTGCAAACGCATTATTTTGATGCAAATCTTGTGATTTAAAAAATTGTCCTTAAAATTTTTCAGGTTTCGCGAACTAGAAGTTTGTTGGCTGAAGTTCAACACAATTAATAAATTTGAATAAGAAATCCGCTATATTGTGTAACCGCAAACTCTTTGGTAGTATAAATGTAAATTTTATAGTAAAAGCATAATACTTTAAAATTCCTCTAAGACCGTTTTTTTTTATTTCTTATATATTTTTATAATTTTAATATTTCTATGATAATTTTTTATAATATTTTGCTATGTTGTAATCAGTATTCAAAGCATATATTTAATTTTTGCGCATAGATGTATTCAATAAAATTCTTGGAGCCTTGTGTATGTGCATATATATGCATACACGCACACATATATATATAAAATACTCATTGCCATGAAAATTTCCGCACCTTGATAGAATTGTCAGTATGAAACAAAATCTTGCATACATCAGAACAACGTTGATATAAGTAAGTGATTGAAAAAATCAAAGCAAAATCGTTATTCATTGCAGGAAAAGATACAAATGAATGATGGATTTATTACATGCTTAGGTTACCTTTAGCGTGAATGCTGGATGTAATATGTTATGATAATGTTCCATTGTTTGTGTATATGAGATCCATGAATGACTTCAGTGGTTTCCAAGTAGCTGAACATAACCATTTCCAGTCAATGATAGGTGCTATCGAACCATGGAACCCAGTCCTTGCCATGAAAAAGCAGCCCACATCGTTATGGATCCACCACCAGATTGCACAGTGCCTTGTTTACAACTTGGGTCCATGACTTTATGAGGACTGCACCACACTCGAACTCTCCCATCAGTTTTGACCAGCTAAAATTTTGACTCATCTGATCAAGCTGCAGTTTTCTTGTCCTCTAGGATCCAACCAATATGGTCATGCGCCCAGGAGAGTCGCTAGACGTGATAAGCTTTTAGTAAAGGCACTAGAGTTTGCCTTCTACTGCTTCATTTCAATACAGCTAAGTTTCTCTGCATTGATGCTTGTGGTTGTTTCACACAATATTACGTGTCTTTTAACACTGACAATAGCAGTGGCGAATATAAGTTCAAATTTTGGAGGGGGCCCAACATTTAAATTTTTTTTAGTTTAAAAAAAACTTAAGTGTTGGAATTAAACAATCTCGTTATCATTTTCTTATGCTTTCAGTTTATAAACTATGAGTAAACAAAATTGAACGTAACAATTGATTTTATTTGGATTGACGACTGTACATACATATATATATATATTTATATATAAGAAGTTTGTCTTTTTAAGTAAAATTTACAAAACAAAGTTCAGATTTCTTGGTACACTTGCAAACTTATCAAGTACTTCTTCATCGCTTATTTTAACGTCTCTATGGATGGAAAGTAATGCAAATCCATTAAGTCTATTTTCCGAAGTGGTGTTTCTTAAGTAAGACTTCAGTCTTCTTAAACTTGAGAAGCTTCTTTCCACAGTCGCAACAAAAACAGGTAGAACTGCTAGTAATTTTAAAAGAATATAAATGTTAGGGAAGAAAGTCTTGTCACATTTTTCTAAACAACAAATTGCTGTTTTGGGAAGATCTTCAGATTTATCCCGACTCCACTTTTCTCTCCATAACATAAATTCACTTTTCACGATCTCTTTATGGGACAAATCGTCTTCGTAGAAATTGAAAGCAGCTTCCAGAGAACTGAAATCTGTTTTTATACAAAATTNCCCATATATACGCCCCTGGACAATAGTACTCACACGTCAGGGGTTTTGGCCATTAAGTGCAGGCAGTCAGCCACTATGTTGTCCATGGTTGGAGGTTATGCCTGAAATTAGGTATTCTCGGCGCACTCTTGATACTGTAGCTCTAGGCATCTTGAACTCCCTCAGAATTTCCGAAATTAATTGTTCCATATGTCAAGCTTCTCCTGCCTTCCCACGTTCAAATTGTGTTAATTCTCATTTTAGTCATAATTACATCAGAGACATTCTTAGATACTACTTAGAATCACCCTGAATAAATTTTAATCTAATGATCGGATTTTTACATTTTAGGACTCAGTCTTAATGGTTTGAGGAAGTGACCTCAAATTTGCTAATTAATTAGTGCAGTTGATATTTTAAGTTATGAAAATCAGACAAAAGCGTACCTTCTCTAAATAAACATAAATTTTTTTTTTCTTCAAATGATTCAGATTTCTGATCCCCAAAGTATCTGAGATAGTGGCAATCTGGAAAATATTCTATTAGTTTTTTCAGGAGAGCGCTCCAAAGTTTAGACCCCTTAATGTTAATTTTACTTTTTGCTAATTTCTTCGTATCTGAAACTTTTTCAGCAAATTGAAAATTTTTTACATTCAAATGTAAAATTCGTTTATCCAAAGATAATTCTGTGCAAAAAATAACTTTTAGTAAATATTTATTATCTTAAGAATGGTCAAAACAATTTTGAATTGTAAGCTATAAAATTTTTTTTCATCATTTTAAAGATTATATTTTTACATGGCAAAATACATAATTTGAGCGAAATTCATTTAATAATTCCTGAGAAATCAAATTTTGGAAAATTCATATTTTTAAAATTTGATTTCTCAGGAACTATCTGACAGATTTCACTCAAATTTTGTATTTTGCCCTGTAAAATTACATTTCTTAAAATAAGGAAAAAAAATTGTATTTTACAATTTTTAAAACTTTTTCGACCATTCTTAATTAAAATTAAAAATTTTTTTTTAATATTTACTAAAAGTTACTTTTTGCGTGGAATGAATTATATTTGGATAAATGAATTTTATAATTGAGTATAAAAACTTTTCAGTTCGCTTAATTCTTGAGTTATAGCAAAGTAAAATTAACAGTAAGGGGTCCAAACTTTGGAGTGCTCTCTTGACCAAACTATTGTGGGTCATAAATCCAAATCTGTTGGAAAAAAAAGGTATGTTTATTCAGAGAAAGTACTTTTTTGTGTCAGATTTTGTAAGTTAAGATATTGTCTGCACTAACTAATTAGCATATTTGAGCTCACCCTCTCGAGCCATTGAGATTGAGTTAAGAGTGTGAAAATCTGACCATTAGATCAAAATGTATTCATTTTGGTGCTTTTTTTTAAAAAATTTTTTTGTCCATAGTACATATTATATGTATGTATCTTTGTGTAAGGGGTTCTTATAATAATAATAACATATATATGTTACTAATTTAAAGTAACAGAAGCACTGTGTTTGCAGAAAAAAACTATTTTTTTAAATTGAATTTGTAATATTTTTTATTCTAATATTATGGGGGATTTATTTGCTTTTTGTTGTGCAAAAATGCTGGAATTATTTCCTTTTTCACAATTAGTAAATCATCATCACATTTAAAAAAAATACTAATTAAAAATCGTGATACTGTAGCAGTAACTACAGAAAAAAGAGATAAACACCAAAATCATGCGAATCGGATTCCTCGATAAGCGATAACTCAAATGAGTGTTTAGTTTCGAGATTCTGTTGTTGTAATAACTAATATAGTTTTAAAAATATGGGATTATAAAAACTATGTGGAAATCAATAGCAATATTTGCCAAAAAAAAAGAAAGAAAATCATTGTTTTTAACAGTAAGTACTAAAACATGGTGCTTAGCATTTTTAAAAATAGCATAGCTTAAAGGTGCTTATTTTTCATTTTTGTTTTTGAAAAGCCTTTAAAGGTGCTTTTTTCATGGGGTGGTTTTAAAAAGTGCTTTAATTTTCCCCTTTCGAATTTTTTTTTCCTTTTCTACCATGTTGATTTTCGCTGCGTATTATATGCAAAATGGTGGTTTTCACATTGTTTTATTCAACTTTTTCACAATTCATTCAACCACAATCCATTTTGATGTGCCGTCAGTCCGTAAGGTATGATAGCACCAATCATGTTACATGTTTGATGAAATACTTGGAAGTGGCTACTGAGCTGGGTTCGGTTCTTCAGAAACAAAAACCATGAAATAAAAATATCTTTAAAAAGTTCATGATATTAGATTTTTTTTTTATATATATATATAATCTATTTTAAATTCTAGCAGAAGTCTGTCATCTATTTTTTTTCTTTAAATTTTCAAATGAGAATTGAACAATCACAAGCATTTCTTTTCCTTTTGATGTTCAAGAAAGGTATCTTTTGAATATAATTCTGCAGAAAAGAAAAATCTTCCAAAAATTTTTGCTCTAAAGAAAACAAATTTTTTACTTCCCAAAGGAAAAATCTTTCTTTTTTGCAAGAACTCTGTAACATTCTATGACAATGTCACCATGATTCTGCCATGGGGGTGTGTATATATGTATATATATTTATATGTATGTATAAATATTTACATGTATATATATGTATGTGTGTAGATATATGTATATATATACATACATTCATACATGTGTAATCTTTTTCGACTATGTGAGTAACTGAAAGTTTTCTATAAAACAGCAACAATGAAAATTTTAAAAATCGATAATTTAAAATTAACTACTATTACAATCTGCCTTTGCTAACGCCAGAGGTGAAAATCTTTGATAGATCCATGATTTTGCGTTTTTTTTTTTTTTTTTTAATTGTAGCTTTTGTTTTGATTAAAGAGTTAAAGCTTCCAATAATTCAAACTATTTTTTTTTTTTCTGATGCTACAGAAATTGATTCACTTTCCTGAAAACGTTACTTATGTCGTACTCTTTTTATCTTTCTCTTTTAAGATGTTTACCAGTCATTTCATTTTATAATTTCTTTCTCTATTTTTATAATTAATTAATTAATAGTTACTTATCTCTTCTTTAATGTATGCAGCTACCCGTGTAAAAATCTAGCTACTCTACTGAAATTTCTTTCTTTTTTATGTCTCTGCTGTTTTCACCCTATACTGTTTAGTTATATATATATATATTTTTTTTAATTAGGATCAGAAACTTTGAATCTTTTTTACGAATCATATTGATTAGAGAAAAAGCTGATGTTCCTCGATTTTTAGACAATGGCACTACATGGCAGGAATTAACTCCTGAAGAAAAGGTAAATTTTGCTGCTAATCTTTTAAGTACTTAGTACAAAATTAGTTGAGGTAACAAAGACAGTGAAATCGTAGTAGAGCCGAAAATAGTATAAAAGTACAATTTTTATTCAGTAAACCAAAATAAAAAAAGTTATCCCTTGAATAATCTTTGTTTGAATGATTTTCACATTAAAGACCCATCTTCATGGTTCAAAGTATTAATGAAATGCTCAAATGAGACACAATAATAATACTATTTTTCTCTGAACTTTGAAAGACTTGTAATCTTGACTATCAAACTGTGAGAACTGGCAGCAATCTGGAAAATATTGTCCCCAGGGCCATGCTTAGGGGTGGCCTAACTGGGCGCTTGCCCGAAGACGCTGAAAATTCAAGACTGGTTAATAGTCATGTTACAAGTTTTTTTTCCTCCCTTCACTTTCTTGCCACGTTGAGGAAGTTTCTTTAAATCTTCCTAAACTACACTCCTAGTTCTATTTCTTTCCCAGCAGAAAAGGCTATTTATCTTGTAGCCAATTATTGTTGCATATGTGAGTTAATAGATCTTTCCACAGGGGGTTGTAAAGAAGACATTGCTATTGTAGTCTTCTTCTCCTGTTGTTAATTACTGTTAATGACTCAAGAATTTCAGTTCCAAGAAGGACACTGAATACTATCGTAAAAGAACCTTACGGTAGAAAAATAGCCCTTATTGATGCTATTCCAAATTTTGTGATTGCTTTAATAATTTTTCTTGTATCCATTGCTATAGCAGAATGTTATTAAAATTGCATTAAAATTAGCTTATCCCTATTTTTTCTTATCTTTGCTAAACCTTGGATATCTTCTTCTTCCTTAAGTATATAATTCAGACTAGTTATTTTACTTACGTTTAATATGTATCTATTTTTATTTCAGTTAATGCTCTTTCACATCACAAGTGTAATATTTAAAATATGAACATTAATTCAACTTTGATGTCATAGAAATTAATTGTATTAAAAATTTCAATTATTACCCATTTGTGACCCTGTGTCGAGGGCTATGCCTAAGAACTGCTGCGAATAATATCAAGAAAAATAAAAAGCATTGTTCGCGTAGTTTAAAAACATTTTATTTAAAAAAATCATTGATTTAAATCACAGAATCTTTTTTTAAGGTATTAGACTAGTTTCGACATTTTAAAAAAAGAAAAATATTTATATAAAATTTTTGAAGAATAAATTTATTTGTTTTATGTGTAAAAACTTATAAAACTAGCAAATAAAAATTACTATTATTTTAAATCGCAGTTCTTGGATAAAAATACGGTATTCGTTTCCTGCTCGCACCGACCACAGTGGTAGATGGATCATGGGTTAGAGTCCCCTGGCCGTCAGGCTAACCGTGGGAGGTTCTCGTGGTCTTCCTCTCCACGTAACGCTAATGCGGGTTGGTTCCATCAAAAAGTTCCCCACAAAGGCAAATTTCTCCCTATATTTGATCCGGGAGATCCCTTGTCACCTGGATTAGGTTCAAAATTACAAGGCTGCGGAGTTGAACATTAATAGTCGTAAGCCCAAAAATTTGGGGCGGCTGTTCAATGCAGGTAAGAAATTTTTTTTTCCGATCATTAAAATATGCCTTAAAATCAATTGTGTAAATGCTCTTTAGAGTTAGTAGCAAATTTTCCTGTTTCAAATTATATATTCAAAATTGTGACCACAAAGACGCAGTTTCAACCATGGAAGTAAAAAAAAGTTACAGGATGCTATGTTAAGAGAATATGGGAGTTCAGGGGCTGCATTTGGATATTTTGTGATGAATTTACAAATAATTGAGTTGTGAAAAGATGCTTTATTATGATACAAAACAGGGCTCAAGAAACCGCCCGTCCTCGGCGGTCAAAAATTCCCCGTGCAAAAATTTGTCGAATGTGACGTCTGCACGGACGGCCATTTCCCCGTTAATGTTCGTGATACATTTTAAATTTTTGTTATCTTACAAGAGTCTAGTGCCTCACTTTTAAAATGACCCTCTAATCTAGAAATCCGGTTAATTCCTTAGTCAGACCAAATGCACATGCTCACTTCATGTTTTCTCTGTCTGGGACTACTGCAGTGGTTGAAAGGGGCTTTTCAGCAATGAACTTACAAAAAAAAAAAACACATTACGTACTGGTTTTAAACAAGAAGCATTAAACGCAACTATGAGCATCTACCTTAGTGGAAAACCCCTTTCAGATTTTTGTGCTGAAACCTCTGTAAATCATTGGCTTGATTGTGGAACTGGCAAACGTCATATTTGATTTATTTAAAAAACGCAGTACCCTCAGATAAATTGACATTCCCAGATAACTTGACCTTTGTCGTTTAAATTATTTCACAAAAGAAAGAAATTATTTCATAAAAGAAATACTGGGTTACTATTAGTAACCTAGTATTTCTTTTATTACTGTATAATGTAATCCTAGTATTTGTAATCCTAGTAACTACTAATTCACTGCGCAATTTGTATAAATGTTTGTAATAAATAAGAGAAAATTATATTTTTATTTAGAAGCTACGGGTTAGTTTCAAAGGAGGACGGGTACATTGTCGGCCAAGCCGTCCTCGGGGATGGGTAAAATTTCTGAGTTTGAAAACCCATGTTTTCTAGCTGCATTTCAGGTCTCTTTAGAAAAATTCTTTTATACCAATATAATACTGTTGCTTTTGATAAAAAAAAAAACTTCATTAGAATCTTTTTGAAACATTTCAAGTGCTTTTATATCAGAAATCTTGTTCTGAAAACAAATTTAATGTGTGGTTGGTCAGTAACATTTGCAATTGTGAAAAATTCATTGAATTCTTCGCTCTTTAAGAACTAATTTATTTTCAAACAATGAAATTAAATACTCTCCAAATGTTTATATAAACCTTAAAATTGTTTGATGAAAGTTTGGATAGAATATCCAAATTGGATATTTTATCCAATATTGGATATAATTTTAAATGACAAAATACGAAAATCAAATTGGTCAGATAATTTCCAAGTTATCAAATTTAAAATGTTTTATCTTTACATTTTATTTTTAAGAACTAATGGACGGTAATAATTTAAAATTTCTATTTTGTCATTTAAAATCATGTCAATATTTGTGTACCTGCTCAAAATTTTATTAACTGTTATTAATTTAAAAAAAATATAAAATTATGTTTTTGCATGGAATTACTTCGGGATAAAAAAAAATTTATAATTGTGCTCTAAAATATTTTAATGTCCCTAAAAAATTCTTGATAAATGGCAAAATGTGCAAAGAGGGAAATTAATATTAAGGGACACAAATTTCATATATGTTTTTGATTAAATTATTGGGAACATATTTCTCAGACTGATTTATATTTTAATGATTTAAAATCCAAATCTGTCAAAAAGAAGTGTGTTTATTCAAAAGTATGTTTTTGTGCTTGATTCTAACCTTTTGAACCAATAAGTTAATTACGTAAAAATATGATCATTCAGAGTTTTTTTTTTTTTTAACTGCTCTATTAACACAACTCAATCAGACATCAATCAGATTGGAAAAAAATGAATTTAGTTAAAGTTATATCAGTTCATCGGGTCTTAATGTATTTTCGTGATTTATTTTTACTCTAATAATGAAATTAGTATTTTTTTTCTGATAGATAATTTTCTTGGTTCTTCAATACTAATTTGAGCACCATGCAATAATTTTGACTTGTTGAAAAACTTTTTTTATATTATAACCTATCAAACATTTTGAACAAGTAAAAGCAAAACAAAGGAATTTTTCCATTTTAATTAGTTCAATATTAGTGATATTGTATTTCATATCACACAAGTTTCACTCAAACAATCATATTTAAATTATTGTTGGAAATTCTTTGAGTTAATAATGAATTATTCTAAATTCAATTTATAATATGAAATACCTGTAAGAATTCTGGCAATATTGTGCTCTTGAAGAAGATAGTTGTGATGCAAAATGCAACCATACAATAATGAGCTCAGAATAATGCCATTAATTATTAGAATTAAGAAATGTTAATTTTGCAATTTTTTTCTTCCTAAAATCGACAGGAAAATTTGTCCTCCTTAAGTCATTAGTTTGTCCTTAAAATTTTTTCACTCCATTATAGAATTTGTATATAATAAAATTAAATAAACAAATTATAGAGCTGCATAGTGTCTGCTTTAAAAGCATTTAAAAAAAATAAACTTTTTAGATGCAAATTAATATCAGTTTCTGTCCTACAAGATAGAAGATATTGAAAGGGTATAGTATAATCATTTATTCATAAGAAATTGACTGGGATTTTTACAATTGTTTATATAGCGTAGTGTCTATGTTTGAGGAGTGTCCATAAGTTAAGGTTTCACTGCATAAATAGAATTTTTTTAAAAAAGAATTTTGTGCAACTATGTTTATTGATTTATTATACATCTTATTAGAAGAAGAAATTGTTCCTTGTTTTCTAACTTAATAAGTTCGAAAAAGGACAAATGAAAGTTAAATTTTGTTAGTTGTATGAAGTAATATTGGATTACTTTTTAATGTGACATTAATTTAAATATTGTTGAAATGTTGACATTTTAATGAACATTTATACATGCTAAATTTTGTGACAGAAATTTTCGTATCTTTGCCTCTATGACTTTATGAAGAGTAAAAAACTTTATAAAAATGAGAGATAAATTTTTACTTTAAAAAGTGCCTCTTTTCATAGATGTTGAACTTCAGAGACTCAAACTTATAAACAAGTTTATTGGGGGCCTTCCCATAGAATAGCTTTTCTAAACCCTATAGGATTTCTAATCAGCAAATAAACTTAATCATGTGTTTTATGCTCTACCTTTGTGTGCACTAAGCAGAGGATTACTAGCAACAGTTCTCATCCATTTCAGTACATATAGAATGAAAATAGTAATGAAAAGGAAATTACTTTTGTGAGTAATTTTTTAATTATGTTATCCCACATGAGAAATTCAACATTTTTTTCAAGTGACAATTTTTAAATTATTCATATTTTAAGCATTTAATAGCAACGTCTTAGAAAATTTTTATCAAGGTTTTATACCTTTTGTTTTAGTCAACTGCTCATAGTTTGATTCAATGACTGGTAAATTTTAAATGAATTGAGATAATGTCAAATAATATTTTTAAGCATATTATATGCAAAAGTATGCAAAAAAATTTATTTTTCATCTTTCATTGTCATTACCTAGATTTGAAATAAAATGTTTTTGGTATTAACTATTTTTTTATTTTGTTTTTAACTCATTAGCTTGGAACTTTAAAGTGGCTAATTGATCATGTTTGTCAAACAAAGGAAGAAGATATTGCTGATTATGTAGATGAAAACTATTCTGCTGATGATTTAGTAAGTAAACATAAGTATAGTATATATATTTTTCTTTTTATACTTATTTTAGTCTTATGTCACTGTGCATTTCAGATTTAAAAAAAAAAGAAAGTTTTTTTCAATTTACAAGCACAATTGTTTTGTGTGCATTAGGGTGGTTATATATTAATATGGGGAATTTTTTTTTCATTTTATCTTTCTCAGCTTCCTCTTAATAGATGATATTTGGAATAAAAATAATATTGAGAAAGTTTCAGCTCAAAGTAATATTTAGACCATGCCCCTGCAGGGGTAGAAGTCCTCCTATATTTCCTATTTTTCCTATATTTTTACAAAAAGCTAAGAAAGCCTCCTATTTTTCCTTTATTTTCTATATTTTTCAAAATTGGCCTATATTTTTTCCCTCTAATATTTTTTTTTTACTATAGAAGACAATTTTCTAGATTTTTCTTTCCTCAAATAGTCATGATCATTTTGAAATTCACTTGTCCTCAATACTGCTTAATGACAATGGGTAAGTGAACACATAGTGTTCNCTCAAAAAATTTTGCTTATTTTGTTATAAAATTGAATGGTAGAAACATAAATCAGGACTCATTTTATGGATAATACTTTTAACTTCATCTTTTATAATTAAAACTTGTTTATAAAACAGTCTTGAAGATTTAAGTGTTTCGATAATCCTCCCAGTGAATAGATCTTTTAGAAACCTTACCATGTGGATTTAGTACAATAACGAAAGTCAAATGTGATTGATATAAGTAAAATAAACTATTGCAATGTATTCCTAATCCCTTTTTATAAAAAAATAATCTTTTTCATTATCTCCATAAGAAGACAAAGTGCAGTAATAATAGTTTCTGTAGATGAAACTTTTGAGAAAGGGTTACATTAATGTTGATGTCGTCTTGTCTAATTGGGGAATGAAGAATATCTTCTTTCTGTTTAATATCTTAAATAATGTCCAAAAAAAAATTGGAAATCATCCTGAAATGGTGTGAAAAGCATAAAAAATGGAATTTAGAAATTTTAACTTGTTTGCTTAAAGATATTCGTATTAGAATATTAAAAAAATGAAAAATCGAAAAGAATCTAAGTTTACAATATATCTTTTAGTCATCATTTCATATTACATTCATCTAGTTTCAATCAATGAAAGAAGTTAAGAGTTAAACAGTACCGTATGATAAACTCAATTGTTATATTTCTTTAAAATCTCGAATTTAAAATCTCGAAATTCGATTACTTTTTAATTTTATTCTAATGATCATAATGACAACAATGCTCATACAATTCAGTTTTTGTTTAAAAAGAACTTGCTAACTTTTTCAAGATTGATAGATAGATAGACTTAGAGGTTGGGCGACTCCGAGGAGCAAGGCACATCAACCGGATGTCTATTGTACCCAAGCCTTAGATGATGACTAACAAAAAAGCTTTATAAGCTGAAACAAAGTTCAGCAAACACCTGACAGGAATGTCCTGTAGTTCCATTCTTGGACCTTTGCACAAAGTTGTCCTAGATGCTCAAATCTTTGAGTAGAAAAGACCTCACACTCACAAAGAATGTGTCATGAAGTCTCCTCAAGATCACTACCACAAAAAAGGAAATTGGGTGTAAGATCCATTGTGTGGAGATGTCTTCTGAGGGTGTAGTGGCCAGTGAGAAGACCACTGATCTTCCTCAATTGATCAGCACAAATGATCAGATAATTTCATTAAAAAAAAGCCTGCCTCAAAATCAAGGAATGGAATTGAGTAAATTTTTTAATGAAAACATTTATAATTTATAGGGAAATAATTTTTGCCTGCTGGTGTTCTTTTTTCAACGCTATTTTATTCAGAAGCTTCGTTAATATTCATAGTTTTAAAGAGTTGTGTGTATTTTGATTGTTATAAAGGGTTCATAAAATAGATTGTTCCGACAAACGGATGTCCAGCAGTGGGACTTAATACTGTATATAGATTTACTCACTTACCCATTCCAGTATTCTACCATTAGCCTATTGAAAATATAGTTTGTTCTACTAGTATCTTCTGTCTGCCTAATAAAAGAACTCAACTAGCAATTGTCTGGAGCAGCAGTCACTAATTTTTTGATTCTCACTGATCGCTAGAAAATATTTAATCTCATTGCCTACCATCTCCTTTTTTGTTGGAAAGCAATGTTCCCCAACTTATTAAAATGGGTGATGCGAAACAACATAAATAATAAAAAGGTATGAAAATTAGCATATCTGTCCATAGCAGCAGACAGCCCTAGAATCTTAAGGGGGGGGGGGCTAATAAGCTATATTTGCAATTTTATCAGTAATTAACAAAGGCATTTTCTGCAACTTTTTTATATATATTATAAATAGTATAATAACTAAATTTTTTTTTTTTTAATAGCGGGGCATATGTGCTGGTCAAGATGCCTTTAATAATATTTATTGGTATTTGGATGGTAAGTAATCACTGGTAAGCATTATTTAACAATTTTTTTTTCTGAAACCCAAATTAGCCTTTTTCTTTATTCTGAAATTTTTAAAGGAATTATTTCAGGCACGTTAGAGCTTTTACAAGTTAGAAATAAATTGAGAAGTACACTAATTATGGAAAGGATTTGCTTTAAGTCCTTATTTAAGGTATGTTACGAAACTCAAACTTCACTTTTAATTACATTCTGAAATCTCATTGATTCATATAAATAATATATAGTATCTAAAATTTTAATTCAGAAGGCTTATTATTTGATTATATAAATAAACATTACTCTATTACTTTTTTATAGTGATGATTATGGTCAGATAATAGAAATTATAGTTTTTGACAATTTTCTAAATAATCTGTTTATAATAAGTTCTTCATATAACTAACAAGAGTTGTAAAATTTTTTTGTTTGCAACAAAACTATTATAATTTTCTACTCTTTAAGCACTTCTAAGAAAAACAAATAAAAACAAAATTGATTGTAAAAAGCAATAAAATAAAGCAAAGAAATCTCACTTTTACTCTTTCAAAATTATGTTTTTTTATAGCTGTAAGGATTAAAAAATGCAAAATTAAGAAAGAATATTCATCTTAGGGAAAGGAAGAATATTTATCTAAATTGCATAAAAAATACAAATTTTACTGGAAAATGGTTATATTAGTGTAAAATTTCTAAATGACTCAGCGCGACATATACATTAGCTTGTATCGAAGAAACAGGGGAATGACGTACAGAAATGTTTTGCATTTCCCAAATGCACATCAAAAATATTTTTCGTATCTTATGTGATTCCTTAAAAAATTATAATTATTCTCCTAAGCTGTTTTTCTGAAAGTATTTTAATCTAACTTAAGACTGCATTATTAAGTAAGTACATTTTATTAATCAAAATTAAATGGATGTCATATGTACTTTTTCAAAACATTAAATTATGTTTGATGTTTAAAACTATCGAAGAAAAGTAAAAACATAAAGCACATTAAAATAATTATTTGAAAATTGATGTGTAATTGAGCAAAATAAATTAAGAAATGTGAAGCATATCATTTGAATATGTGAAAATTCTAGTTAGATTGACTATGGTGTGGCAAAAAGTTTATTATATCTTCAGATATCTGAGACGAATCCAAAGCAATCTGCTATATACCTAATACTTAATATGAGCAAAACCAGCTCCTATGCTTGGGATTGATTTGGGACTGATCCAAAATGAAGGTTAAATATATAATTAAGTGATTGATTTTGATTTTGATTTTTTAAACATATTTATGAGATTTTACTAAATTTTGCATTTAGAAAAGTACTTTATACTTATTGAACTCATTTATCTCGATGCAGTACTTGATACTTTTAAGTACTAAGTACAAAGCATCAGATACACTAATACAAATTCATCTCTACCACAGTCTTGACATCCACATATGACAAAAATATTTTTCAGCTACATTTTACTGTAAAATAGAATTTATAGATATGAACAAATTTTTCAGAATGTGTTTCAATTATTTCTCTTTTGTCTCACATAAATTTTATTTGGTTATCGAATGTTCTGATTATAATGAATTCATAATTTTTGGTCTATTTGAATTAATTCAGTTTTCATAACATTGATGTTGTGTGCCAAATCAGTCAAGATTGCTGTAAAAATGTCCATGCAAACATAACAATTAAGTTTTTAGGAATTGTTTTTCCAATTCAATTGATTTGTACCAAAATATGATAATTTCGAGGACTCGAGAGAAGATGAAGTTAAATCCTTTATAAAATGGAACTCTTGCCATGACATGTGAAATTCATATTAAAAAAAGTTCTTTTATTGTTGCTTAATATATTTAATAGAATTATAATAGTATTATTTTTATCATATTTGTCAGGATAGTGGGTTGTTGCCAAAACTTTTTTCGTTATATATCCTTATTTTTCCATGCCAAACAATGGTTTTTACTAAAAGTGGAAGTGCAGAGTTTGTAATGATGCAGCCTATGTGTTGATAATCTTAAGTTTGGGTGATATTTTTCATTGGTGTGGCATTAATAATAGTGAAGCCTTTCTACCAGAAATTAATGCTCAAAAAGTCAACTTTTACTGTGGAAAATATTGTACTTAATTTTATTAATCTAATCTGAAAATGTTTAAGTAAAAGCAAGCATAATTACATTATTCAATTTTTTAGATTTGAGATTGTATCGAGAGTTCTCACATAAAAGACAAAGCAAAAAAGACTGGGAGTGTGTGTGTTTGACTCTATCTGATTGGCAATCTTTTATCAAGCAATTTCGAAAAACTTCAAATCTTCAGGAGAAAGAACTATATTCTTACTTGAACTTTGAACTTTTCCCAATTGTTGAGCTTGAACTTCTGGTAATTTTAATTTTTATATGTTTTATTAATGAATCTTTGTATAATATTTTTTTTTTCTGATTACAGTTTTGTTTGAAATTATATTTTTTATATCAGTTATTAACAAAAAAGATCAATCAATGCCTTTAAACCCATGCTTTCAATGCACATTCTATTAGTTTTATTCATTGACATAAGTTAAGTGTTTATTCAAAAGAAAAGTTTTAAAACTAAATAAGTTTGATACAGTGAAAGTATGGTTCATATAAGTTTTTATTCAGCTGAAAACTCACTCATATCTAAAACTAAGGTAGCATAGCATAAACTTCTTTGTTTGTTTGTTAATAAGCCAGCAATGCACATGCATTATAAACATATAAATAATGAATGTATATTTTAAAAATATCAGTAACTACAACTATATCTTTTATTATTATTGCACAAAAGTGATTTCATGGTACGATAAAAGCTCCATGTAGCAAATAAGGCATATTACAAGTAAGCACTATTTTACAAAAATGGGCAAAATGGAAGGTATATTTACTTTGGGCATTAATACAGAAAAGTAAAAAATATTTCACCTTATTTCCTTCTTATAGCCTTAGCCCTTTATTATGAATAAAACATGTTATAAAAAAAACATGGTAACAGGTATTATATGTTTGCTTACTGTAAACATGTTATAATAAACAAATAATTTCGCCAGCTTGTTATTTATAAAACATGCTGGCCAAGTTATCTCCCTCCTTAAAATGAAGAATATTGTTGTTTTTAAGAATCTTGTTGCACACTCTAAAAGAATGTGCCTTTTGTCGAAAACATATCTACTGTGCCAATCTCTCTTCCATTGAGAAAAGTCTTTACTCTCCATTTAATATTTTTCTTGCATCTTTCAACCGCTAAATACGATTGGGCAATGAGTTTTTATCTTGTTTGGGATATAATGGTAGTTCAGATTAAAAATTGCTGAAAAGAATATAGATCTATGGAAAAGAAACTAAAAGTTGAAACAAAACTTCCTTATTTAATTTAAATGAAGGAAATAATAATATATAAAAAATAATAAGTAATATAAAAACTGATATAGCGAAAATATATGGACTTCCTATATCAATATTAATTAGAACTCTGAAGATTAAGGCTGAAATCTAAGAGGCATTTTTCACATAAAATAGTCCTTGGAATTGTAAAATACAGCAAACTGATGTTTATAAAGTATGATGTTTATGATGTAATAATTGTTCAAAAAATATTGCAATAAATTGCCTAATGCTGTTTGTTGCCTGTATTTACTTAGCTCACTGTGACAGCAATTTCATTTGTTATCTTAAATTGTTCTTAAAACTGATTTTAACTGTAGTTTTGTTTTGCAAAATTTCATATTTTGTATGGTTGTTCTAAATTTAAAAAAAATATTTTGAGATACAAGTAATTTTGTATTTGTCATTTTAATTTAACAATTAATGTTGTATTAATACTTATTAAAAATGCTTACTTATTTATGGTGTCTTGGGATATTGGTCCACTTTTAGATGCACCTGGATTTCAGCCCCCACCCCTCTAAGAATTCTTTGATGGATGAGATAATGATATTGGGAGTTAAGGAGGGTTGGTTGACTTAGGGTTGCACACCCCTTCGTTTTGGCATACGAAAGGGACACCCCTTCAGTTTGGTGTCCGTAGGGGTAACGCATATGTATGAGAAATTGCACAATCTAATCACTCCTATATTTCTGAACTGATTCTCTGAGTATTTATTTTTTAAATATTAAAAAATGTGTTAGTATCGAAGTGTTTCCATTATTTTGTCCAACCCCTGTATATATGATTAGACACATACATGCATATAAAAATGTTATTGATGTATATTATTTCAATTATTTTTTCATTTTTATTTAATAAAATCTCTCTCTTAGAGATTACATTATTACACTATTCTTTTCAAATGCTTCTTATCGAGGAGTTTGCTCTGGCAACACACTTCTCTATGTCATTGCAAACAAATTACTTAACTAATTTGTTTACACCTAAATGAATAATTTTTACGTAATTGTAATGAAATTTTTTAATTGCCTTCTTGCAAAATATGTTGCTAGATTTAAGGAAATAAAATACTTGGGAAATATTTATATATGAAATAACAAAATCAGAAAGCTGTAGTGGGTAAAAATGATATAATTTTTTTCCCTTTCTTAAAGCATTTTAAAACATGTAGTGAATTTATTATACTAAAAATTTTTAACACAAATCTAAAATACAAATTTGTTTACTTTTAATTTCATATAAGGTATTAATGAAAAATAATCTATTTATTTAAATGAGTCCTTTTGTTTTAAAATATATCTGAGAATAACAAAATAAAGCGATTGAATTGAATTAAAAGAAAAAGAAAAAAACGGGGGGAATGAAAGAAAGAACTATAGAAAGGAAGATTTGGTACTAAGTCAGGTAAGCGAAGAGCTAGTTTAACGATCGTTCAGAAATAGAAACCTAGGATCCAAGCAGAAATCGGAATTTTTCTGCTACATTTTTCACTCAGGATTAAAAAAAACAATTGGTTTTGTTGAGAATGATTTTGTTAAGGCGATAAAGAATCATGCCTAGTACACACTCAGAGCATTCAGGAGTTTTTCAAAACGATCACTCAGAGACTAATAACAGGCCTTCGATATTCGACGGGTAAGGAAGGGGGGTATGAAATTCACATAGGAAGTAAAATGGACCAATATCCCAAGCAACCTGTACTTATATTACTTATTAATATTACTGTTGAAGATCTTTATAATGCAAATCTTGAAGTGCAAATCTATCCAATATATAGAATTTTATGTTTAAATCATTTCACAGGTCATTAAATGTCACAATATATATTTATGGAATAGATCAATATTTAAATACAGTTGAGAACCAATGCTGGGCACTGGAATGCTGGGTAGCTATCCCAGATGTGTGAATTTCCTGGTTTTCTGAATCTCTTAAAAAAATTGTTTAATACTGCTTAACTGTATTTTTACTTTAATAGTGAATAAAAAATAGCTGTATTTTAGCAGTTTCAGTATTCCAATTAAAAAAATTTTGCTTCACTTTTTTTAACTTTATTATATTTATGTAGTAAAGCATAGCATTGTATTTTTTTTAAATTTTTTTAAAATTTATTTTTATTTTTCGTAATTTCCCTACCACCTTCTATTTGCTGATATTTCCTCCTTGTAACAAAATAAAAAATCATTTGTTTCATCTGATTTCATTTACGAGATACGAATTTTGATTTTTAAAAAAAAGGAAAAAAACAGGCAAAATTTAAACATTCTAGCCTTGGATCAATCTGGCAGCGACTGATTTGAAGATAATTTCTTTCTCTACTTTGTAGAGTCGCTCTTTCCCTGTCATTGCTTCATTCCATTTGGCTTTCAGGCATTGAGAATTAGACGGACAGCAGCAGTTTTTTTTCTACCGGAAGGAGCTGTTTTTCAGCATTCAGTTAGCAAATTTGACTCTATATATGTTATTCATTTTAAGTGACGTCACAAGATTTTAAGCATAAGCTCTTGGAGCGTCTTGTTAAATTGTGCTTTAACTTTTTTTTTTTTTTTAAAAAGAAGAAAAAAAATTTTAAATAATATTTTAGGAAATGGAAATCGAAACTTTTAATACTTATTTCATCACAAGAAACAACAATTTGCTTTCAGAAAGTTCTTTTAATTGAGATTTTGAATTCATTTAATTTTATCTAAGTCTGCTCCTTTTTTATGTTTGATTGAACAGGGATAAAAAGAGTCTTCCAGACCCTTTGAAAAAGAATCTTCCTCTGAGTCTTTGTTTTCCAAAATGTTCTTACATTGATTAAATGATTTCACTTCAATTATACACAGATTATTTACGCATTTTTAATATTTTTTGTAACAACTTCATACTTACAAACAATTTACTTTTTCAATTTTTGTTGTTGTTTATATTGCTTGGTAAATTCACGTAGTCTTATTTTCATTTTCAGTCCTTTGTTTATCGTGCTCTGACAATGTGATATTACTAATCAAAACTGGCATAATTTAAATTACCTGATTTTTTTTAAATAAAAATAATTTCTAAATGCTTTCCTAGAATCAAGATTTTATCTAATTTACATTTTTATTAAATATAGATTTTTTTTTAAAATCCTAGAATTTTACAAAAATCTACCAGGCAAAGTCTGGGAAAAAATTTCTTCTTTTAGAGTATAAACCCTTAAAAAGTACTGAATAACTGGCTAAAGTTTATGCGTAATATTAAAAGATGTCATTTGAAAAATTTTAAATTTTTAACATTAAATGTACTGTAAATAATATTTGTACTTTATCGCCCTAAAAATTCTATATAATCAGATTTATAATTCTGTTTAAACTGACATAGCATGTTTTTTTTCTCCAAAATTTGTTGATTATTTGGGAAATGTAAATAAATATTTGCACTAATTTTATGTAGGCACGACATAGCAACCTCACATTATAATGTTCGTTTTCATTTTAACAACAGGGGTCGTTATATCAAATGTCAACTGTATATTACATGAGTAGTGAATATTTAACATAATAAACATCAATATATACAAAATTAGAATTAGCAGCTGTTAACTTTGTTTCTATCTTTTGAGAAATCAATAATGAATTTTAAGGCATTTGGTAAGACATCCAACATTAATTGTATCTATCCCAAATTTTCTTCCAGCATTATATGAAATCAATTTTTTTTATTGTATTTGTTAAGTCATAATTTTTATTTTTGTTCCATGCATTTGAACATATGGTGTTTTTGGGGATGTTGGTTTATCATCTATTTAGTTTTTAATCATAGAATAATCTTAACTATCTATTTTGTTTCTAATTTCTTTTACAGTTAAAATTTGATTATGTAACACACTCAGTTAATTGATGTCAGGGTTCCTACACGGTCAGTAAAACCTGCAAAAGTCAGGATATTCTAAAATTTAGCTAAAAAGTCAGGATTTTTCTTACATATTTATTAAGTCAGAAAAAAGTCAGGATTTTTCTTATGTATTCATCAAGTTAGGAAAATAAAAAAAACTGTAGTTCAAAGACTGACAGGCAAAAATAAAGGTTCAAGATAAAATTCTGTAATTCAAAATATGTAATTTCCTCATAATAACATTCCTCTTTACCTGGTAGAACCTGTCCTGTTAGCAATTTTCCTCCTGTTTATCCAATGATAGGGAATTTTTGATAAGGTTGCTAGGTTTATTGCTCTTTGTGTGAATAACTAGTTTACAGACAACAGTAGCTGAAACAACAGCAGAAAAAGCAAAAAAAAAGGAATTTTTACTGTTTTGTGATGCTGTCAAAAAGAAAAAAAGAAGAGCAAAAGAGTTTCTTAGAGTTTAATCCACAGCAAAAGAGATTACATAATTTTTTTTCGAAATATTTGCACGGAGAAAAAAAAAGTGAAAATTTGTGGGAGATTATAAAAAATTGTTCTTATCCTCTCTCATGGTAACGCAACATTTAAAGGGGGGTTTTCAATCAATAAAAGCTTATTGGTTGAAAACCTCGTTGAAGACTCTATTATTTCACAAAGGCGTGTGTATGATTATGCTTAATTTATAAATGGAATAAAAAACATAGACATTAATGAAAAAATGCTAGATGCTGTAAAAGGATCTAGAACAAGATGGAGACATGCATTAGAAGCTAAAAAAAAGAGAAACGAAGAGAATAAAAAAGCTGAAATTTCTAGAAAATTAATAAAAGAAAAGAATTTGAAATTAAGAAAATCTAAATTGACGATAACTGCTGCAACAGAACTGGATGTTCTTGATTCAGAAATTGTCAAACAACAAAACATGTTGAGAAATATTATATAATATAGGAGCCCCTGAGTTTCTCTGGAAGCTTACAGTATTACAGAAATAAATTTAAAAATACTGAAAAAAAAATGTTTTTGATTTTAATTTTCTCACAAGTTGCATAATTTTTCTATCTGAATTTTTATTTGTATATAATTAACTTTTCTTGACTTTTTTTCCTTTTATATTTCAATATTATCTTTTTTAAAAAAAAAGTCAGTTTGAAGTGAATTGGTGATTTTTAAAAATTAATAACTTAATGTAACAAATGTTCTCGTATGTTTTAAGAGTAAATATTATTTGAAGATACTGATACGTATCTCGCAGATTTGATTAACCCTTTATATCCTGACGACACTCATGCATTTGGTTCCACTTAACATTAAATAAAATAATATTTCCATAATCCAACAGATTTTCTTGATCTTTTTATTTAAATAGTTTTCGTATCTAACTACAAAAACACACTAAAAGTTTAATCTAATCATGATAATTAAAAATATGTTTCACAAGTTTTCTGAAAATATAATTTGGGATATAAAGTGCTATTACGCAATTCCACTTTAATATATAAGTGTTTATCCTATTCAATCTATGATACTTATGACTAAGTAGCATATTATTACTAATTGAAACTGCAATGTTAAAAGTTTTGTTGGAGTGGGAAACGGC
>NC_092214.1:15872292-15951361 GCF_043381705.1 Parasteatoda tepidariorum | reverse complement strand
AAAAAAAGATATTTTTGATTTTATTTTTCTCACAAGTTGCATAATTTTTCTATCTGAATTTTTATTTGTATATAATTAACTTTTCTTGACTTTTTTCCCCTTTATATTTCAATATTATCTTTTAAAAGAAAAGTCAGTTTGAAGTGAATTGGTGATTTTTAAAAATTAATAACTTAATGTAACAAATGTTCTAGTATGTTTTAAGAGTAAATATTATTTGAGGATACTGATACATATCTCGCAGATTTGATTAACCCTTTATATCCTGACGACACTCATGCATTTGGTTCCACTTAACATTAAATAAAATAATATTTCCATAATCCAACAGATTTTCTTGATCTTTTTATTAAAATAGTTTTCGTATCTAACTACAAAAGCACACTAAAAGTTTAATCTAATCATGATAATTAAAAATATGTTTCACAAGTTTTCTGAAAATATAATTTGGGATATAAAGTGCTATTACACAATTCCACTCTAATATATAAGTGTTTATCCTATTCAATATTTGATACTTATGACTAAGTAGCATATTATTACTAATTGAAACTGCAATGTTAAAAGTTTTGTTGGAGAGGGAAACGGCGAGTCAGGAATTTTATTGTAAAAGGTCAGGAAAAACCTGCAAAAGTCAGTATATTGTTTTCTTAAAATAGTGTAGGAACCCTGGATGTGTGTTTAAACAGTTTTTGCGGACATGTATCATAGTTATTTTGACTTTAATCATTAAATATCCAAACATTGTTTCACTTGGTCATTCTTAGACACTTGGATAATAAGTTACGCTGGTTAATCTTAACATGTTTTGCTTTTTGTTCTAAGAAAAACATTTGGTTTAAATTTATATCATAAACTGATTTCTTAACATTATGTCCTCAGACTTGATTGCTCACAATCAACCTAGCATATTGCTTACATTGAAAAAAAGGAATCCTCTATATATACACCCAATATATATTCATGTCTGCATGCTTTTTAAACAACTTGCACTGTAATTGTTTATTTATTTATTAATTTATTTTTTTAATTGCTGTATTCATTTTCTAAGAGATGGGAAATACCTATGCTTGCAACTGCCATTTTTCATTTTGTAAAAGAAATTGAAGAGAGATAATAAGCATGCCCTAATTGAAAAACAAAAACAATATTAAGAACTTATCAAAGTTAAATTTTACTTCCATTTCAGTTGAAAATCTTTCTGTAAGAGCTGAAGTTTGTTTAGGGGATTACTGTTAGAACACAATTACAATGCTGATGTAAGTGAATTATAAATTGTTTTTCAAATATTTTAAAATATTCTTTAAACTTAACATTGTAAAGCAGAGGGTTTTGATTTCAAGCTGCTAATTATGTTTAAATATATCTTTGTGAAAAATTAAGTAAATAAATATAAATTAAAACTTACAAATTTCATATAAAGGAATGACCTGGTCAGAATGTATGTCTATAATTATGTCTAAATATTTTAACAATGAAATTATTTATTTAATTGTTAATATAGTTTGAATTTCAACTTTTGTACATTTTACAGACAAGGAGGACCTACAATATTATTACTTGGGTTTCTTGAATTTTTCTTTTATTTTCAATTAACTTCCATCTTTATAATTATTCTTTTCTAATCGTGAATGACTTTCATGAATCAGATTGAAATTTTCACTAATTCTTTAATTTATTTTTAGTGCAAAAAAAAGCCAAAACAAAGTAAAGCAGAAATAAATGAATTTCTCATAAATCGGGAACGTGAAGATTTAGATGTCATGCTTGAAAAGAAAAATTTTTTAGACTGTAGTAATGGTGTTGATAATGTTGAAGTGAATGGTACAGACATTGAAAAACCCAATGGTGAAAGTGTGCAAATGCAAATTTCTAGTTCAGATGAAAATGATATTGCAGACTATTTAAAAAGTGAAGAAGATAGTAAAAGAACTAACATGAACCATTGTGATGATAACTTAAATATAAATGAAAGCATATGCTCCATCGCCAATAGTTTGGAAAACTCTGCAATGGACATCAAAACGGAAACAAATATGTGTGCTATTTCATGTTCAAACCCTTGTTCTACTTCTTGTAGTAACAATCAAGACTCTTATACAGTTGTAAATAATACATCATGTGGAAATGGTTCTAACTGTAATAACTCTACCACTGTTGTAACTACATCTACTTTATCTTCATCAAGAGATAATGTCCAAGATGGTAAGTTAATTTTATTACATACGTGAACTTTCATTTCGTTATATGTATATATTCTTTTGATTCTTTTTGAGAGATACTGAGAACACTAAATTAAGTAGCTCTCTCAATAGCTTTACTTGAAACAATAACCAATTTAATGTTCTTAAACTTAGCAACTTTGCTCTACCTTCCAGACCCTCAATACCAAAGTTGGTTGCTCCGATTGAAAAAGCTTTTAAATTTTAATTTATTGTTCTCAGAACTTCTCAAAAAGATTTTATTAGACATTTTCTTACTAATATTGTTGATTTGAATTCCAGCTCTTCTACTCATAATCTTAGCAAAACTGCTGTTTCTTAATTGAAATTTCTGAAGTCTTACCCAGACGTAGTTTTTATTGAAGCTGAGGTGGTCAGATAGTAGTTTTAGACAAAGTTAAATGTCTTGAGGAATTTCAAACATTAACTGATGAAGGCACATATAAAGTATTCCCTAAAGATCCTATTGTTAATGAGTTGAATAAAATTAGATCTACAATCAAGAATGCTGTAATTATTCCTAATATTCTGAAATATTTTTTTACGCTTACTAATTCGCACTGGGCTAGGTTTTAAATTTTCTCTAAAGTATAGACTCTTAGACCCATAGACTTTAGACCCATTGTTTTGAAAATCATAACAATTTCAGAGATGCCAAGTCTCCCGATTTTGGCGGGAGACTCCCGATTTTTGATCGAACTCCCGCCACTACGATTTTAACCGTTTTTCTCCCGATTTTCCGTCTTNTTCAATTTTATCCTCACTTTCTAATGTGAATTATTTTATTGCAAAATACTTGAATTATTTTGTTAATGGGCTTGGTACATTCAACCTTAATGAAAACATAATGGTCTCTTTCAATTTAAAATCTTCGTTTACTAGCCTGCCGTTAATGGTATCCTTAATTTCTGAAAAAGAGATTACAAGAGTTCAACTTAAGCCAAGTAGAAATTGGCATATTAGTACACCTTACTCGCATTTGCTCAGAGCAGTTCATTCTTACTTTTAATAGTAAATTTCATTGAATGATTGATGTCTTAGCTATGGGTAATCCTGTCAGCCCCTTCTTAAGTGACCTGTATATGCACTATTTTCAAAGGAAATTCTTTGGTTTATTATTCTCTTTTTGCAGGCGAATATGTTGACAGTTGTTTTGACATTGATTATGTTCTTAATATTATGAATTCTTTAGAACCTTGCATTCAATTCATGTTTGAGCAGGAGAATAATAAATGTTTTTTTTGAAGTTTCACTCTTTCCTCATAATTTTCCTGTCTAACTAAAAGCTAGTTGCCTGACAAACACTTGTTTATCATGCTTCTAAAATTTGTTCTAATAGTTTAGTTATCTTCTTAATGAAGAGCTTCTTAATGAAGAGCTCATTAACCTTTAAGCTTTTACAATTAACCATGGATTTCCATCTAATATTATTAATTCCTTTCATAGATAGTTAATAGGGCAATCCAACAAACCCTTTAATTCAAACTTAAGCGATTTGATTATTTTACCCAATTATCTGAAAATCAGTCCCCAAATTGCTAAAATTTTAATTAAATAGAGATTTTTGGCAAAAACATTGTAGTGTTTGGCAACTCCACTAGACAGTGGGCTGCACTCATCTTTCAGGTTCAGCTAAAAAATAGAGATTTTGGCTGGCATGTGAGGTCAGTTGTTATCAATTATTTTTTTTTAATTATTATTTTTATGTCAATTTGTTTTGTTTCTTAATAAAGTGTGATTTGTCAGAACTCATTTTTATCCAAATAATTATCGAACCAAATTAACATCTTACAAACATTTAGTACTCAAACCAAACTTGATTTCTTGGACTCTCTCCAAATTTTGAAAAATTTTAATAATTTAGTTTGATCTTTTTAGTACCCTACCCTTTCCCAATATGTCTATGGAAATCTTTTCTAATTTAAGCTTTTGCCTCCTGGGGATCCTGTCCCAGTTTATCTCTTTACTTTACTAATGTCATTTAGTGTTTAGACACTTGGGAAGATTCTTGTCTAAAGAACCAAAACTATAGTATGTCCATTTTTGTATTTGATTTGTATTTTAGTCGTGTTTTTTCACTTTTGTCTATGTAACACTAAGTATACCTTATCCTTTTAACTATTATAATTACTCTATTATTTTTCTAGTTAGCTTACAACAACCTCTCAGTGATATACCTAGTGATAGTAGTTCTGTGACGAGTAATAAAGAAAATGCTCCGCCAACATCTGTGAATACTGGAAATGGTATATTTTGAATATATTATTTTAAATTGTCACAAATGAATTTTTTTTCTGTTCCTTAATCGCTTTTTTATAATTCAAAATATTAGTTTTGAATTTAATAATCATTAAATGAAGTAATTCAAATCAGTACTCTTGTGTCAATTAGTATTCATAAATTAAATACTACCTAATACTTGCCTAAAATTAAAAGGGGCGAAATTTTTTTTGGACTGAAACAATACAGAGCAAGTTATTCTTCTCTGCTTACTGTAGTATTTGCCAGATTCTAACATTTTCATAGTCTCATTTGTTAATATTTTTATAATAAATTTCTTACAAAGAATAACCATTTTACTGAATTAAAAGTAGAGATAAAAATTAAATTTAGATAGGGATTGGTTATAAATAAATTAAAAAAGTTAATGTTCAAAACTAAAAATTATTTTAACTAAAAGCATGTTTTTGCTTTCTTTTTTAAATCATTGAAACTCAATTTTTCATCGAAAAAGGACAAAACTTGTTAACAGTTTTTCTGAAATTTTCTGCACCTGTTAGTTTTCTGTCTGACAGAACTGTTGATCTCAGATTGGAAGCTCTAATTATGTTATTTATGGTGGTGCAAGATACCACTTTTTTGTCTTATATGAAAAGAGTTTGGAAAGTAATAATTACAGTAGTGATTCTGAAGATAGTTTAAAACAAAAAGTATAACCATTGGTTGGAAGAAGATACGCAGTGCCTGTGCCTTATCAATTCCCTCTCCTCAAACATTCCATTTGTTTTGATTCTGGTTTCGTTTATTTATTATTATTTTATTTTATTTTATTTTATTTATATATTTATTATTTTTTTTGTGGACATTTTCAGAACTGCAACTAAAAAGTTAGCTAAGACACCTGTAATAGAGAAAAAGATGCTATGTTAATTTTTTTTTATTGCAAACAATTGTTGACTATTAGCTACTACAAAAAAATAATATAATTCCAATTTTTTACTAATCACAGTATGAATAAAAATTGTTTTTTTTCTGCTGTACTCATACATGAGCAATTGGGGATGGGAAGTTCACTCCAAGCATAGTTTATAGCAAAAGATCTTAGTAGTTGTTGGAGTTAGTCTAGTAGCTGTTATTGTTTAGTAATCTTAGAAACTGTCAATTTTGACAAAACAGTTTCTAAGATTACTACAGTAGTGCATTAATGTAAAAAGTTTTGAATTTAGCATAATTAGAACGTATAGTTCAATTTGTATTGAATTATTTTCCATTTATGTAAATAGGGTGTTCAGTTCATACGGGCGTACTAAACCTATTGTTTTTTAAGAGGTAGCAAAATTTTAAGAATTGTTTTTAAGAATAAATAATGTATTTAGTGAAAATGATATTTAAAAATTGGCTATTTTAATAATTGCATCTAATATTTAATTTATCGAATATAACATCAAATAGCTTTCAAGTTTAAGTGTATTATTATTCTTGTATTTGCTGTAAGTCAGAAATTTTGCCTGACTGTTAATTTATATAACTGTCATTTAATTTAGAAAACGTGTTAGATCTCTTCTGTACCACAATCAAATTTAAAAAGATAGCTATTTTATTAATCCTAGCTATTTCTTATAACATTTAAAAGCTCGTTTTAAATTACTTTTCTATTTATTAACCCATACACACTTTCTTCACTGTGGTTGAAAATAAGCTTTTCTATTCTGTCATATGAACTCTATATCTCTTACTTCTCCTTACATACAGACCTAAATGAAAAAGAAAAGACTACAGGATTGGCACTTTTACTCGGATACACAAATCTCTGTTTTATTTATTTATACTACTTTTAAGATTTCCTCCAAGTACCTCTTACTAATCCCTCCCTACTAACATGCTTTAACTGTATCATTATTCTATCTTTTTCCATCCACAATATGACAGATAACATTCATGTTAAACTTATTTTATAATAATATAAAAATTTAAAAGAGAAGAAATAAGTCACATTTCTTGCATATTTAATTAATAAATAATAAAATTTGGTGTTGGTAAAGTACATAAATTTCACTAAAAATTGAAAGAACTGATTCAATATACTTTATTAAAGGATGCAAGAAAGAATATGTTGGATGCTAATGAAAAATGATTAACTTTAAGTTAACATTAAGAATGTCAAGAACAAGTTACAGATGCTAAAAAAAAAAATAATGCGTGTTTGGTTGAGCAGCAAATAACAAATATTATTAAAATACTGGTTAAATGTGTGTGATAGTGATTGTAGGAAATGATTAAAAGAATTATAAACACTTGACCAAAAAATTTGTGGGACTCTTGGGTGGAAAATAAATTTTCAAAAAAGATAATTAATGATGAAGTTATGTAATGCTGATTAGTTCTAGTATATTTAAATTTTTTGTTGACATATTATAATTAATAACTTTTAAATAAATTCTAAGTCAAGATTTAATTAATATTTTTCATTGGAAAATGTGACAACAGTTTATAAAATATTGTAACAGTGTTTATGTGTATTTGTAATGCATTGAGTTCATTATTTTTGTTTTTTATACATGTGCAATTATTACAATCAGACAATTGTTTACACAGCACAGCAAATATCATACCTTGCAATTTTTTATTCTTATATATTTCTTCATTATTTTTTAAAAATTTCTGAAAACATCTGTATAACATAATGTCTATGCATCTTTATGGAATTGAGCTTGAGGTTTCTGCATTTTGCATATTTAAAATTATAATATTTATATTTTATAAAGTGTAAGCGTCTAAAAAAATTGCTTGTATTATTTTATATCATTAAAGTATAAACGTTGTAGAACTTTGTTGGGAGGAGGGGAACTATTTTGACAACTATTTTTTGCCTCTGGCAACTATTTTGGAGATTATTTATATCTGCAACAACTAAAGTGACTATTTTTGGAGTCTAACACCAGTGGAAGCCCTGCAATTTGGATATACTAGCATATTTCAAATTACTTTCTGATGATTCAGTGGTTGACTAACAAAATAAAATATAGTGTACTCCGTTTTTTTAGAAACTGATGAACCTAAGAAGATATCAAAATATAAAAAGAAGTGTACATTTTTGTAATAATAAGACATTTGACCGACCCTAACCCAAAACTTAATAAAATTTTGCCTATTTATAAAGTAATAAATTTATATATACCAGAAAGATATTTAACAATTGATGAAAGCCTAATTCGTTGTAAAGGCTGATTCGGCTGGTTACAGTATATTCCACTTAAAAGATCAAGGTTTGAGAGAAAATTATTTTTATTGTGCAAATCCGAAAGTGGCTATCTTGTTTCATTTATTGTATACACAGGGAAAGGCACGGTAATAACTGACAAATATAAAGATATGTGTGTTACTTCCCAAATTGTTGTAATTCCTAGAATCACTTTTAGGGGAAGGCTATTTTCTCTCCATTATTGTACATCGCCACAAATGTAAGTTTTTTAGTAAGTAATAAAATAGACTAGGACTGTAAGGAAGAATAAAAAAGACATATCAAAATATACACAAAAGAATTGAAGGGGATAAAATAGAAAATCTTGAAAAGTTATGATTATGAAAATAAATGAAACAGTTATTTACCGAACTTAACACCAAGAATGGAAACTGCAAACAAACATATAAAGATGGTAAAGTTATATTTAAGCCAAAAGTGAAGGTAAGAAATAATGAGATGATGAGAGATGCTGATTGTCTAAATCAGCATTTACATTACTATCCCATATCAAGAAAAATACAGAAATATATTCTTTCATTTGCTAGACAGCTGCAGTTGGAACACATATGTTTGGTATAAAAGAAATGGAGGTGAAACAAATTAGATTTCAGAAGCAAACTAGTAGATAAACTTAGCTATATAGCTATCCTAGTGATACAAAATAGCATATAGTGCGGGGTAAATAAACTACCTACCTAGTGATACAAATATAAAAAATTTTAAAAAATGGTTAGACTTACTCATTTTTCAGTTTTTTTTCCAGCACCAAGAAGAAAAAAAGGCTCCCTTATGATTTTTTTGCTGTGTTGTGTTAAAAGGGATAGCAAAGGAAAATAATCACTATATGTGTAGTAATTGCAGTGCACTTTGTGCTACTCCTTGCTTTAAAATAAAAATTATACAAAAGAAAATTTTGACAATAAATACTACATTTATTATTTCTGTTGAAAAAGTATGAATATTTTTACTGTTTAAAATATTTATTTGTAGTCTTCTGTTTCAAATACAGTAGAAAGTCGTATGTCTGGAATCGGTGGGATTTCTGGAAGTCCGGATATTAGATTTTTCCGTATAATAGACCCCCAAGGTAAACAAAGCTTAAAACAATCTGAATATACGAAGCAAAAAATAAATAAACATTATTTTTCGGGCAATAATGTTTTAGTATTAGAATGAGATCTAATCGATCGAAAACAAAATATTAGAAAAAAATTATTATTGCTTAAAATATAGAAAACGAAAAAAAATTTGACAGTTATGAAAATATTAATTGCTCTCTCCGCCATTTTGAATTAGAATGATTCAAGCAAGATGGGGAAATTCGCATCATTCACTAAGGTGGGTAGGTGGAGGAGAAAATTCATTTCCTCCTTATTTGTCATTTAAGTTGAGGGCGGAGAAGTGACAAATTGTTATTTTCTCACCCATTATTGGTTATCAGTCAAGCATAAAGGAGTGGCATGCTGATTGGGTTCTCTTTATTTTTTCTTGTGTGACTGAAAGTGACTTCCCCTCCTGCTGTGAAGGGACTCAGTTGTGCTCTTTTGAAAACAAATTTCCCTGCATTCCTAAGGAGGAGCATCAATTCCGGTCACTCAACGATCTTGGGAAGTCTTCTCTGCTCATTTTTGTTTATTTATGGGTTCAATGCATAAATCACTAGAGGCTAGAAAGGGGAAAAACTTGTCCAAAGACCTCTTTTTTTCTTTCTTTTTTTTAAGAGAGGGGGAAATGAACAGATGTTTATTATGATTGTTAAAAAGTGTCCTGGAAATCGACTGTTCCGGAAAAGGGACGTCCCGATATGGGACGTTACTCTGTATTTAGCAGAAAAGTAAATATTTACTGTTTACAATATTTTATATATTTTTAAATATAATTTTATTTTTCGAAACAACTATTATTTGAAAAGAAAGTTAATAAAAGATTATTTGCGCGCAAGATTGCAATATTCGGCTTTTGTCTGCAGCGCGGTTCAAAATTGATGTAAAAATTTTGATTGATTTTGTATTTTATTTTTTGACGAAACAAAGTTCTAAAATGTGTTTGCTTAAAAAAAATTATTTTTATGCCGTTTTTTTTCTTCCTTTTTCCAAAAATGTGTGCATTAAGGGTTTAATAAAAGAGTCTTCAGCTCAATGCAGTGTTGCTTTCACCCACAGTAAACCATCCAAACATAAGTGGTAATACATTAATTGCCATACATCAAACAATTGTCTGAGAAAATATCCAAAACTAAAATCAAGCATAAGTCTTGAGTTTTTCAACAGTTAGTCTTATAAATTTAACTAAATGAAGCTCAAATACTTTTCAATTCATTTGAAATTAAATAACCCCCTTTTAAAGCAATTTGGTCATTGTCTTTGAGCTTTTGTTTTTGAAATTTTGACTGATTCTGGTTTAATCCGCACTCTAATCTAATGAGCAAATTACCTTGATCGGTTCATTTTTATTATAAGTTAGTTCGACTGTATTTAAAACTTCCTTGTTACTTCTGATAAATATATGTTTTGCAGTCACTGATGTTTTTAATTTTTAATATTCATATTAAAGTTGGCAGTCTATTTATTATTGTAATTTAAGGCATAAAAAATATGACTAACATGCCAGAAAATATAGTAATTCTACATTTATAAATTATAAATTGAAAGTCGATCTGAAATGTTTACTTTAAATAGCTTTCGTTTTGCACTAAAACATTTTGTAAAGTTCGGTAATGAGAGAAAATGAAACAACCTGGAATCAGGTGATATTGAAATCTTATACTATAATGGACTTTTCTTAACTGGCGATAGAATAAATCTGTATGTGCATTTTTTACCCCAACTTTTTTAATGGCATTACTGTAATCTTTTTGGTATTTATAATTTTTTCTTTCTTTCGAATGTTCTTTTTTGAATGTTTTTTTTTCCTTTAAGAAATCCCTCCTATGTCAGCCATATCCAACATGGTAGGCTCTACAACTACACCAGCAACCACAGCTTCCGTCCAACCATTACCCAGCAATATGGTTAATAAAACATCATTTCAAATGGAAACTCAATACATGCAACAACAGAGTCAAATTTTTGTGTTTTCAACTGCTCTAGCAAACAAAGCTGCTGAATCATATTTATCCGGACAATTTCCATCTATGATTGCTTTCCATTGTGCCCAACCTGGAACCAAATCTTTCCTTGAAGTAAGATTTCTATATGCACAATCTTTAATTGTATCACAGGCTCCCTATTTTTTATTTTATTTTCGTTGTGGTCAAATCTGCTTCTAATCCAAGAATTTATTTTTTTACTACACTTATTAAATATTCATTATTATATGAAGTGTAACAGAAAGTTACGAAGTTTAAAATGTGTAAAACCAGTAGATCAACAACTGATTAACAGGAAAAAAAATTCTAGCATTTTAAACTTTTACAAAATGTACAAGTATAAAAAAAATCCTCATTATATTATAATTATTTGTTATTCGATAAATTTTTATGTGTCAAGTATAAAAATAAAAATTGAGTCTGGACAAAGGAACAATTTTGCTTCCTTTATCTTTTTAGTATTTAGAGAGTAGCATATGATTATAATGGGAGCATGTGACTAATAATGGGAGTTAACAAAATAGCACTAATAAAAAAAAGAATTTCATATAAAATAGCTTACAAAAATAATTACACAAATGAGGGAGGAATGTAGACATTTTAATGTCCATAGTTGAGTATTTAATGTGTGAAACATTCAAGGTATAATGACAAAAAATTGATTTCATAATATCTTAGATGTTTTAATGACCTGTCCTAACATGGTCAACCTAAGTTTGGTTCTCGACTTGTTGGGACATCTGATCGATATTATCTAATTAGTTAGTTTTGACTACCATTAATGTTTTCTCCAAATTATTAAAACTCTCTCCGTTCTGCAAAATTTTTTAAGCCCCTTAATTTAAATAGCTGTTTTGTAATTGATCGATAAATATATCTTTACTTAGTATTTTAATTTTACTTTTTTTATATGAGTTTTTCAATTTCATAGTATGTTTCATCAGTATTTTTTTTATAGATATTTTATCTTCAGTAGCAATATTTTCTAGATATTTTATTAAGTTTAAATATAGTTATTAACAAAATTGAATGAATTAGAAGGGAAAAAAAATTTAAAATTATATAAAAGATAAATTATAAGTTCTTCTCTATAGTTATTGGTAAACAGCAACTAATAATAGCAAATTATTTGAATGGCAAGTTTTATTCAGGTTTTAAGAATTGTGTGAAGAGTATTGCAGTAATTATTTATATTGTTTTGCTTTTTGTTTAAACTGTAAGTCTGNATAAATTTCAACAAAATATAGCTAGAGAGTAGCATTTGATTATAATGGGAGCATGTGACTAATAATGGGAGTTAACAAAATAGTACTAATAAAAAAAAGAAATTCATATAAAATAGCTTACGAAAATAATTACACAAATGAGGGAGGAATATAGACATTTTAATGTCCATAGTTGAATAGTAAGCCCCTTAATTTTGAGTGCTTTGTAATTGATTGATAAATATATCTTTACTTAGTATTTTAATTTTACTTTTTTTATACGAGTTTTTCAATTTCATAGTATGTTTCATCAGTATTTTTTTTTATAGATATTTTATCTTCAGTAGCAATATTTTCTAGATATTTTATTAAGCTTAAATATAGTTATTAACAAAATTGAATGAATTAGAAGGGAAAAAAAAATTTAAAATTATATAAAAGATAAATTATAAGTTCTTCTCTATAGTTATTGGTAAACAGCAACTAATAATAGCGAATTTTTTGAATGGCACGTTTTATTCAGGTTTTAAGAATTGTGTGAAGAGTATTGCAGTAATTATTTATATTGGTTTGCTTTTTGTTTAAACTGTAAGTCTGCAAAATATTGTCTCTACATCACAAAATATTGTCTGTGTCTCTTCATTGCACTTTTAAATCCTTACCCTTTCAATCCTCAAATATTTAGATTTATACTCATTTACTAAATTGAGACTTGATTATGACAGCATCCCAATACAATAATTGCATCATATTGAAATCATAAATCTTTAACTTTCATTTTACATAGAAATTCTTCTTGTTAAATTTTAGCTAAATTCCAAAGAACTAACCTTCAAAAAGTATGAGTGACAGTTCTTAGATTTAAAACATAAGCTGTAATTAAATCTAATTTCTTTCTATGGGATTGCATAACTAATCATTTTTTAAAGTATTTTTCTTGTATTTCTTTTCAAACAAAGTATCACAAATATTTCTATTACTAGTTTTAAATTATTTTTTATGATTCTAAAAGGCAAATAAGTGTAGTTTTAGCTCCATTGTGTTTGTTAATTGTTATTTGTCATATTTTTTAAATTTTGATTTGAAATATACTTATGGATTAATAATTTTTTTGTTCATTTCAGAAATATCCTCTAAAAGTTCAGCAATTCAATCGTCAAAATCCTGCTGCTTGGCTAAATACACTTGCACAAATGAAACAATCGGGTCGCCAAATAAAAAATCCAAATAATCAGTTTCCTGGTCCACACACCATAAACAATCGTTTTCCCGGTCCATCCAGTGGCTCAATGTTAAATCCCTGTTCAGGCTCTTGTAATATGCATATGCCTGGTATGTGTTCTGTGCCTAGAGGTTCATCACCTTGGTCGTCAAACTGCAGTAACACTAATATGATTCCTTCCTTGCCAAATGAAATATGTGGTCAACCGTGGCCAAATCAACAATTCAATCCTGGCACATCTCCCTCTTCTGTGAACCATAGGTTTCCTGGGCCTTCTGCTCAAGGAATGAATGTGCGATCTGTTGGCCCTTCAGGAAGTCCATTGCTTGGATGCATGAGTAATATGAATTCCAATGTAACTCCTTTTCAAAACTCTGGTCTTAATTCAATGCCATTGAATCAAGGTTCAATTGGGCCAACTACACTCACAGGTAGGTTGTTTTGCTGGGAATATTTCTTTTTCTTCTGAATTAGATAGACCCTAAAAATTTTGTGTTTATTGTTATAACTTAAACTGCAAAGCTAGTGCTTTATTCTAAATTTATTAATCATAATTTTGTGCAAATATCCAGCATACTCTAAAAATTGTTAGGGTGGCAGATGGCAGCAATTTTGTAATTAGTGCAGACAAATTTTTTTTCCCAATGTGGTTGATAGTATTTGCAGTTTTGTGTGAGGGAATAAAATTATGACAAATATGTTAGTTATCCACGTAGCGTTTTTAGAAAGTGCTTAAAGATGCTTATCTTTGATTTTTGTTTTTTAAAAACCCTTAAAGGTGCTTTGTTTCATTGGGTGTTTTTAAAAAGTGCTTAATTTTCCCCTTTTTCAAAATGAGATTTTCACAATTAATTCAACCCCAATCTATTTCAGCATATTGTCAGTTCGTAGCGTATGAAAATGCCATTCGTTTTACATGATTAAAAATTTCATGATTTTTGACAATTGTCAAAAACAATGCCAAAAGGTTTTTTTTAAAGTGCTTAAAAATATTTTTTGAGTGCTTGAAAAATGCTTAAAAGATGCTTATTTTTTGTTGAATAATTTGGCTATGCACCCTGTTATCCATTTGCAGCCTAGAATAGAGATAGAGTAAACATTCCTTCTTCCTAGGAAGACTTGAAATCAAATCACTAATATCACAGGATACTTGAAGTTTTCTTTCCATTTAAGCATAAGGAAGAACATGATGCAATTCTCATTTCATAATAACATACGTGCTAAGTCTCCTGTTTTTTAACGGAGACTCCTGTGTTTTACAGCTATTAAACGTTTATCCTTATGCTCTCAAATTTCACTGTATTTTTTAAAAAAAATTTTTTTCGCTATAAATATCTGCTAATAGCAAAAATACTTCGTTTAATCCTCAATAAATTATTCTATAGCCGGTTCAGCATTTCTTGCTGCCGACAAATTCAGACAGGATGTAGTGAGACTCCTGTTGTAAATTGTTTTTTATTGGACAACAACTGCTTCATTTACTTACAAGAACCACACTAACTTCGTTTGCATTGTATTCTTACCAATCGTTGAAGCTAAAGTGTATTGCTGCTTTCAGAATCATGTCATGAAGTTAAAAGGAGAAAAAAAATTTCTTCAAACGTGTAAACCCGAATATTTTATTGTATAATTCCTCTGCTTAAAGAAATCTCAACAATGGTTAAACCTAGTGTTTTGCAAACTATGTTGTGATTTTAACTTCACACAAATACATACAGCAGCATTTAGCAATGGAGATACATCTGAATTTGTTTGCTGCTTCTGAAAAATAAAAATAAAATAACTTTTTGGCAATTATAAAGAGGATGCTGTAATTTGAGCTGAATGCCTTTTTACCTGTTTTATCATAGAACAAAATTTTCCTATGAACTGTGCTAATCATGTTGAAGGTATTTTAAGGAAAACGTTCCTGAGAAATTAAATCGCCAAAATGTATAACAGTGCACAAAGGAAATAAAGTACTATTGTATCTGAGTGTGCTGCTACTAGCCAAAAGCTTGTAGATTCCTTAAAAGTACATTTTGCTTTGCTACAGCTGATACAAAGGGTACTAACAGTAAAATATATTGAGTGGTTGTTGCTATCTTTGACATAAATTTCAACAAAATATAGCCAACATTATTAGCAGTGCCTACTTTTATTAGAGATTGCATTGTCCAAAGTATTGGCAATATGGTAATTTATAAGTTAGAAGAATGAGGAATTCCCCGTATAAACTTTGAGGCAGATAATGTTGGAGTTGTGTTATGCAAAATAAATATAGAATAGCTGCTGTGCTAAAGCAAAAAATGAGCAACTTATTGTAATTGGATGCTTTTGCCATTTGTTAAATTTATTTGTGGATAAAGAGCTGCTTGCTTGCCACTAAACATAGACAAATTATTTGTAGATATTTATTACTATATTGACAAAATCTCTAAAAAGGAAAGAAAAAATGGGAATGATTGTAAACTATTATAATTGTGAAATTCAGAAAATATTAAAACATGTTGCAACTAGTTGACTGTTCACAATTATCTTGTATATCATTATGGATACCTTTTATTAAATTTTTTAAATCTGAAATTGGAAAAGAAAATTCCAAGTCAAATAACTTACATTTATATACAATTCCAAAAGGAAAAGAAAATGATGTAACAGATGCAGGTAAGACTGTCAAAATAAGGTCAAGGATCCTAAAAAGCGACACATTAGTTGTGCGAATGATTTTGTCAATAAGGTAAAAAAACAAAGTAAAGTATCTACTAATGATAACAAAAATTCTTATCAAGGCCAGAAAGACTTTATTTACTTTCATCAACAAGATATCTACAAGATTTATTGTTTATTCATTTTGCATATCAATTCAATTTTAATAAAATAATACAACTCTTCAGTCACAAGTTCTCCATGTCCACTTATTAAGAACAATGTTTATGGAATTCTTTTAGGAAATTTTGAGTAAATTTGTTAAAGCCATAGTCATCAAATTAAGTTGTGATATTTTAATAGTGGCTTGTCACTGTTCAGAAAACCTGTGGGAAAATGATGATTTACTTATAGGAGAGAGAGCAAAAAATTTTAATGAATTAACAGGGGAAGAAACACATTTTTGTTTTTCATGGTAAGACAGTTTATGTATAGAGATTACATGTTACACAAGCTCCTTTTAAGGAACAAAGTTTTAATACATGCTGACGTATGAAATTTTAATAATATTAAAAATTCTGCCCTTTCTTCAGTAGTTTACTTTCTAGTTTACTTTCTTGATAAATTTCCTGTTTTATTGAAAAGTAGAAACGTAGATGAAGAAATGGACATCTGAATTTACAACACTTGAAGTAACGGAAATCTCAGAAAATATATGAATAGTAGAGAGAATGAATTCGTTGTAGGTGTCAGTTGTGGCAACTAGAAAAAGAATTGTATAATAATAGTTACAAAATATTGCCAATGTCATGTTATGGATCATATGCATTCTGCGTAGCAATGCAGAGTGAGAAATTTTTCTTAAAGTAAAAAACAATTATCAGTGAATATATTACTCATGATTTCTAATGAAAAGCTTGCTTTTTATGAAAAGTAATTTCCCCAGTAACTTTATTGAATAGAACATAGATCAAAATTTCTAATGCAAAGCCAAATCAGCTAGCTACTTACGTTTAAAACATGAGCATGTAAACATTCTGAAAGTAAAACTAATAACTTAGAATTATGAAAATAATTTTGATGTTGAGGGTAATATAATAAGGGTTTATTAGTATAAGTAATTATGATTAATGGTTTAAAATACACATATTTTTCACTGTTTTATAGGTAAGTACTTACATTATTTTGAATGTCTAATTTTAGTAAAATTCTTTTGCACGATATGTCAAAACTGTACACATAGCCCAAAAAATGTTACTAATAAAATCTATGTTATTGTATTTCTCCCATGTTGTAAAAAAATAAAAATACTTAGATTTTATTTTATCTTGATTTACAACGAGACAGCAGTCAAAAGTTTTGGCAAAATTAAATTTCTTAATTACAAATTAAAAGTAATCCAGTCAATTAATTGATTTTGTCTTTCTTAAGTGTATAAGTAAGCAGTTTTTTAAGAGTAGATAAACCCCTATTAGGAATTTCTCTTGTTTTCCCATGTCATAATTAATCCATGAAATTTCAGCTTTTTTAAGAATCACATGTATATAAACCCTTGTAAAAACCTGTAGGCCTGTAGTGGAAGACTTAACTAAACTCAGAGGCGCGACTAAGTAAGTCAGTGGAAGACTACCTGGTAAATTAGATACATTGCTTTTTTTATTTTTGTTGACCCAAATTACTTGCTGTTGAGAAAGGACTAGATCAGATCTTGGAGAAGTATAATTTAATGGAATGCTCTGCTTTGTAATGGGACTCATAGTTGAAAGATATTGAGGTGTTTGATACTTACTAAAGAAACAAACTTTCTTCTCATGCTGTTTAATTCAGGGGGCTTGAGTAAATCCTTTTTTTAATAAATAAAAAAAAGCCCAGCCTACTTAGGTTTTAAGTCCATGTTATAGCTACATTGTTCATTTTTTAATGAGATTAGAGAAAAATACACACATCTAATGTAAAAGTGTAATGTTTAAAAACTACAGAGTTCTCCCTGGGAATAAAAAAAGAGCAGGGCACTCCCTCGCAGAAAAGGGTACATAGAATTTTGAAAGGACGTAACTTAACACTGAAAGAAAATTATCAAATTGTGTAATATTATGTAATCACTGAATTTGATCCTCAGTAGTTTTTAAATTACCCTCTTATACTATTTTGTGTATATATTTCAAAAGGAAATGATCAAAACAAGAGAAAAATTTGTAGTTAATAAAAAATAATAAGAGGCCTATTGAAAAACTATCTCTGGGCATAATTTTTTTTTTTTAAAAAAAAGAAGTAAACTAAAGCAAATAATTGATAAAAAAACTTAATAGCTTTTATCTAGAATTTAAACTGAAAAAAAATGAGCATTTAAAAGTGCATATTTTTTTTAAAAAAAAAAATGCATTTAAAAAAATTTATTTTAAAATCACTTATCCATTAATATACTCCCACCCCTGAAAAAAAAAGAAACTTGTTTAAAAAAAAAATTTTTTTTGTTGAAATTTCCAATGCCTACATGTATCAACATTTCGTGAATTCAGGCATTTACTGGGCAGATTTGTTGGCCACTCTTTCAGGGGCACCAAATTGGGTGGGCCAACATTGCTCCCACAGTAAGGACAGATAGTACAGAAAACTGAACAAAATCTACACCTTGCCCGAGATTCGAACCGTTCTGATGCAAGGCTAGTTCCATAACCTGTTCCCTACGCAGTCCGGTCAGCACTAATTAAAATTTAAACAGTTGAGAATTATCCTAACAAAATAAATATTTCTAATAGTAATCAGAATTAAGCCTATAAAGACAGATAATTTTACGTGTGTAATTATTTAAGCAGTGAGTTATTTAATTTTTAAAGTGGAAAAGGGGTTAAAAAGCAGGTTTTTAAGGAGTTGCAGCTTATTCTTACAAAGAGGGCGCATTTATAGAAATCGAAGGGCACATAGCACGAGCCGCCCTTCTGAGAACGCTTAGGGAGAACACTGGTAACTATTTATCACTTAATTTGTTGTAATGCAACTATTTTTTAGAGGAAGATTAGATTTTAATTTTTAATCATAGCCATCAAAAAATAAAAATTATTCAATTAAACGATCCTAAAAATTTTTCTTGTATTAACACAGATTTAGTTTGATAATCAGATATTTACTGCAATATACAAATGATGGACATATGTGTTTTTTTAAATATTGTTTGAGCTTCAATAAATAAACAAATTTTACGTGCCAAAGTATTTTAAGTTAAGCTGTCATTTATACATATTTTTAGGGGTTAAAGTTCCTGATGAAAATTTAACACCTCAACAACGGCAGCACAGAGAAGAACAGCTTGCCATGATTCGAAAAATGCAACAACTTCTATTTCCAGAACAGCAGCAGATGGATCAATGTCAAAGTGGAATACCTCATAATATTGGATCTATGATGAGTGGTATGCAACATAATTCTCAAGCAAGATTTGGACCCGGTGATATGTGCGTCCACTCTGGTATGGATATGTGCTTTAGCCCTCATCAGCAGTGCATAGGAGAACATGAGCATCATCATCCTGATATGTATATGGGATCCCCTATGATGGGGCCAGGCTTTCCGCAGCAAAATTTTCCTGGTGGCTCTGCATCTGCTCAGTTAGAGTGGCAAAAATTGCAACATCAGTTTTACGAAGAAAGGCGGAAAAAACAAGGATGTAATAATGCACCTTTAACAAATTCACCTGTTGGTTCACAACCTCAACAAAGTGCAATGCAACCAGTGCAACCAACTCAATCCCAACAGTCTATGTCACAGCCTCCAACTCCACAGCAACAAAACTTAAATAGTCCTAGTCCAAGTTTGGGGCTTAGTCCTGGCACTAGAATGCAAGGCCCACCCCCTCCTTATCATCAAACAAATCGAAGAACTATGCCAAGTCCCCATCCTGCTTCTCCCACTCCTAGTTCATTATCATTACCATCACCCCGCATGGCATCAGGTTTACCTTCTCCAGCTGATTCATCTAGACAATTTCCTCTTCCAACTCCCCCAGGACCAAGATTACCTCACCCTAGTCCTGGGTCAACTACTCCAGTAGGAAGCAATAGCTTACATACTACCCCTCTGAACTCACCTAAACCGATAAGCTCATCTGGTCCTGGTTCTAATAATGCAACTCTCACTAGAACTCCAACCACACCTTCTAATACTGTTCCAACTCCAGCTAGTACACCAACTAGTTCATGTGCTCCTGCACTGCCAAGTTCAGAACCAAGTACTCCTGTTGGATCATGTGGTTCCAATCTCAAACAAAGTCAATCTTGTAATAGTGATATTCAGGATTCTAATTCAGTTGGATCAACTACCAATATGAATTCTGATTTTACATCAAACACTTGTCCTATTTCAACTAATTCAGGTAAATTTGCATTCCATTCCATATTTTATTAAATTCTTCCTTGAAAAGTGCATGTGAAATGAATAATGAAAATCTCCGAAGACACTCAAATTATTGAAATATTTAAACTTAAATAAATAAATAAAAAAAAATTTTTAATTTGTATTTTTATTTTAAAATCATCTTTATAGAAAATTAAAACAAAAAGCAAAATTTACTTTAGCCTGCATAAAACACACTTGGAAAAAAAACCTTGAACAATTTTATAAAAGATAGTTTTAGTTAGTCTAACATTGATTGATAAGTATTTGAAACAGTAAAGTTTCTTTTCATACTACTAATCTTTATATTTTAGTTTAACAATGAATAACAAATTATATTTTCTGTCCAGATGAGTACTTTTCAGTTTATGGGTGAATGTTGTTACTCATACTTTCTGTTGAATATGTCTAATATTATTATAGTTAAAATCCTGGAATCTAGAAGTGTCTTTCTAACATTTTTAGCATATAGAATGACAAATGATTTTGTGACAAAATAATTTGATATTTGCACAAATATTTAGTCAGAATTTTATATTTAAAACATGGCAAATGAAGTTATTTTTTAGTGATTCCATTTTCCTTTATAAAATTTATGATTTGCAGCCTTTTGAAATGCATAAAACTAAGAAATATCTTATGAATAGTTAAGTTAGGTATGAATTTAATTCTTACCTTATTAAACTTTCTTGGAATAAAATGTCATTCTGTTCATAAACACATGATAAGCACCGTTTACCCCAGAAGTTTCCTATTTTGCTTCCGTTTTCAAGTGGTTTATTATTTACCCTAGGTTTGCCATCCATATAAATAATGACTCATGAATATTACTGAACACTTTAGTGGTAACATTTCAAAAGTACATGTGTCAAAACTGAGTTTAAGAAATTATGCAAAATTTCGAGTTTTTTTTTATTTTTTTAAAGGGTAGATAACATTTATAATTAATGAATAACTAATGGTAAAATTATTTATTTGCAGTCAATGTTAGTTACTGAATGTCATAAAGATTAAATTGGAAAACTCAGTCATTTGGAATTTTTGTTGATCTGCACATCAGATTCCTAAGCATGTAAATGGAATGTTTCTGTGTTTAAAATGTTGTGATAAAATGATTCCATCATATGCATTTAATATAATTGATATTGAGTTGTATTTTTCTCTTAAATATTTACACTATATGAACTCTTTGCAGGTGAACTGTTTTGTCATAATACACAGTCTTGTAGTCAGCCCTCCCAGAAACATGATAATTGCTCTGGTAATCTTTGTCAGAAAGAGCCCAGCTTAATGCCTGTTCCTTCACCTCAACAAATTCAATACCTAAATGCTTTTGATGGGCAAGAACTAACAATTCAGAAACAGCCTAATACAAGCATAAGAGAATTGGACATAATGTCTCCTGCTAGGTTTGTTGAATTTTTCATTTTTATAGTGAATTTATTGTAAACATTGACTAAACTTTTTTTAAGAAAAGCATTTGTATTTGAGCTACTAAAAATTATTTTCTACGACTGTAATTTTCAGCTGATTACCTGTTTAAAAAAAAGTGATCAATCCAATTATAGGCTGTTGCAGACAGAGCTGTGACATTTTCCACTAGTTACAGAAATTCATCAGGTCTATTTTTTCGAATTGATGGTACTGTGCAGGGTTGCAAAAACACGTTTTTTTTTCTTGATTTTATTGGACTTTTCTGAGTTTTTCATGTTTTATTGGGGGTTTTTTTTCAATAGAGAGGGCCAAGTATAAGTACCTTATTTTAATATTAATAAAGTTTAATTTTATGAATTGACTTAACATATAGGTAATAAAAGTAATTAATAATTAATACAGATAAATTGGTGCAAAAGTCTGAAAAAAGTTTCTTCTGACATCACAATACAATATGTTATATGTACTCACATACATTACGCATTTGAATTTTATTTTAACACAGGATTACTTTTTATTTATTTTTTAATCTTAAAAAATATTTGAGAAAATTTTTTTTCTTGCATGGAAAGCGAATCAAAGGCACTGACTAATCAATGGCCATGCAGTCAAATCTAGCCAGCAAGGGTGACTCTCCAGTCTCCAAACACAGTTACTTTTTTCACCATAGGTTCATTTTTTTAGGCTAGACTGCATATATATTTCAATAGAATAGCTCTTTAATATAACAGAGGATAAAAAGAAATCAATTTTAGAAAAACCCACTTTAGGGTGAGTTTTACTGGGTTTTTCAGAGTGGGTTTCTCCCAGTTAAACCCGCTTGGGTTTTACTGCGTGGGTGAGTTTTTTGCAACCCTACTGTTGTGATTTAATTTATGTTTAGTTGGATTGAAATGTAGTAGTATGGCAACAAATTAAATAGCAAGCAAATTAAAACTCCTCAAAAATCGGTAGCACCATGATAGGCTACTTGTGTAATTGGTTATTCCTTTTTCTTCAGCTAAAAGACTAGCTTCAAGTCTGATCCTTACAGTTGAAATCGGTATTCCCTTCTCTCTTTCAAAGAGGATCCAGCAATTTATTTCAGATTCCAAATTTGGCAGCGCAGTTAGGCCTTTTCTCAGAACGTCTTCGCTTATGTGCATGTAAAAACTTATCTTAAGATTTTCTCCCAAGACTAATATTAGATTCATCTATGTTAAAATATCTTCCAGCCGCCCGGTTTTCTTCCACTTTTTTGATGACTTTAAGTTTAAATATTGAAGTGTAATAACCCTTTTTTTACGGACACTTTGATCAATGCACAGAAATTTCGGTTCAACAAACTGCAGCAGAAACGAAATTGAAAAGCAAACTTTGAATGAATTGGGAAAATTCCTAAATTCCATACTTTTTATTGCTTAACTATAAGACCACAAGTGTGATAATTTGCACCTCTGTGCAAAAGAAAAAGAATTACCAATATAGACGATAAGGAGCAGGATAAAAGCCTATCTATTAACAGAAAAAAAAAAGTGAATAATATGCCAGTGTAGGTTGTAAGTGATAGTTTTTCATTCAGAATAAAATTTCTGCAAAACTTTAAAAATTATGTTCATGAAAAACCTAATGTCTTGTTATCTATTTTATTCTATTATATTGTATTTGTTATCTATTCTATTGTATTTGTATTGATTTTGTGTTGGTATTTTTGTGAAACTAGAGCAGTGTTGATGCTAAGCTTCTTGGGGCTTTCTTTGAACCTCAAAAATTTTAAAAATATCCCAAACCTTATTTTCTATCAATTTTTGTAACGGAACTAATATAATCGTGTTTCATACTATGTTTATATAATCTTGATGTGATTAAGTCATAGCTATTATTGTAGTATCTAATTTAGTCTAATATGATTTATTATCTATGTATGTATATATATTTTTTCATTATAGTATTCCTCCTTCTATGGTGATGAGTACTGGCTCCCATTCCCAATTCCAAAGTCCAGATGCTGCCTCTTTTCCTAACACTCCTGGAAGTTGTCCTTCAGTTTTAGAAAATAGTCAGGACAGTATGACAGCTCGGTTTCCTGTCTCTGCACCTGCAAGCATAGAAAGTAATATCACTCGTTTTACTGCTCCAAGTCCTCAGATGCCTGGTTTTGATTCTGGATCTAGGCACATTCTGCCATCATTGCAGACTAGTGATGGTTCACCTGCAAGATTTCCTGGTTTGCCTAATGTTGATATGATAAGAATGCCTGGAGCAGGTCCCATTAATCATAATTCCTTGGATGAGGCTGTTTCTAGGTTTACTGGCCCAACTTCACAGGGACATATGTTTGGAACTGGGCCAACTAGTAATATAAATAACATACCTCGCTTTCCCGGTAGTGCTTCTGAAGCCATGCAAAGATTTCGTGGTCCTAGTACACAAGGAAATATAGACATTTCTCATTCACGTTTCATGGGATTAAGTCCTCATATACCTTGTTTGGATAGTATGCCTCAGCCTTCCCAGTTTACTAACATGGGTTCAGATAGTGTACCTCCAATTCCATCTCAGCCGTTCCCTAACTCTGGACAACCTTTATCATCCCGCAGCAGTCCTTGTATGGGTAATAGTTTTCTCATGGATGGCAATATGTCTCATTCTCACTTGCAAAATTTGCAAAAAATGACTCCTCCTTTTGATAGTCTTTCTGGAAACAAAATTCCTCCTGATGTTTTATCTCCTATGGGACAGTGCTCTAATTCTTCTGTGAATGGCTCTAATAATATGAGCATGCCCCCATATGGTGGGTCCAGTCCAATAACTCCATCTTCTCAAGTAGGCTCTTCTCAAAGACTTTCACATTTTGACCCCATTGCATCTATGGCAGCTATGAGTGAATCAACTGCCCCTTTAGTAACTGCTGGAGGAAATGCTCAAGCACATCAAAATATTGTTGCATCAAACATTAATATGCCTGGCATGCAGGGTTCTGTAAATAGTACGGCTAATAGCCAACCAAACCTAACAAACTTTACAAATATGTCAACAATGCAAGGTGCTATACCAAGTACAATTGCATGCTCAATGCCAAACCAATATAGTGTACATAATCAAATGGCATCAAATATGCCATGTGGACCACAAAATACTTATGCCAATTCTACAATGACAATGCAACAGTTAGCTGCACCTAACACAACAACAGCCTATAATGTTAACACTCAAGGTCCTAATATGACTCCTCATACTATGCATCATAGCTGTCAAGGCAATGGTGCAAATACTATAAGTTGCTCTGTGACTACTAACCACCCCATAATGCACACAGCAGCTACTACTCGAACTTCAAACTCTAATATGTCAATTCCTGGACCAAGGCATGGAGCACCAAGTTTTTCTTCACAAATTATGACTCAAAGACCTGTTACTCCTACTGGTGCTGGTAGTCCTACAATGATAAGAGGTGCTCCATTCAATAGTGCAAATATTCAAGTGAAAGCTAATGCTCCTAATACAATACAATACTTACCAGCTCGCCAACAAAATGCCTCCTCTATGCCTAACCGAGCACCAACATTAGAATTTCTGCAGCGATATGCAACTCCATTAACTAATCTTGATAATAAAGTTCCAACGCACAATCTTCAATACTTTCCTAGTAATGGAAGCTCTAATCAACCTATGATGCATGGTGGTGTAGGTATGAATTCAGGAAATGTTGTGACTGGTATGACAAACAATCAAAGGCCTGTAAACATGATGATGGGACCTTTAATGAGAGGACCTAGTCCTAATCCTTCTCATCCATCTGGTCAGATTTTTCCTGTCGGTGGTGTTCTTCCAGGTGCTGATTCACCTATGTTTGGTCGTCCTCCTTGCCCGTCCGTAAACAATTCAATGATGCCAATGAATGCTATGAGTGGTGGTCAAGGGCCTGCTATGTTTCCCAATAAACAAATACCATTGCCCATGGGAGGTATGGCCCCTGATGCAACACAACCATTACCTCCTTCCATGGGTCAATCATTCAATTATAAACAATCACCATTTTATGGTCCAACAACAGCTGATCCAAATTATGCTGTTCAGTTTCATAACTTCCAACAACAATTGTATGCTACAAATACAAGAGGCAGTCAAATGAATTCACAAAATAGCATTAGTGGACAAGGTTTTTTTGGGCCTAAATAAATAATTCACTGTTGGTGCCGTTTCCTCTCATATGATCAGAGTTGTTTGTGTAATGGACAGCCTCTATTTTATGTTCCTACCATTCGGACTAATATCTCTCTTTGTTATGAACATAATAGTCACTCATCTGTAAGCATGTAAATAGTATCACAAATACATTATATAGGAGAAGCGTTGTACAGTTTGTTTATTGTTTGTGTATAAATATCTACTTTGCCAAGTATGTGTATATGCTCACAAGTTCTATTGTTACTTTTCAAATTTGTTTCTATTGACTTAGTGTGCAGTATTAATATGCTCAATGTACTTGATTAGAGTTAATTACTCTACAGGTCAAAAGTTAACATAGTGCACACAAAGTTTCAATAGAAACAATGGAAGTTGCAATTAATTGCAGCTGCTCTCTACACTTCTCAGTTGCATATTATTCTGGAATCCAAAGTTATTGGTGCCATCAATAATAAGTTTCTGGTTGAGAGGACTAACTGTATTGTTTTATTTCAGACAATCCAAGACCAAGATACTTACTTCATTTTGTGCCATTGTGACTCTGAGTCGCACTTTAAACATTTTTATTATGTAAATATACCTTTGTTAATTTTGTTCTGTGATGACATTGTGTTTTGTACATTATTTCCTTGTTACATTTTTACTTGGGCGTTGGACTGTTGTTAGACCAGTCAGTAGTCCTTAATAATATTTTTATTTTTTTACTACCTCATGGCAAGACAGCTTCACATCTAGTGATATTTTTAGTTCAACCCTATTTATTTATATAATATTGGTTGCTACTTAAAAAGTTCATTTAATTTATTTAAATATAAATATGAATTCAACTTTAAATTATTAATCTAGTTTACTTAACAATAGGCGACTTAATTTTATTCTTTCCATGCTCTCAGTTTTAATCTTAAATACCAAAGATTATTGTTGGTGTTGCATTATTTTATATGTAGTATATATTTTATATGTAGTTTTAAAAGCATTTATTCATATTTAAGAATTGTTTCTCAATCATTCACATCCTACTTTTGTATACTGTATAACGAGGTCATCACTAATAAATTTATTATAGTTTAAAACTTAAGTTATAAATTGAATTTCTAAAATAGAAAGTTACTCTAAATCTTATTTTGTAAAAACATGACAGTCTTGTAATGCATACTACAATGCAAGTTCATGTAAAAGTTTTAATTTTATAAATTATTGTAATTCATTTAGCTCTGTTGAGAAAGATACTTAAGGTATTACTTTTGAAACTGAAATGAATAATTCTATTTTAATTGTCTTCTTCAAAATATTTTGAGTAATTATTCTCACTTGACTTTGCATGCGTATCTAACTCTAATGTAACAATTGTAATAACTTTAACAAATTATTTAACTGTTTAATTTTAATTCACAAGATATTAAAACAAAAGTTTCTTTCCCTATTTCTTAACTATATAGGTTAATTCTGTAGCTAAAATTAACTCAAAGCAAATTTTATTCCTCAAAATTAAATTTTATCGTTCAGTTTATTTACTTAAAAGATAATACAACTAAGTGTATTTGTGTTGTTCCTTACCCAATAAAATTGACCTTTGGTCATTAAAATCAAATTTGTTTTTCTGAAAGAAGTGTCTCCTTTACATTTAAGGATAAAAATTTGTTCTACATTTCAAGGCAGTTAATATATTTTGGCATATTTTTTCATTATCATTTTAATTTAGAGTAAATTTTCAACTTAATTCTTTTTTTTTTTTCACACTTGTAACTTTAATATGCTATACAAATTTAAATTTAATATGCCATAAAACAGATGACTCATTATTCATGAAGCACAACTAACTGCAACTTTTAATTTCTATGCTACAGTCATTAATACAATATTTTAAACTAATGGGCAATTCTATGGTTAAGTCAACCAGATGACCAAAATTTTAAACTCTAAGCAACAACTTATTTTTCAGCCAACAAGATATAATTTTAAAGATAAAATCCTGAAGATTTGATAATAACGTTAAACTTATTAATACCAGTTTTCAATAAGCTATAGGCTGTTAAATGAAAGGCTATGTTATTTGAAATTTTTAATAACAGTAAGTGAATCTTTTAACAAGTACATTTTTTTTCTTTGAAAAATTCACTCTAATAATAGGATATGGAATAAATAATAATTAAACTGTATTAAAGGTTATCTAGCACAAATGTGTAGAAGCATTTAACATTTTGATTTAATAAAAAAATTCCCAAGAAGCACTTTTGAGATTTTACATCTGACACCAAAATACATAATTGTTCTATTCAACTGAGATTTAACGTAATAAAAGTATTTTTTTCTGTTTAAAGCAAGATTATATGTCTTGTTTGTATAATCTATTTTGAAAATAATTAATATTTTTATTGTAAATAAATAATTATTTTTACATCTGACAACATTGCTTCTCTTTTCATTACATTTGTTTTCACCTATTTAAATCTTATATTTTGCTTTGTCATAAAATGAAGCGAAATATGAATAAAACCATCTAAATATTTTTTAAAATTAATTTAGAATATTGTATTTTCCCTCAGAAACCTATATTCTCTCTTGCCCTCTGTTAGCTATGCCACTAAATGCAAGTAATAGGTCTTTAGCTTAATATCCCTTGCTTTGATAGATCAAATACAATTGATTATAATAACTGTATGAAATGATTATTTAATACTATGCAAGTGATAGATAAAGCAATAAAATTGTTATTTTCCCTGTGCAAAAAGATCTTTTTTTTGGCCAAAAATTTTTTAGACAGATATAAAAAATAGTTTTTTTTCTATTGATGCACGGTAACAATAATTTTGTTATTGCATTTAATATTTTGTTAATATTTTGTTTAATATTTTGTTATTGCATTTAAAAAATTGTGAAACTTTTCACAATTTTTTCCTGTTTTTTATATTGTTTATAAAAATAGAAAATATTTTAGCAACAGTTATTAAATTTTTATTTCAGGATTTTTAACATTATTAGATTTAAGGAAATAGTGCTAAAAATGAGTTGTATTTGCATTGCTGTTAATATACACTGCACAGTTAAAATTTTCAACTAACTTTATTAAGATAGGTGGATCAATGTTTTTTATTACATTTTCTATTTCAACAGAAAATAGAGAGCAATTTAATTTTAAAGAATTTATGTAATGGAAAAATTAATGTTTATAGTATTAAAGTAAAAATTAAAGTAATTTTCAATATTTATAGTTGTCTTGAATTTATATCTAACCTGAAAAATTTACATCAGACACCCAAGTAAAAAAAAATTTGATTAATTATACATTACATTGTACTCACTAAGAATTACCTGGAATTCTTTATGTAAATCTCAGTTTCTAAATTCAGTCAAGTTAACAATAAAATTATAAACAAATTCACAGAGTTTAGACAATTTGTAAATGAGTAGTCATTTTTATCTTGTGTATAATTTAGGCCAATACTGGCAAATTAATCCATTATTATTATCAGTTCTTATAAAACAAACTTTTTTACTATTCCTGATGTACCAAGTATTTGATATAAAAAAGGGATCATTTTAAACTTAAAATATATTTTATGAGAGTTTTTTCAAGAAATTTGTTTATTTTTTATGTCTAACACCATGGAACTGCCCTAATGTTTAAACTAAGAAAAGTATTAATTTTGTAATTTTGACTATTTAAATAATTAGATTTTCATGAAAATAGATTTAAAAAAAAAAACTGCAATGAATTTTATTCAAAGTGAAAATAATCACTATTAACAGGATTGATTTCGATATTTTAATATTTGAGTTGCTTATTATATGGTATGCTTAGTCCTCATGAAAATTTTCTCCATTATTATTAATACTTTCAATCATTTATTTTTAATGTTAAGAACATTCATTAGTGAAAAAAAATTTCTTAGATCTTATATATTTACATAAATATACAATACTGAATTTTTAAAATTATTAAGGAGTATGCAACATTAAAATAAGATTACAATAAGTGAATGCTGTATTTAAGTCATTAGAAAAATATATATTTAATTAAATTTAAAATCTTAACAGTAACATTTATCTATACACACTTTGATCATAGTTATTTCTCCTTGCAAAAAGAAAATTATAGTTTTCTTTTGCCTCTTATTTAAAAATGTGAGCTATTATTAGTTTATTCGTTATTTTTTTTAGAAGAGCAGTTTTTTGTTTAATCTTGAAATAAAGGAAGGATAATACTTAATCATTTTATTTTTTATGATAACTGTTATTTTAAAACAAAATGAAAAAAACTACACAGAAATTCTTAAGAATCAAAAAATTTTAGATTTTATAAACACTTTTATTTAATTAAAATACTTTTTAATAATTGTCTATTTTTAAATATTTACAAAATTTTAGGTCCTATAAATTATTTTGTATTTCAAATTTTCATTTTAAATCCTAATGTTCTCCAAATTTTTAAAGCATTTATTTATATTTTAATTTCTTAGTGATGACACTTTGCTTGCCTCAATGTTTCTTTAAAACTTCTGAATGATATGAAATTAAAAATTATCATAAGTTATTATCCTATTATTATTAGTTATTAATTTGCCTCATTTATTTTCCTTAATTACTTTACCTCATTTATAAAATCACCATTTGATTACAATGATTAAAAGCAACATTGTATGTGGTATATGTTGCCTTGTTTTATTATTTATTTATTCAATTATTGCTGTTATTTTTTTTTTTAACGAAGTGTAGCTCTTTAACATGTTAGAACCTTATTTTTGTTTTGAAAAAATTATTACTAAATATACTTGATAAATTGTATGGTTTTTTAATTAAAAAATCACTTAATCGTTCAACTCTACATTAAAGGTTTAAAACAATTTAAATTAAAAATTATTATTAATTACTTTGACATATTAATAAATTTCATAGTTTAAGGTAATTTGTGTGCTTTTTATTTTGAAATAAGAAACACAGGTTGCAGCAATCTTGACTACATTTAAGAGTAATGTTGCTTATTTTATGTCACATACACATCAAAACTTATTTGTTAGATTAAATTATGAGCGAACACTTAATAAATTTTACATGCGCATTGCTTTTTATCAAATGAAAATAACAATTACTAAGATTTATACATTAAACATTACATTTTTACTAATTGCATAAACAAAAAAGTATAACATTGAAAATATTTAACAATTTAAATTCAAGTATGTTTTTGAGAGAGATTAGTCTTGTAAAGTGAATGGTGGTGAAAAAAAAGTTTCTTAATATGTGTGTTAAAATATTCCTTGCTATTCAATTTTTATTGAAAAAATAAACTCAATGTATAAAGCATACTTATTTTTAATAATACTTTATTTTGTTTATGTTATCTTTGTTGAATGAAATGTTGATATATATGAATTTTACTGTCAATAAATAAATTTGACTAATCCTGTGCCTTACATAAAGATATAACTTTCTGCATAAATTTATATATATTCATGTATGGTGTCGAATTGAAATTTTCCACTGTAAGGAAAATCTGTTTAACTTTTAATTTTGATTCCAAAAGACATTATCCAACAATAAAATGATTTATCTTTCTAACAAATGATATGTTGAGTTTCATGAATTAGCGTAGCATACAATAATCTACATTATACAAGTTATGGTCAGAAATATATTAATTTTAATCAGTGAATAAAAATATTTTGAATTTTTCCATTGTTTAAAAATAATTCCTTCTAATATGAGGTTTTTTTTTCTCTCTCTTCCAGAAAGCCATTTAATTATTTTTTTCAAGGTACTTGTTGGATAAAACATGTTTTAAACAAAACTTATTTCTGCAGTATAATTTTGAAAAATTTTACTTCCAAAAAGGAAAATAGCTGTCTTGCCTCTGTTTCTGCTGACCAGTCTGCCACTATGCTTTAACTACACTTTTCCATGCACATAATTATGTGCATTGCCATGTATTTGTTTGGGAAAATGGAGAAATAAACTCCTTTTATTGAAAGTATGACTTACTGTAAGTCTTTGCTTATTTTGTAAATTTTATAAATAAAATTAAGCTTATTTTTAAAATGATAGATATGTGAATAAAATTACTATGGTAATATTCTGGAAATTATATTTTAATTGAAAAAATATTAGTTCAATTATGAAAAATAAGTTTTTACCATTAATTTAAACACATTGCAATGAGTTCCTTAGATGGCAGTCTAATTTTCATAAATTTTATTCAAAAAGTAAGATTAGGTATGCCAATTTAAAAAGTATGTTTTCATGACATAATACTATTAATTTATGTTAATATTTTTCATCTATACAAAAATTTTCCCCTAAATTTGTCACTATTTACATACATCAGAGCATGCTGACTTATATTTCTTTCTGATGATAATTCTCATCCTCCCTAGAAGTGTTAGCAACCTAAAATATTGTATATCAAGTGTGTAAGATAAATTTAACTACATTTTAAATTTTTACTTGGCTCTCAAATCTTTCATTTTAGCATGTTCTTAGCTAGTAAAATGAATGTAAAAATGTTCTCAATTTTTTTTGAACAGTAATACAATATGACCAGTAACTCGTTTAAAATTGCACATACTCTTTTTATTTGATTAACCTTATCTATTTTGTTACTTATTTTATCTCATTAAATACGTAAGGCATTCAATCTATTCTTTATTTTACATTACATAAGAATTATTTTTCAACCCTGTGATGGGTGCTACATTCTTACTTGATTGTGAGAGTAAACCAGTAAGTGATTATCATTTGTGTAAGAGATTTGTTTGTCCTCTCCCTCCCTATTTCATTTTTTTTTTCTGTGGCCCTTCAAATTCACCATGAAGTGTAATCAACAATTCTAGCTTTGCTCCTTTTGTCTGAGGGTTGCAGGCTGGGATTTGTTGTCGATTAGATTTGGAAACAAATCAAAGTGTTTCGAATCAATAGTCAGTTCACTTTGGTAATTCAAATCATTTACTGCTTTTATTTTGTGTATCATGTCTTTTAAAAGAGTTAGATAATCATATCATCTTGGTAAGTAAAAATTCCAGTTATTTCATTGTTTTTAAGCTTGTCAATTACAAGATCAATCAATGTCTGGAAAGAAGATGCTTTTGTCTGGAGCCCAAAGGCTAAACGTTTATGGGGAAAATGTTCTAAAAAGGGTAGTAAAAGTAAGTAAATCCTGGTTGTGGTACTAAAAATATGTAGGGATGTAGAATGCAACACAAAAATGTAGAAAGCAATCAAAAAAATTTTTAAAAACAATTAATTTCAATCTTCATTTTTTTTTTTTTTTTTATCGCATGAGCATAAAAATCATGTTGACTGGGGAATTGCAACTTAAATTCATAAGTAGGATTTAAAAAAAAAAACAGTAACATTCTATATATCTATTATATTTTTTTGAATAATTAGAACTCATACTATTGCATTTCCGGATATTTACCAATCATTCCAGTTTATTAGATATCTTAACGAGGAATATGACCAGCTTGTTCAGAAGATCTTTCATTGGAAAAAGGAACCGCTCACTTTCGAAAATATTCTTATTGGATTGATTGCAGAGAAAGAAAAAAAAACGAGAATCGCCATACGGGAGCAAGACCGATAAGCAGGATCCCAATACGATGTTCAGGGAATCTTCTAAACGTTAGACCGTCTAAAACCTAACACATTAAATACAAGAAAAATTATCCTAGAAAACCTGCACCTTGCTATCAGAATATGCACAAACATTTATATATCTACATGACAGATTTTCCTCATCTAGATATCCAAAATATCCACATGATAGGTTTTCCTCATCTAGTCAATCAACTTCGCCTCGTTGAAAAGGTACATCCCAAAGATGTCTAAGAAAATAACCTTCCAATAGCTCAAAAGCTAGTCGGAGTAAGATATGCCAGAAACTAATTTTATTTGCGAGGTGAATCTCATTGAACGAGGACGAGCTAGTGGCTGGGCGTTACCGCTTCTACTCATCATCTATGCATAGCACATATTTGCAACGCTAGAACCTGTAATCGATCGAAGTCTTACAATTACAATCAAGGGCAAATCGATATCCCTCAAATAGGAATCGTATCCTTAGTTTTCGCAATTGCAGAAAAATAGAATTTAAGTAGAGCTTATACATACCTCAGTTACATAGAAATATATCTGGGTCATGGCTAGAAGAATGATATAATTATCAAGGAGGTGACAAAAGGGTAGATATATATCTTTTCTACTGCCTACAAAAAACTGACATATACTATATGCCAACCCTACCACCACGAGAGATGAAGAAAAATGCCGTGGAGGCACAACTGAAAAATTCTCAAACCAATGGAAACAAGTATTGTAACTATTTAAATCAACGTCAAATACCTAGCATTTCCAAAAATTTTGACGTTCTGGCAACCAAAACAGTGACAACTCAGTAATAAAAAAATGGACATGTGGCACAAACTAGGCTATATTAGCCTTGACCTCTTCATTCGTTCCATCAACAACAAAAAAAACGTACAAGGTGTGCCACCAATTAGGTCAACGGAATACTGCTGACTGAATAAATCACAGTGTCTCCTTCAAGTCCGTAGGAGATATATCTTCCCAGCCTTTAGATCTTTTCAAAATTGATCTGTGGGGGCCTGCAACCATTAAAGGATACCGTGGAGAAAGGAATATGAGCATTACTGACTACTATTCAAGAAAAATTGCTCTATATCTGCTGAAACAAAAGTTTTCTTTCGAAGACTCAAGGCCATTCGAACTGACAATGGTCAGGAGTTCGACGATAAGAAATTTCAAGAGTATTGCCCGAAGAACGTAGTTAAACACGAACTTTCAGATGCATAGTCGTCTGAAATGAACGGTGTTGCTGAAAGAGTAAATCTGACAATCGGTAACTCTCTTTGCACCATCCTCAATTTGACCTAAGTTTCACCATGCTACTGGCCTGAGGCCTTTCTCTATGCTGCGTATCCCTGGAACAGAGTCTGCAGAAAGGAAAGAGACATTACTCCTTATGAGCTCTACAGCGGTAACAAACATTTAAAGCCCCCCCCCCACCGCCGTGCAACGTTTGCCCCCTATCGGAACAGACTTAAAAATCGATGAGAAATATAATCAATTTCTCAACAAAACAAGAAACTAGTTTTTTTTTTGTAAATACGAATAAATTAGAAACATAAAGACAAGAATGGGTTCTTTTTACTTACACTTTACCACCAACTTCCTGTACAATTTTTCTCTGAAAATTCTGAGGGACAAGTCTTTTGTTTGTGTTCATAATGGAACGATATTCAACACCCTCGAGGGATTGGGGGAGACAAGAAGACTGTCCTAACCCCATCGTCCTCGCTTTACCACATTTTTTAAGACTGACTATAACACATGCACACTTTCTCCACATTCAATAACCATAAGTATGTTACGCATCACACCATTTAACGTAAAGAATTCTTTTTTTAAATTATTTGGAAGGAAAGAAGTAAGTTTGTTCTGTCAATCTTTCTTTTTTTAAAAAAAATTTACTCTTAAATAGTGTATTTATTTATATATGCTAATAATTTCAAAAAACGATATAACATATTAAGGTTTACTCATTTTGCCCTCGCCTAAGCAATTCACGGCATGATTATCTCCCGTCTATTTATATTTAAGTTGCGTGCACATAGTAGACTAAATGAATCAAATTAAAACAATCATAAAATGACTAAGTATGAAACTTACTACTACTCTAAATATGCTAAAAAAATCTGATAAATTGGGTGATATATGTCAGGGCTAAAGAAAATAGAAGGGCTCGTTCACTACTTTGAAGAAACTCTCGCCGCGCCAATTCTCCGATTTTCTCTAGTGACGTCACTTTGGCGCAAAGCTCGCACTTTTACTTCAAGAAGAGAGCGTTCGGCCTTACTAGCTCTAACTAATATTGGAACATTTCTTTTTGTGACATATTCTAAGACATTTGCTATTTTCTATAATGATTTTCCTCAGTTTTTGCCGCGAATTTATAAAATTTTAAAACTATTAACGAAATGCCAGTTTGCGCGATTGCAACTTGCAAAAATTCTGATAGAGAAACAAAAGGAAAAAATATAATTTTCCGCGTGTTCCCTAAAGTAAATGAACAACTATGTAAAGAATGGATTCACAGTTAATATAAAACAGAAATACGTTTTTTCTATCGTTAAGAACTTTTATAAAAATTCGTTATCTAAATAGAAACCGCCTCGTTACTTCAAAAAGAAAGGCATGTGAAAAAAAAATTAAAAAATGGATAAAGTCAAAGAAAATTAAAACGTACGTAAAAAGTATAAATAAAATATATAGTGTACAGTTGAGATTCTCCTAATTTCATAACTTATTTTTTAATGTAGTTATTCTAAAAATTTACGATTCCTTATTCTCTTAAATTTAAATATCTATAAACAATTATAACATTTCTAATGTCATTATGAACCTAAATTATTATTTTGTTTCAGTAATTAGCGTTTAAGGTTGATGTTTCCTAATGATTAAGTATGAACAAATTGCTATTAACGGCATATTTTAAAATCGGGGATTCTAAATTTAACTCAACTTATTGTTATAAAAGAATATGTAGATAAAAAGTGTCAATATATGCTTTCAGTTTTCTCATTAATTAAAGTTAAAACTGAACTAAAATAAAGTATTTATAGTGTCATTTTCGCCAACTAGTAAAATATTTTTATAAGTTTAAAATGGTATTTTTTTTTAATATAAAGGCCAAGAAAGTTTTTTTAAACTATGTTTATGAATGGAAATAATGTGTTAGTTACGTAAAGTTTGAAAGCTAATAACCAGAAAAAGTCTAATTTATTTTTACAAAGAGAAAGATGCAAAGTTATCATAATATCTTTGCGTGCGATCTTCCGAGATCTGTGAACACAGTGACGTCATGAGGAGGGAAATCGTAGCTTCAACTCGAAGAGCGGAGTAAACTAGCCCTTCTATTCTCTTTAGCCCTGGATATATGTACTGTAAATGCAACTATGAACATCTTTACTTAAACTTTCAAATAAAATTATTGAGTTGTACTTTTACTTTTTTTAGCCTAATATGTTGTTTTCAAGCTATATTTTAAATATAAAGTTGATTAAAGAAATTTTTCACCATATTTTCTAGAAGAAATATAATGACCTCAGTATTAAATATTGTTTCAATATTTTTCTTCTTAATCAATTTTATTTCAATGTCATTTTGTTCAAAATACTAAGCAATATTAAGTGATTATATATTTAATTTCCATTGAAGATTATTTTTTTCAGTTTTTAGCGCTATGTTTAAAAGATATTGAAAAACTTTCCTTATACACTTCCCCGGATGCCCCTTGTTGGGGCGGGGTTAAATTAAATTACTGATTGTTTTTAGCACAAATTTACCAGTTGAACATTCATTATTGATAGTAATCATACTCGCTTTTAAATTATGTCAAGACACTTTAAATGTTATAAGAGATGAACTATTAGCAGTCTATTTTTCATTCAATAAATCTGTTAGTTCCATTATTTACCGCAGAATAAAAAAACTTTTACAACACAAAACTAAAAATGAACACAGTTGGAATTTTTACTTCGAAAAAAATTTCACAGCTTTTATTAAACCACTTTCGGAAACAAAACAGCCAAGGCAATGTAAGCAGTTATATATTTATACACAGAAGAGTGAACAAAATTGAAACAGTAACAATATCAGTCTTGTAAAATCAAAAGTGGCCACCGTCACAACACCACGAACAATTGATACTGAAGATACCACACCATTACAGGAAACATCATTCTATGAAAAGAATATTAAGATCCAGTCTGATGTGCACAATGCATTATTTGAAAAGAACATTAGTCTCTATTCTCACAGAAATGGAATGTGATGTATGAATGCAACACAGATGTTGGAATATCAATTCCAGCTCCTCTCCACATATCTTCAAATTTCAAACAGTATCACTCTATATAAGGATAGAACCATTCTATAAATAAATATACTTAAGTAAAAGTAATTTTTTAATGAGTAGTAGATAACATTATTGCAGTGTCGATTGTCAGCTGTATTAATTGTAAAAGCATTTGTAAGAGCTTAGTATTCTTGTCACCAGATAGCAGCACTACATAATTTTAAATTTAGAGCCTTAAAATTAACATTAAATTATAGGCTCTGTCTATAGCATTAAATTGAAACAAATTATTAATAAGCAATATACTTGCAATATACTTCTTTTGATTAAATAAGCAATATACTTCTTTTGATTAAAGTGTTCACTAAAATCGCTTAAACAGAATTAAATTGGAAATATACCCATTTTTTTTATCTACATATAAGTAAGTATGCAGAGATATAAAAGCCTTTTTAGTTTACAAATACTCATTTTTTGTCTAAATAATTGTCATAGAGAAATTTTATTACTACATATCAGGGATCACAGCTTCTTATAAAAAATTCAAAAAGTGGTAGCCTATTTACTAAGTATCAGACATAAGTTTTAATTAAAATTTATGCTAACAAAATACCCAATTTTCACCTTAATTAGAAAAAAAGTAACAATAGTGTTTACAACTAAATATTATTATTCAAATTGTTAACCTAAAGTGGTAGAACAGCTCGTTTCATTCATAAATTAATGAAAAACGTTGCATTATTTTCACCAATATTTTAAGTTTAATAGTTTGACCCCTTCATCATTATCCAATAACCAAACATAGTTTTACTAGTTACAAAGTTAACATGTCTTGAATTGATTATAAGACTTAACCCATAACACCCATTTTTCAAGAAACTTGCCAGATCTCATAACCAAAAAATTTCAATGCATCTTGCTCTTTTAGAAAAAAAATATTAATTTTTAATTTATGATAGCATTTTTAAAGAAAAAACCTAAATAATAGCTAACAAAGAAAAAAAAACCCACTGGAAATCAACAGAGTGACCTATAACTTGTTTTGTAAAAGCATTTCTCATATTGCTGTTGCAATAAAAAATAAAGGTAAATGGGTTAAGTATACAGTTTATCTTAAAGTATTTCAATTAAATAAATTTTGTTGATGCAAAGCAATATCAGATTCTTCAAATGTCATGTTTTAAGACCTGACAATTACCAAGTAAAAAAATTTTAAACAAAGATTAGATGATGATCTATTAAAAATACATATCTATATTACTTATGACTTAATTCTAGGAATTTTGCACCTTTACCAAGCAAAGTATTTGCTTTATAGGGAGTGCTACCAAAAAACCTCTATAATTTAAGTGAATAGTGATGTAATTAACAAACAAATGAACAGTACATTTTCAACACACATTAAAGATTGATCGCATTAGTTTGTTTTTATAATGACGTAAACTTAAAAGTTTTAATTTATATGAAAAGAAAAATGTCACGAACAAACTTTTTTAAAAGCAAAATAATAATTTTATAAATTCTTAAAATATTCAATCTGAAATAAATCATTAATAAAAGCGCTTTAAAATTTAGTACGAGATATCACCATGTTACAGATTACATCTACAACACGGACTAAATTAACGGATGTTTAAATGTATAAATCATTCAAATTATTAATTGTATACGCGATTATTTTGTAATTATTGATTGTTCAATAGTTTATGAACAATTCTAAAAAAATATTCAATACCTTCAAAAATTTGCGGCAAGAAATAATAAATCACTTTCTTCTGCTAACAACTGCTAAGCCGTCTTAAAGGTTTGGTTCACAAACGGATTTAGCTTTCAGCTCGTATGGAAGGCCCATGTTCATTGCTCTTTAAGGATGGTTGGCCGTGTAAAGCCAAGCGCAGATGGCGCTAGGGGTTAAAATTCGTCATAAGACTTCCGGGTTTCTTCTTCCGTCTGATTTTTGCTCCTTAGCTTGAAAAAACGCACCATCCAATATTAGTAGAGTTTGCAATATAACGCGTTCTTTCAATTTAACTTTCAACGAAAGAAACAACACACGAGTTTGGAACACTCCGCAAGCTTGCTACCTAAAAAATAACCAGTTGTGCTATTTTACACAAATATAGCTAAATAAGAGATAACACTCAAAACATGGCTAACCTTACACTTTATTTATGCAGTGACATTAATTTTGTAAATTGCAATTTATAAATTGCAAAAAACTCTTATGAATGGTAAAATTACGCTTGAATTTTAACACAAATCACAATATTAAGCCTGTATTAAGCACGTAAAATATTAAGCCTGTTTACATATCGCCTCGTAAACATAAGTGTAGGGATACATCGGGAGTTTTCTAAATTTCTTCCAGTTATAAGAAGCTTGTTATTGTTTACATTCAGTCCGTCATCAATTGTCACCTGGATGTTTCAAATTCTTCTGCGATCTCAATGTTGATGTCCATATTAATTTAGTACCTGACAAGTTCGCAGCGCGTGAATGTGCCCTCTAGCGGAGAGGAAATTTTCAGATCATTATTTATGAAGTTTCCAACAGAATAACTAAATAGGTAGGAAGCGTTTTTTCCGCTAGTAAATAGGAAACAAAATTTCTCTAAAAAACTGAAGAACTTGACAAAGCAATCTTTTTGAAACAGGACGCAAACAGTATTTCAAGAACATTTTCCTTTAATGCCTTCCTTATCAAAAAACTTCCAATATAAATTCGTTAAACTGAGAACTTTCAATGATCTTTCGTGATCGCATACAATTCCGGATATTTATTACGGTAAAATGAAATTTCTTAATGCTCAATTCATTTTAAATTAAAATGAAGATATTTCTGTCCTTCGCCTACTTTATTTCAATGAATAAATGTGGTTTAAGAGCGTGCGGAACTGTAACAATTCTTGAACATTATTTCTTCTTTTTTTTATAAAATATGATGTCCCGCAGAGAACTGATCGTAAAGACACGGTTCCCAGTAGAGCACCGAATTCAAACATCACAGGCTGCTGTCAGTGAGCGGGTGGGTGACCACTTTGATCAACCTGCGTAGGGACCGAGGATGTACGGTATCGGTCCTGGGTAAACTGTTCTACCTTAAAGTGCTCGACTTCGTGTGCAGGTTGTCGGACTCCCAAAGCAGGGGAGCCATCCCCTCTACAGAGTATCAAAATTGTGATGGCATGTCTTCCTATCATCCTCAGTGATGTTTCCCAGACCGTCGCCAATAGCCCTTTGTGCAGCTGTAGTGCGACACAACTAAAGTACCTACCTACTTTATGGAATAATATATGTAATTCGGAAAACAGCGGTAAAAGATCATCAGATTTACTTGAAATAGAACATTAACATTTGTGCTGATTATTAATAAATATTTAATATTTTTTTGTTAAGTATTTTTGTAATTTTGAATGATCAATTTCAACTAGATTTTAGCAATTTTGTTTTTAGGTTACATATTGAAATTCATATCGAGACCTTACAATTAAAACTTTATAGTAAGGTACGTCATCTCAAAGTTATGAAGTGATAATCTATGTATATATTTGAGAATAAATTTTTTAAATCAAAGAACATTTTATTTTGGGATTCTCCAGACTTGTGAGGCTAGTAAGTGTAATGATTTTATAATAAAAAATTGACTTGTAAATATTTTTTTTTCTAATTTGATGATAGTTCTAAATAGAATGGTTTTCCACGTCTGAAAAAGAACTTTAACATTAAAAGAAAAAAAATCAACTCAGTATGAAAATTTTTAGGGCCAATTTTTTTAATTTATAAGCATTCTTTATTTTGCGTTTTTAGGTTTATAAGTAATGATTTTTTTATTAAAAATTTAAACTTTTCTATAAAATTGTTGTCAAAAAACTTGTTTTCCGAAATTAAATTACATAAGATTATGTTTCTATATACTTTACCTACTTAAATGTTTGAAATAATTTGAGTCAGAAAATTGTGGGATGTAAAGTTTAAAAAAACTACTCATATTAGATCATTAAATTTAGTTGAGCAATTTCTGGAGAATTTGGATTTCTTTCTCATAAGAATATACCTATTATTCGTTTTACTTATTTGCAAATATTTTTCCAATGTGTTTTAGATAATCCATCTTTGAAAGAAAAAGAGATTATATTTCAATATCTGTATTCTATATTGTCACCTGCATAAGAAGGAATATCAGTTTTTTTTTTTCAAATTTAATAAGCCACAAGAAGGGACGCAACCATGCTACACTGAAGAAATTGCCAGAGCAACTGAACGTACTGTTCTTCCAGCAGTCATTTGTCGCAAATAACAACGCCCCCTATTGGTCGTTGCTTTCGAGAATATCTTTATGCCACTTGGGAGATTATTTTTATTAGTCGAATAATAAAAATTAGTTGTTTATGAAATAAATCAAAGACTTTTCAATTTTGAGTTTTTATTCACAAAATTACGGAAATTTCATTTAGAAAATAATAATATTATACAATTTAAAAAAAATTTATTTATTGGTAAACTATAAAACTTTAAATAGAAGCTGAAAATTATGAATAAAAAATTACGATTTTAAAGCACATTTTGAACGGTACATGCGGATTATTTTGAATGGTTGATTAAATGTGAACAATACCAAGCGTCTGTAAACCGGAAGAAATTTAGAAAGCTTTCAGTGTATTCCTCCGCTTATGTTACGCTTACGAGGCAATGTGTGATCAAGCTTAATATTGTAAGAAGTTTTATTAGTGTGATTTGCGCGTAATTTTACATTTTATAAGAGTTTATTGTAATTTATAAACTCTAACAGGTCGTAAGCCTAAAACAAATTTAAGAAAAATAATTTCACAACATAAATGAAGTGTAAGGTTTGCCATTTTTTGAATGTTATCCCTTATTTGGCTGTATTAGTGTACAATATCGCTGTTTTTTGCTTTTTTTTCTTCTTCTTTTCGATAGAATCATATCATGCTTGTGGAGTTTCCCAAATTCATTTATTGTTTGTTTCGTAGAAATTTTAATTAAAAGTACGCATTATAATGTAAGTATTACAAGTATAAGTTTAATAGTACTGGATGACACACTTTTTCAGGCTCAGGCGTAAAAATCAATCGAAAATAGTAACCCCGTTAGTCTTACGACGAATTTTAACCTTAAGCGCCATCTGTGCTTAGCTTTACGCGATCAATAACCAGTATATTTTTCATGTTAAAAATAAATCTTGTAAATTTTATAGTAGTATAGTTCATTTACGTCACACTAGAGCTGCACAATGGGCTATTGGTGACGGTCTGGGAAATATCCTTGAGGACGAACCGAAGACATGCTATCACAATTTCGATCATCTGCAGAGGGGATGGCACCTCCGCTTCGGTAGCCCGACTACCTGCACGCGAAATCGAGCACTTTACGGTAGAACAGTTCAACGATCGGTCCCTACGCAGGCTGCTCCAAGTGGTCACCCACCCGCCCACTGACCGCAGCCAGTGATGCTTGACTTCGGTGATCTGCTGGGAACCGTGTCTTAACGATCAGTCCACTGCGGGACTTTTATAAGAAATTTTATAAGATGCAACATGTTGTAGAAAAAGAAGCTTTGGACTTGCAAACATTATAACTTGAAAGTAATAATAATAAAACATTATTAGTTGAAAGTAAATCAGTGGTGCCGAATCTTCCTTGGCCTGTCACCCCAGCTATTGCCCCCCCTCTAACTATTCACTGCCACTTATCCCCCTTCTCTATCTCTCTTTTTATTTTTTTTAATGATTTTTTTTTGCTCAGAAAACTATGAGTTGTCACTATAAGCATCAATAATACTAAATTGAAAAAAAGTGAAAATGTATATTTTTTTGCGTTTTTAATTTCTTTTCTTTATTTTTTCATAAAGAAGAGATATTTGAAGCAAAATAATTTAGACAGGCTTACATTTTTTCATCGAAATCTGGAAGAACTGAAAGCGTTGATAATTAAAATTTGAAAACTATTTTATCGTTATAGCGACTTCCTTGAGATTTCAGTTAAAACATGAATGTTCGTCAGAGGTCCGCTTTCAAGGAAATGCTCACCATGTTTATTTCTTTGTTCTGAGAGGATCTAGAAGACAGAACTTTGTTTAACCCGATGTATGATTAAAAAGATCAGAAAATTTAATTTATTTATATTATTATTTTTTTAATTCGTAATTCCTTTTCTGAGCTTTGAAAGATTGGTTTTGTATACATTTTTAATTTCGATATTCTCTAGCTTTTATTATTATTTGAATTTATTTTCTTTTCAATACTCACCACCCCCTGAAGATTATTGCCTTATTAAAAGGAGAAATCCCCCCAATTTTGGAAATACTACAATAAAACATAAAATAATGTGTAAATCTAAGTCATGAGCATAATGTATATATGTTTAGGTGATTTTATTGGAAGCTTTTAAAATTAAAGTGAGATAGTTTTGCAATGAAACTGATCCAATTAAAATGAAGCACAATAAAGTAAGATTGTATAGATAAGAAAGAACCATTGGTTAAATGCAGAGCTGCGAACTGCTACGCCTTTTGCAAAATAGTTTATAGAGTGGTAAGCAATTAAAAAACTAAAGTTTTCAGAATGTTTGGTAGTTTTGCCAACATTTTAAAAGTCTCATCACGAGAGAGCTGGAGCAAAGTGGGTTTCAAATAAGCTTTTGAATCATTAACATGCACTGATGGGGAAAATAACTTCAAATCGAATTAACAATATGAAGAATCATACGTTAAAACCAAGTCTTTGGAATGACTAGAAGACATTTCCATGAAAAGAGTGGATAGTTGGCTTAACATGGTTTTTCCACACACACATATTCTTTTTATAAAATATGCTTATTTAGGCCTTTTCTATTCAATTTTACTTTTTTGTCATAAATTTTTGAACCCCCCTGTACAATTGTTTTTTTTAATTAGTTAATTTTTTAAAATTAATGTAATAAAAATTTCAATATTATGAAGAATAAATGATATAAATACTTTTCAAACTATATTACTACACAAAAAAATATTTTACATTGTTAACATTAAATACACGTAAATGCAAAATTCAAATTTGATAAAAACTGAGTAGGTAATAGAAACCGAATCGGGATTTTGAATCGGGATCGGACTTTATGACCCGAGTCGTGACGATTTCATCTCAAATAGGGGATTTTTTCAGAATTTTCGCGCTCTTTGAAATTGAGTGTGTGATTTTTATCAGTAATCATCTTTTTATGCAAGAAGCGAGAAAAAAGTATGCGATTTGCTTCACGCTGTAGTGAAATGCTGAATTTTGTTTTCATGATATCTAATTTTTTTCATATTAAATCGGAAATCGGATAAACATCGAACAAAAATCGGAAGATAGGTAAAAATCATAAATAGGCAGAAATTAGTTCCACTAATTTTCGACTTTTCCAAAGCAGAGGATTCTCAACCCTGAATAATTTTTTTAAAAAGTCGCAAATGTAAAAAAAAAAAAAAAAAATTTTTTTTCTTTTTTTTTTTTTTTTTTTTCTTTTTTTTTGAAAAGGGAAAAGAATTTTTTATTTTGATTTTGATTGTTAAAAGGTGTTCGGTAAAAGAGACCCTTGATGCAAATGGTAAATTTCAGTACACGTGGTAGATTTTACTGAGGTATGAAATTGCATGCTTTTCATGTCATACCCTCAACGCGTGGAATTATTTTTTAAAAACTAAATAAAATGCAGCGCAAACTTGTCAATTTGTGTAAATGAGTAAGTAAGTCGTTAATGTTGAAATCCATAAACATTTCGAGTTTAAACCCACATTTTAAAATATTTTAACTACTGCCCAATTTAGTTTGCGTAAATGGCACACCCACAACTTAGAATTGAACAATCTAGAGTCAATCTAGTTTTAAAGTTTATTTAATAAAGCAAAGCAAAATGTAATTCCCTTTTATATGTACATAGAACATGTCTGTACAATAAATTTTACATCATAACGTATACGTTATCTAAGAAGAGAAATCTTAGATAACGTAAAAGATCAAAAAATTAAGATTAAAAAAAAACACTTCAAGTAAAAATACCTAACTATATATTAAATAGAGGACAAAAGCAAATAAGTTGAAATTTTTTAAATGTATTTAAAATATATAAAATCTTTACTTTGACACTGAAAAAGCTTGGACTTTTTTATTCTCCATTAATAACTTTTTATTTAACATTTTCAATAATTCAAGGAACATCATAGAATAAAACAGCATGGCATATAATTTACGAGAAAGTATTTCAATTTAAGTACTTGAATCAGTATGCATAATTAAAAAAAAAAAAAAGCACCATTAACCATTAAGTTTCGGAAATAAAATGCTTTCTAACCCTTAATAGCTACCCACTTAATGGTTTACACTAATGTATGGTACATTTCATTTATTTTAACTCGTGGTAGATATCAGTGTTTAAGCCTAGAATGTAGATTAATGTATGAGCAGAGTAAATACCGATTAACGATATCACCTTTAATATGGTTATACAAGTAATTTTATATAGCCTACTAGTCTTGAAATATACTGATTATTTTGCGATTATTAAAGTAAAGTTGTATCAGATTCCAGGCTACTTTCGATTAATACTGTCACATGAATAACCTGCTGCATGCATGCTATATAAAACAAAATTAAAGTGAAAAGATTTAATTATTTTTTAATTATAAATAAAAAAAGTGTGACAATACAATACGTCAATAAAATTATGATATATTTAGAAAAAAAAAAGAGAGAGAAAAAAACTTATGACCAACGTTGCTGTTTCTTTAGCCCGAGTCTGCCGCCCTCCTCTTTTTCTTCTATCCACTCAAAACTGCGCATGCGTCAGAGCTTAGAGAAAAGAGAAGCTACGAAGGAAGGGTGAGGAACAATATTTGTTGACATATTTAAGTAATCCAGAAAGGATATTTATTTTTTGTTTTTTAGGTTTTTAAATAATTACAACTCATTTTTGTAAAAGTTGCAATCTTTTTTTTATTATAAAAAGTACCATTCTTTGAATTATACTTATTATGAAGAATTTTGTACATAATTTCAAAGCGATTTATCCTATCAACTTGAATTTTACCTCATTAAATTCAACACAAAAAATTACATTGGAAAATATACCTTACATGTATAGATGGCAACGTAAAAAGTGTACATAAGTACAAGTCAATAAAAATAATTTTTTATAAATAAAGCGCTTTTTAACTATTGACTCTTTATATATATTAACTCTTGGTCAGTTTCGGTAGTCAACTTGCTGAGGTGTTTACGACGTTCCGGTTGGGAAAGTGTTGATTTCTACAACATATTTTGCTATTTTTTTTTTCTACTTTTTTTTTTTTTTTTTTTTTTTTTTTTTTTTTTTNTTTTTTTTTTTTTTTTTTTTTTTTTTTTTTTTTTTTTTTTTTTTTACAGAGACTGGATATTTAACTTCGTACTTTTAAATTTTAAGTTCGTACTTTTAAATCTTAACCATTTTGATTGAGAAATTTTAATGAAATTTCTCGTAAATTTGTTATTAAAATGTTTAGTACAACATATGTAAGCACTTTAAACGAAACAAATATGCTAATTAGTTCAATGGCAGTTTTAATAGGTACACAAATTAGCAACTTTGTTATCGATGTGTTAGCAGTTAAATGTTCTATCGCAATTAAAATTTTCTATAGAATTTAATTTGTAAGGATTTTTTTCTCACCAAAACGAAACGAACTTCAACTGTTATACATTTATTTAAGTTAAAAGTATACACAGATCTCAAACAGTAAATAATACGTTTTAAGGCAAAACCTTAACTTAAAAAAATGATTTAGCTTAATAGCACTGTTGAAGAACTAAAAGAACGCAGATCCAACTAAATGAGTATTAACGTTAAGAAGTTGAATTCAGCCTTTATATTGATTCAGCCTTTACACACGTTTAGTTGGTATTGGTAATTAAAATTGGGTTTTGATGGCAGTTCTATTTAGTTTTTATAAATCTAGCCTAAATATTTTTTATAGTTAATAATTTTTCTTTAATAATATTTAGAACCAGAATTTGAGCCTTAATTTTTCTAGGCGTATAATGTGAGCACGCAAACATATAATTTATGTACGTTTAATGCATGTTAATGTCTAACTTCTCACCAGTAAAATTTTGAAGTATTCCTATCAATTTTAGGATATTTTCACTTAGGGCATAACAATATGCAGTTAGAAAATTAAAAATGTGTTTTTAAAACGATAATTATTATTAATATTTGGCAACAAACAGTTTTAACGTTGGAGTTTAACAAATCTAAACTTCTTGAAATTGAAATGCCGTTTTTGCGAATAAGAATACGCATATTGCGTTATGTATATTATTATTAATTTTTTAAATTAGCTGTGACAGTTAAATGTGGTAGTTCTTTAATTTTTGATTATTTAAGTTGTGTTACATATTTGTTTCTTGCACGCCTTTTTACTTCATTTGAACTATGAGCAGCGAGCTTTAATTAAGTATTTAATTTTTTTCACACGATATCGTTCTCTTCTATTTTTTAAAACGTTTTGTAGCAACGCTGTTTCCATGACATTGCAATGTTTAAACAATGTAAAAAAAACCTGTTTTTAAATATTGCATGCGAGTAACTCAACGTAGAGGAAAATATCGCAAAATGATACAAAAAATATTAGCTATCAGTAAAAAAGAAAAAAAAAGAAAAAAAAGAAATAAATAAAAGAAAAATTTAAATAACTCTGTGCTAATTGACGAAGTCGCTTAAAAGATACAAGGCAAAGTTTAATCTGTAACAAAGGGCTTCGACATTAAAATTTAGTATTATAGCGTCCGAACTACTTGAGGCCTAAATGTGGCGATTGTTTACAAATCACCCAATGAAAATTTAAAAAGACTCGACTCTAATAACTCGAGTTCTCGAGTTATTAGAGAACACACAGACTATTTTTAAAATTCTCTCTATATTGATTGATATTAATATCGAGCCTCCTAATTAAAATAATCCTTTTTTTTCAATATAAAAAAAAGACTATGTGGCAATTTTTTTTAAAGAAAATTTTACAATTTAATGAGCAAAACTATTTCGAAGTTTGAACAAAATGAGGCATGATATTTTCAGATAGATACCTAGTTTTAGCAAAACTGAGCTGATATGCCATACAAAAGGAAAATTAAATAATTCGAAAGCCAATTATCGAAACATTAATAACATTTTGAATAATTATTTTATGAACGTTTAAGTAAAAGTATTTTTATTATCTTATAATTTTTACGTTATAAAAGAGAGTTAAGTAAGTTTTCTTTATTAGGAAAAGTAACAATACAAAAAGTGATAGATTGTAGTACAAAATACATCGATAACGGAATTCAATTTAAATTTACATTAAAATTATTGATTTTTAACTTCCTTCTTAAGAACACATTTCTGTTGAAATCGTGTGATATAAAGGTATTAAATACGTTTTAATTTAAATATTTTGAGAATTTGATTGACTCCCTGTTTTATAGATAACCGTCGTTGAACAGCCAACCCAACTTTTTGGGTTTACGATTATCAACGCTCAACTCTGCAGCCTTGAACTCGATACAGAAGACAAGGGTACTCCTGGATTAAGCATTGGGAGAAATTTGCCTTCTTGGAGGACTTATTGATAGAACAAAGCAGCATTTGCGTTACATCGAGAGAAAAACCACGAACCTCCAATGGATAGACTGACGGTAAGGGGACTCTAACCCAGGATTCGTCTACCACTGAGGATATTTTACGTCAGCACTGTGGTCGGTGCAAGTCGGATGCGGAAGTCGTATCAACCAACCATCGCTAGAATTCGAACCTGCTTCACCTCATTGGAAGGCGAACGCTCTATCCCCTGAGCCATCATGGCTTTTGACTCCCTGCTTTATTTTATCTTACAATCGTCGTTGAACAGCCGACCGAATTTTCAGATTACGACTACCAATCTTCATCTCCGTATCCTTATGATTTTGAACCCAATTCAGAAGACAAGGGAACTCATGGCTCAAGTATTGGGAGAAATTTGCCTCCGTGGAAGATTTTTTGATGAAACTAACCCGCATTTGCATTACACCTAGCAGCATTTGCGTTACACGGAAAACCACGTAAGTCTCCTTAGGTTGATCTGACGGTAAGGGGACTCTAACCCATGATCCGTCTATCAAGGAGGATATTTTACGTTAGCACTGTGGTCGGTGCTAGTCGGGTGCGGAATTGGAACAAACCAGCCATTGTCTTGTTGGGGCAAAGTCTGGCACCACCCTTGATTTTGTCATTTCTAAACCTGTGATATATTCATAAACATAATGTTTGAGCTGATAAGTCTTATAAGCTGATAAGTCAATATACTTCTTTCTTATAAAAAATTAATTATTGTCGGAATTGTTGCAGAGGGGTTAAACGATAAATCTAAGTTTTTCGTTAGAGTTTCGGGATCTTGTGCTAAAATTTCCACTATGTTTAGTTAATAAAATTCATTTTTATTAATATTAACTATTGTGGAAAAGGGTTAGATAGGTGCTAATATCAGTTTTGTGAGCATCAAATAATTTTAGATAAATCCGTTGGTTTAAGATTATTACGCGATTTTTAATGTTTTAAATTGCATTTCTTGAAGGCTGGGAGAGCCTGGTTGGTAGGTCACTGGGCCCATGTCCAAGAGTTCGTGGGTTTGATCCCAGGCAGGCAGAAGACTCCCCGTGTAGTAATTGGTGACTGTCATAACAAATCAATACCTCTGGGGGTACTGATCCGAGAGTTTCCTTGTCTTCTGGATTGGTTCAAAATTACGAGGCTACGGAGTTGATCATTAGTAGTCGTAAACCCAAAATTGGGTCGGCTATTCACAATGACGGCTATAAAATAAAATTGTATTTCTTGAGTCAATTTTTAGGCAGCTGCTTTTTCAGCTCATTCTGTAATAAACATTGTTTTCAGTGTATTGTTCATCATAACCAGTCGCTGTTTTGGAATATTTTGCTTACTGGAAAGTATAATCAAGCCTGGAATAAATAGCTCATTATAAAAGCTTCTATTGCAACTCTCGAGAGGATTTATTCTAATCTGAGTAACAGCAACTGGCTCTTCACCCACACAGACACACACAAAAAAAAAAAATTGTAATTAAAACTATTGGCGTGAAAATTATCTATGATAAATAGTTACGACACACTACAAAGCAGAATGAAATTAAATATTTTGTGTCGATTAGTTTTTGTCGATGTGTGAGATGTTATTCAAGAAATTTATGCCCATATTAAATATTCCGGTACCATGTACGATTATATTTTTCTTTATTCAATATATATTCTACTTTAGTCATATTTATTTCGTGGTTTTACATCAACTTTAAATATTCCTCCCTTCATAAGAGATGATTTTAATAATCTTATTTAAAATACTGAAAAGATTGAAATAAAAATTTCCTCAAGATAAAATCCCTCTTTCATCCCAAACGTGCGTTTATGTGACAAATCGATAAGCGCCTCCGACATAATTATCTCGGAGAAGAATTCTTTACAAAAAGAGGAGAGTAATTATCCGAGAGAAAAACACGCGCCATAATTGTTCAAGCTGGGATTAACCGTGAGCCATGAGATCAAATATTCATCAGTTTCTAAGCGCATGCGTTCTCTTTTGGGGATTTTCTTTCTGATTGGATAAAAGATAGATAACACTTCGATAACATTTATGGTCACTTACCGTGTTTAAATTTTTATATGAAATTTCTCGCTTTTAATTTGAAACAATTTTCGATTCAGGAAATTTTATTTAATAATATGCAATTGTAAATTATTGTGCAATTTGAATGCAATAAAAATGGAGAAAAAAAATTGGTTCAACTGTAATCCTGTTAACATTTGATAGAGCCTTTAAGTTGAAATATAATTTAAAAAGAATGATTAAAATAGGTATCAGCAAATATGGATGATATTATTAGTAAATACGCTCCAAAACGGATTCCAAAGGAAGTTCTTGAGTGGGTGGGTGGCGTACTGCATATAAAAAAAAGTACCAAGGATAAAGTTTGGCGGGAGCTCACCTCTTGCTAGATAACTGTAATGGCTAATTTAAATGGAGGACCTATGAATTAAATTAAAATTGACTCTAACAAAAATTACATTTTAAGTGAAAAAAGTTTATATATTTCTACAAGGGCTTGGTATCATTTTTTAAAATCAGTAGCAAAGTTTGCGAGTGCTAAAAACTGCTAGTAGCAAAATCAGGAGTCATTCAAGAATTTTTTAGAGTGATATCGGAATTCATTATGTGATGCAGAGAATTCAATATAATCATTGTTGTGTGTGTGACTTATTGCAATAAAACGCTCACTAAATAATGAACATTAAATATCTATTCTTGTATGAAAGTTTAAATATTCAAGTGCGTGATTCCGAATAAGTCGGTAGTAATAATATCGTATTTAAAATAAAGAGATTTCAAAGATAACGTGGGAATTGCTGTGCTGGAAGTAAGACAACTAACTGTAAAAACTGCCGATAAAATGATTAGAAATGACTTTGATTTACGACGATTTAATTTTGAATTGAGCTCGTCAAAAAATGATTAGTCAAATTCATGTGTCGTAATAACATAATAAAAATATCATTATTTGAAAAACCATGAGAAAAAAGACAGCAAAAGCGAAAAATAACTGCTGAGAAAATGGTCGGAAAATGACGTGGATTAACGATGGAGTAGTAGTTAATAAAGCTCGTTAAAAAGTGATTATTTAAATTTAAAGTTTGGGCGTCGAAATAATATAGTAATAAAAGTATTGGAATTTCTAAAACCATTTGAAAATGACGTGAACACAAAAATATCTAAAATCATGCAGAGAAAATGATCAGAAAATGACGGAATAGCCGTGAATCACGCTCACCAAAAAGTGATTACTCTAATTCGAACATCGTGTGTTGTAATATCATCGTATTGAAAAATTATGTTTAGATCGCTGAAAAAACAATCAATAAATATCGCAAAAAATGGTCGAAAAACGATGAGGATTTACGATGGTATCGTCGCTAATCGAGAGCGTCAAAAACTCTAATTCGAAATTCGCGTGTCATTATAACATCGAATTAAAAATATCGGTATTTAAAAAATCACTTAAGAAAAAATGGAAAAACGGTCGAAAATCTAGATCATCAGAAGTTGCTAGTAATTTTTGCAACTGCGATTTTCTGTAACTAGCAATTGGTTATTTTAACTAGCAATTTACTACATGCTAGTCGAAGAAATCGCACCCTGATTTCTGCTACCAATATTTTACGACTAATTTATTTGTTTCAAAATGAAACAGAAATTTGAAAAAAATATATGAATTAAAAAAAGTATGTCTTTCATGCCACGAGAGCCAAATTTTAAATGGTAATATTGAAATTGCGTAGATAGATCTAAATTACGTATAAATAAGACACAAAAAAAATATTTTGTCATATATTTGCAAAACGGATTGATTATTCTGATAATATGTACAGAGTTTTTATATGGGAAAAAATTACGAGGAAAAAATTTAGTTATTCTATTTTTCTCTCTTAATCAATATAGCCAATAGGTTTCTAATTCTTCCTCTAAATCTCTAATAATTCAACCCAAGTTGAAGAAACTCTTTCCAATAAAGAAATTTCAAGTATTAAATTAAAATTGTAAGAATTTTATAATTTCAATCTAGTTTAAATAATAGTATGATTTTCAAATCATTTAATTAATTATGTTTAAATAAAAGAGAAAATATTGTGAAATAAATTTGTATTTCTTAAGAAATTAAAACAATCGTAGCTTCTTTCACTTAGTTTTACTAAAGGAGTATAGAATTTTATTTCATAATTAGAAATATATTTTTTAAAATGTCGTAATCAAATTATATATTATTGTATTATAACAACACACAATGAATTCAACAAATAGAATACCATTTTTTTCATAACCAAATGTTGTTAAGTATGACAACACGGACAACAATTACTGACAACAATTCTTAGATATTACGCTAAATGTACTCATCAATTGATATATTTAATACGGATTTTACTTATTCCTAATCAAAAAATTGTAATTTATAAATAAATTAAGTAACTTAATTTTAAAAAATAACTGAATATATATTCACAAATCAATATTTAATTTTATACAAATAAGTCAAAAACAACTTAAAAGCTTTATTAATATTTGTAGCCGAAAATAGTGGGAAAAATTCATGAATACTTTAAATTGCATATTCAGTTAAGTCTTTATTTTAAAAAATAGAACTTGCTAATTTTGAAACATAAATGTTATAGTTAAGGCTTTTTTCTCGCATTTTGATAGCTTCGAAGTATATTGCTCAAGATTTACTAAAATATAGATTCAAAAATAAAAACTAGCTCTTATTTTATAGTTAAATAATGAATTTTAAAAAAGGAAGAAAATTAATTAAAACCAAACTTAATATAGAAAATTACTAAAAATGCATTTGTCTTAAAAAATTACAATTTAAATTTTACCCACTGAAGATATTTTAACAAAGTAATAATTTTGATATTAATATTTAGTTTTTTTTGGCAAGCGTATCTTTGTTTGTAACCGTTTGTTAAGTATGTATTATTTTTTATTACTTAATTTTTCATAACTATTTTTGAATTGCATCTCATTCTTTCAAGTCTTACAATAAGTAATTGATTAAAAAACATTTTATCAATTCAAAAGCTATTAGATTAATGTACGAAAAATTCAATTATATTTTTTTTAAATAATTTTTTTGCTATTAATGATTTGCTTTAACTTTACTTAAAATTTACGAAAACAGTTTTTAAAATTTTGTACTTTTAGAATTACCCTATTAATTTGTTTTAATTTAACTTGTAATTTGCGAAAACAGTTTTTAAAACTATATACTTTTAGAATAACCCTATTGATTTGTTTTAATTTAACTAGTAATTTGCGAAAACAGTTTTTAAAATTACATACTTTTAGAATTACCCTATTGATTTGTTTTAATTTAACTTGTAATTTGCGAAAACAGCTTTTAAAATTATGTACTTTTAGAATTAATCTTTTATACTTTAGTTTATTTAATTTTGTAATTTAGTTTACAGCATACTACTCCTGTTATATTAGGACTGTTCAGGTGCATCAACCATTTTTTAGGTACAGTATTAGAATTCGCCAAACTATTTCATTAATCAGTTCTGAACAATTTTGTAATTTTTATTTAAAAAAATGAGTTTTAATATTATAAAAGATTCCTTGCGAAAAGATAACTCAAGTCATAATGCGCGACATAAAAAAAGTCAGATTAAAATTTTAGAAAATGAAAAGCCTGAAACATAATTAAAGTTAACAAATATACAATCCAAAACATTTTCAAGACATTTAAAAAATATTTGGAAACTTAATTAATTTGAGATTAAGGATTTAAATTTCATACTTAAAAATCTTCCGGTTAAATTAGGGTAAAAAGTATTGGCAATTTGAGCACAGCGTCCACAAAATTCATTTTTACTTTAAAATTTTGTAACATAATTTTTATAATAATATTTATTTAATTACAGTGATTCAGTAAATGTTACTGTTAAAATAACTGTTTAGTAGATATTTTTCTTCCTTAAAATTTTAGGGTAAAATGCACTGAGAGTGCCTGTAACTTAGACCCTAATTTTGTACACAATTTTTTGCAGTGCAATCAAACTGATTAATAATTACATGTTTTGGCCTTTAGATAAATTTTTCATATCCTATAACCATGAGGCTCGTAATGTTTTTGTCTTATGCTGCTAATATATATTAACCTCCTGAGACTTTAATATATTTGACATTTGATTGTCAAATATATTAAAGTCTTAAGAGATTAATATAAATTAACATTTGATTGTCGAATACATTAATATTTAATCTTTCAATAGAATAATAATATTTGTGCTTAGAATAGATAAATAGTCAGATTTTTGGTAATCAGCTTTCATTTGTTTTATGAACGATAATTATAGTTTTCATGACAGAAATTTAGAAAAAAGTATTCGGAATCTTGCTAAAAATTAACAAAAGATGATTGCTAGCAAAAACAACGTTTAGATCTGCTAAGAAACATACTTCATTAACATTGACGATGGACTGTTATTATTATTTTAAAGTAGTCTAAACTAGAATTATTTTGTACTTTGCAAAATTCTGTAAACGCTTTATTAGATTTTTCTCCCTGTCTATAAACACTACAAGGTTCTGCAAGAATAATACATTTTGGAGAAATTATTTTCTATGTTTTCTAACTTAATAATTATTATAACCACTATAACAATAAAAAATAAATTTTATAAATATTACTATGTGCTTATAAACATTATTATTATGTTTATAAATATTGTTATTTTAACCAATATCCTTTTTTCGAACCATTTAATTGTTACTCTAATTTAAATGTCAAGTAATATCTGGTTAGTAAAGAAATACGATAAATTAAATAAAATAATTTATATTTAAATTAATCAATTTTATTTGTAAATAAATGGAAAAAAAATATTAAAAAAAGTAAGAAAAAAAGGAGTAATCTACACGATTCGAATTTAAGGCTTCTTGCTACTAGTTCTGACCATTACCTCTAGACCATTGTGTCGTTACCGAAGTTCATTTAACAAGTATATAAAGTATGTTTAAATTTTAAAATGTGTTTTTCTCGAAATTGCCCGGTTAGTGTTTTGTATTATTTTATAGGGTAATTGCCTTTAAGGTAAACTACTAACATTCCAAGTTTCATTCCTACCTCGTGCCCTCTTCTTATTAGTATTTTTTCGATATACACTGACGGAAAAAAATCCCAACCCCAAAAAGGAATTGTGCTAGGTAAACTAAATTTAGTTGGCTTGTTTGTACAACTGAAAATGATGTCTATTCAGATTTCGCGCTTGGCGCTAGTAGTGCTACTGTGAACATTCAAATCAGGGTTGCTTTAAATACGCGATCTAGTTCGTAAGAGTTATTTTTCGTTAAATTGTGACGTAGTGTAGTGAAAGGTTGTTTGTTAGTCAAGAATGTCTTTAAGAAGACGAAGAAGCCATTATCAATAGCTCACTGACTTTGAACGGGGCTGTGTAATAGGGTTGCTCATGTAATATAGTCGTGGATTTTCCTTCCGCGAGATTGCAGATAGACTGGGGAGCCATTGTGCATGATTATTGGCAGCAGTGGTCAAGGGATGGTAATAGCTTCAAGAAGATCGGGTTCTGGGAGGTTACTCAAGGGGAATAACAGTCGTGTACGGCGTCTAGCTGTGGCGCACAGTACTGCTTCTGCATCAGAAATTCGAGCAGCAGTTAGCACTGCAGTGACACAACGAACTGTTACAAATCGGCTACTTCAAGTACAGCTTTAAACGAGACGCCCTGTATCTTGCATTCCACTCACTCCTAACCACTGTCATTTACGACGTAAGTGGTGTCCAGTTAGAGCTCACTGGAGGACAGAGTGAAGATCTATCGTGTTTTCTGAAGAAAGTCAGTTTTTCCTTGGTGCCAGCGATACCCGTATATTGGTTATTTAAAGGCCAGGTCACCTGCTACCAATCTGCCTCCAGACTAGACGCACTGGACCTACACCTGGAGTTATGATCTGGGGATCAATTTCCTATGACAGTAGGAGCACTCTTGGGGTTATTCCACGCACCTTGACCTCAAATTTGTACGTCAACCTGGTGAATCAACCTATTTTGTTGCTATTCATGAGCAGCATTCAAGGGGAGATTTTCTAACAGGATAACGCTAGCCCTCATTCCTATGTTGTAATCCAACATTCTCTACAGAATGTCGACAAGTTACTTTGGCCTGTTAGATCACCAGATCTTTTGCCAATCGAGCACGTATGGCACATCATTGAACGACATTGAACTATCCCCGTCTTGTCTGACGAAGTGCAGCAGGCACGGAATTTCATCCCACAAAATAGCACACGGCATCTGTAAGACACAATGCATGCCCGTTTGCATGCTTTTATTCAAAATTCTAGTAGCTACACCGGTTATTAATGTACCAGTATTTCACATTTAAAATGGTTTTTCTCTTAATTGCATTAACCTGTTATCTTGAAACTTTAATCAATTTAATATGTTACTCAGACAAGCACATTGCCGAAAGTTCATTACTCTATCATAATTTTTTCTTGGTGTTTGCATTTTTTTTCATCTGTGTACATCAATAATTTACTTTTGAAATATTTAAGGGCGCTATTAAGGGCGCTAGGTGTGTTTTAAAGGAATTAAGTGTTTTTAAAGGAATTAAGATTGCATCAGATTAAAATTTATTTCTAAATTAAAATTTATTATTGAACTGATTTTCTTTCTATCATAATACAGAATACACTGATAAACAAGCTGTCGATATCTTTCATGGTTCTTACCTTTTTTTTTAAAAGTAGTTTTTTATGCTTATTTTAAATCTGAAAACCGAAATACTGGATAAATTTTATTAATTTTAATTAAATTTCATTAATTTCAGTGGAATTTGTTTGCATCTGGTACAACCACACATTTTTAACATAGACACTAACAATTTCTCTGCTATAAGTGACACTTTATACTAAAAGCACAGAAGGAAAAGCACTAGAATAAAAAGCAAGGAAAAATAGCATTGGAAAAAACATCAGGGAAAAAAGCATTACTTTAAGAATAACATGAATGTAATGACCGAGTTTATTTAGACTATTCAATATAATTAAATATTTATTCAAAATAGATAATGCCTTTATAAAGACTGTTTAATATGAAAAGTTTAATTTGAAGCTTGTGAACTTTTAATGTATATTCCGATTTTTTTTTAATTGTACATAATATGATTATGTAATATACTTAATGGTATTATTAAATGTGATGCATCAATTAACTATAGTTTCTCAGGATGTTAAATTTGTGATAAGTCTAAAATATTGACAAAAATTATGAAATATTTGATTTTAATAAATTTTTTTAAAGAATAAATCACCTGTTGATAAGGCAATAACACAATACATTAAGTGCAATTATTGGAATTCAGAAAATTATGAAGCTGTGCTTAAGAGTCCTAAAATTTTGTTGAATTGTATGAAGTGTGTAAGATTCCTTCCCCAAACTTTAAATTATCCTTTTACTTTATTTGATTTTTAAAAAAAATCTCATTTCATTAGAAAAATTATTTAATTACGCACTTATACACATGCACAAATATTTAAAAGAATATTTAATTATATTAAATATTTAATTATTTATTTGCTCAAAGCCACAAATCAAACATTTAAACAAAAACAAAATGTTGTAAATTTATATAATTGTTATAGCGATTTTTTTTTCTGGTGCTTTTTTTTCAAAATTTTTTTCGGGTTCGTTTCCCTCCTCCCCCTTTATTTTTACACTGTATCGAAATTTCTTGAAAAAAATGGCTAAATAACAAATTATTTAAATGTTATTTTTCCATATTCAAACAAAATAGTCAAATAACCATAAATAAGATGGCATAAATAAGATGGCATAATAAGATGGCATAAATAAGTATAAATAAGATGGCATAAATAACAATAAATAAGATGGCATAAATAACCATAAATAAGGTGGCTTAAATAACCATAAATAAGATGGCATAAATAACAACAAATAAGATGGCATAAATAACCATAAATAAGATGGCATAAATAACCATAAATAAGATGGCAGATCAGCCGAGAGGGCTGATCTGCCATTTTCATGACCGACAGACTGGGGTTCGAGCCCCTGCTATGACTCAAAAATATTTTTGTCATTCCCTTCAACTCATGAAAAGTTTCCAGTGTCCTGTAGTCCCTAATTTGTGTCCTGCACACTCCAATGCTCCTTACTTAACAAAAAGCTTAGCTCCTATGACCAGCTATATTTCTTTAATAAATAAAAAATCACGTAGTTTCATTTTCATGATTTTATTACCTGTAAACAGATTAAAATCCGTAAACTTTACGGCTAATTGGATGGACAGAATTTACCATAATTTTAGAATTCTAACATCGTAGGTTTTTTTCTTCAATTCTCTACTGTGTTCATGGAGATGTACAGCATGTGTATGATTTTAATATTTTGATGAGATTGTTTTCTTAGCTCACTGTATCTATCGATTTTAGTGAAATATTAACGAAATAAAACGGTGGGTGACAATTGGTTGGCGTATTTGGAATGAACACATTTTAATTGTCTTGCATTGGTTACTATTATATCCGCAACTTTTTGTTTGTCAGTGCTTTTTCCTCATTATAGATGATTCGATAAGAATTCTTATGATCTTTTCACATATTTTACCAGTATTAAGTTCATTATTTGAATATTTTTGTTCATTTATTCGTTAAATTCTTTGCTTAATAAGTAAAAATTAGTCATTAATTTTTAAATGACAATTATGTACACATAATTTTACTGTATTAACTACCACATTATTAAATAAAAATATTCTTTTGAAATATATGGTGAGACGCAGATGATTAATTAAAAATAATGAGTACAAGAGTATTTTATTATATGAGTAAGTTAATAAAAGTTTTTCTTGTTCATTCAGAGTAATTTTCTTAAGATTTATGTTAACCATGATTGTTTTTGAGTAAATTAAGTTTAAATAGGACAAAAATATCAAAATAACAAAGCAGCATAGTAATTGAAATAAACTGCAGCATTATGTGAAATAAATCAATTAGCATTTAATTGCCAAAGCAAGAAATAATTACTAATTTACATGTCCCCTTGGTAGAAGTACATTATTGAAACTGCTCAGAGGATTAAATTAAAGGCAGTTAAAATATTGTCTTAATTTTATTAAGTTCTAAACAACTCCTCTTGGAAATCAAATAAATTAATCATGTTTTGCGTTAAAAAAAATTTAAATTAAAAATTTTTTCATTTTGAGTAATTTTTATTGTGTGTTCTATTAAATCTACACTGAGTACAAAATTCGAATTTTTAAATTTGATACTTTAATAAACTAATATGTTTTCAGATGCATCTAGGAAAAAGCTTTATTACAAAATTAAAAAATAACAAAATACAAGAATATAAATTTTTTCCTTACATGTTCGCGTTATATTTAATTTTAGGGAAACATAATTTTGATTTTTTTGTTAAGTTTTCTATCAACTGTAAGGTTACTATAAAATAAATTGAAGATATGTATCCCCAAACTATGTTTATTGCTTTTCAAATTACCAATACGTTAAATTGTATTTTTAGGAATAAAACACTGTATAATTCCTAAAAATACAGTGAACTTTTGAAACATACGAGTGAACTTTTAAAGCATACTTAACATTTAATCTTAACATTAACTTATATTTATTCAATTAGTTTTATTCCAATAATAGCTCCTTCATACATGATTCATTTACGAAAACACATTGATGTCGTATTAAAAAAACAGGAACATAATTAATACAATAAAATTTATATGATTTATAACCAGTAATCCTGCATTTCAATTTATATGCAAACGTAAGCAAGTTTCATTATAATTACGAAACTTCGAAAAATCATAAAAATAAGATATGCTTTAAACTTACCATACTTATGCATTTAAGAGTAACCAACCCCAACGAAAGCGTTGCATAATAGAGTAAGTATTAAGGCTGCCAAAATTCAATTTTAAAACTAGGGAGGAAAAAATAGGATTCTATGTACAGTACCCAAAAAACAAAACTGATAGCTTTTGATCTAATGATCGGATCTTCACGTTCTAAGACTCCATCTTAATGGTTTTAGGGGGTGACGTACTAATTAATTGGTGCAGACGACGTTTTAAGTTACGAAATCAGAAACAAAAACGTAATTTCTCCGAATAAATAAACCTTTTTTTCGACGTATTCGGATTTTCGACCCCCAAAATATGGGGTTACCGCAATCTGGGAAATATGGTCTCCATAGTATGGTCAGGAGAGCTATCCAAAGCTTGGAACTCCTAATGTTAATTTTATTTTTTGCGTATTTTGCCATACCTCGAAAACTTTTTAAGCGAATTGAAAAATCTTTGTACACAATTATAAAATTCTTTTATCCAAAATTAAATCCACGCAAAAAATAAATTTTACAAAATATTTACTATTTTTATTATTTTATTTAGAAAAAGTCGAAAAATTTTTGAATAGTACGGTATACAAATTTAATTGTCTTAAAAAAGTCGTATATTTGAAATTTGATTTCTCAGGAACTATTTAACTGATTTTACTCAAATTTTCTATTTTGCCATGTAAAATTAGATACTTTAAAATTATGCAAAAGTTTATATACCTTATAATTCATAAGTTTTACGACTGTTATTAAATTAAATAATAAAAACTAGTAAATATTTACTAAAATTAATTTTTTGCATGGAATTATTTTTGAACCAAACGAACTTTATAATTGTGTGCAAAGAGTTTTCAATTCGCTTTAAAAGTTCTTCAGATATGGCGAATCTTCAGAGAAAGATCAAAATATTCAAATAATGAATAAGGTCTATGAGTTATGTTTTTTTTTTAAACAAAAAATTTTCTTTGTAGAAACCATTAAATAGGCATTTTCGTATCACAAAATTTTTTATGAGTTTAAAAAGGAAGATTAATATCAAATTTTTTAAAATACAATAATTATAATAATAAAGCAAACAAAAATAATAAAATAAAAGTAATAACAATGTTTCATTTTTAACAGTTAACAGTTGTGCTCGTTTAAAATAAACTCAACTCATACCTACATTAAGGAAATATTTCAGTCAATGCAAGTTTTATTTGCAGTGTATTGAGACAGCTTTGTACAGAATTAGGTAGGGTTCTAAAACTTCGCATTATAATTTTGGCATTTCTTTTTATTTCAGATAGGCAAAAAATTTCTTGAAAGTTACATCAATTCTAAAATAAACCCATAAGATACATATTTTTATTTATGATAAAAGTACTATGAACAATGATAGCGTTTCACCTTTTCAACAAATATTATTGAATCGAATGATAATTTATGCCGAAATTGTAATTCTGCAAAAAGTCGAAACAATCTTTCGAAACCGAAACTAATAACCAGACATTATTTTTTTTTCTGAATTTACTTGTCCTCTAAACTAAAAATCAATGATGCTATTGCATCAAATCGATTATTTTCGGTCCAAACCATCTCTTTAATGTAATTAAATGAATTATTTAGTTACGAAAATTTGACAAAATCATTTATTTTTATAACATTCAACATTTTAGATTTTAAGTATAAACACATAGGCTGTGGCGAGAATGATGATGATGGACAGATATATTTCAATGGACTAGATTCTCGAAAGTATTGATTCGTCCTTAGCGATATCGAATGCTGAACCTGAGACTTTTTCATCTGTTTTACTAAAAATATTTTAAACGTGAATAATGCATTAATTTGACTATTTTAGAATTCTTCTTTGCAAGCTCTGACAAATAGTTTGAAGAACTAAGGAGGAAAAATAATAATAACCATGCTGTATAAATGCTATTTTGCGAAAGAGGAATTAAAATTTAATTTAAAAATTAATCTACTATCTAACTACAGTGAAATTCCTACATTTTTACTCGAAGAATAATATTGAGAATAGGTATGAGCGTTGACGTGCATTTAAATATTTAACGCATAGTAAAAAAAAAAAAAAAAAAAAAAAAAAAAAAAAAAAAAAAAGAGAGGAAATGTAAATATTTCATTAGTAAACATTAGTTAATATTTATTATTATTATTATTTATTATAAATATTAGTTAATATTCAGTTAATTAAAACAATAGTAAATATTTACTTAAAAAATCCTTCAACTCGAGTAAAGTAAAAAAGGCGAAATTAAATTAAATTACCTGAATTTTGAAGTATTAGCACATAGACAGTACCGATGATGTATGGATATTTTTCAATGGATTATATTCATGAAAACACTGATTAGTTTTAATGCAATAATAAAATCATCCACCCTATATCTAAATGTATACTATTTCTATCCAATCTGGGACTGATGAAGTACTTAGGTTGTGATGGAGTATTATTTTAACTTAAAAATAGGTGGAATAAAGAAAGAACACCACTGATTTCAACTCTCAGTGTGCAATCATTTCTTCAGCTTTTTAGATAAACAGAAGTTTTAAAAATCTTTCTTCTATTTTGCACATAGGTTATTGAAACCAATATAAAAGTGTAATGCAGTGATAACAAATTGTACATACGTTTTTACTAACAATATTTTCGAAAATATATTAAAAAAGAGATAAAGGGAATAAAAAAAGGAATTCATCGGTAGATCATAAATTTAAATTAATTTCGAAATCTCGCAATTCCATTACACATTTTAAAATTGGTTTTTCATCCTTGAGTGATGAAAGAAGTAAATATCCAGAAGGAAAATTTGAAATGCACATAAAAATTATGTATATACTCCCCATATTTATGTCTTCTACTTTATTATGCCGATTTTAAATATTTCTCACTTGTTTTAGTAGTACATTTTAATAAACAAGGAGGACCGGGATATCCTGGTTGGCAGGCCGCTGAACTCACGTTCTTGAAAATGGGAGTTCAAATCCAGCAGGCCGAAGACTGCCTGTACAATAAAGGGTGACTGGTGCACGTTAAATTTGCCGAGTCACAAAGTCGTCCATGTTTCCTTAATGAATTACATCTCTGTGGGTACTGAATTGGAAATTAATCGTTCTCTGGTTCAGGTCAAAATTACGATCTGTGAATGATTGAATGGATTGCAGAAGTCGAATTCTTGACCAGAGATGGCGCCACTAGCAAAAAATGGCATCCACATCCCCTCTGCCTTAATGGCAGACGACAACAACAATAATCAAGGAAAACCACTAAACATGAAGACTTCTCTTCTATCGACTGCTGTTGTACAAAGACTTAAAATTAGACATCAAAATAGCCTTGGTTCACTCAGAATATAAAATAACCAATTTTTAAAATCAGGAAGAGGTTCTGAACTATTCTTACCAAACTTAGTAACAAATCCTTAGCGGTTTCTTTCTTTTCACCAATGTTTAATTCAGCTTTAGTAGCCTTGATTATTTTCACTAAGTTATCAGGACCTCCTTCAAATAAATCTATTACAGAACAGCTGTTTGCACATAGGTGACACAAGGGACACCAAAGTTCTTACAGTCACTAAAATATATTTATCAGCAAAGATATCAGTTAACTTTTGCAACTAAGACAGTTATATTGGAGTTGAAATTTTTTTTCTCAACTTCGGAAAGTTGGATGCTGTAAAAATACTTAAAAAAAAAGATGTGTTGTGAAAATTATTTAAATGAAAATGCAAAAATATTTTGTGTAAAAAGTTTTAAAATTAAACTAGAATTTGATAGTTTGAAAGTTTTTGATATTTTTATTTTAAAAATTTTGTTTATTTAAACTGAAAGGAGTACGCAACTTAAATTTACTCTTTTATTGTAACTTATGTATATTTTAATGAAACAAATTTCTAAAGCTGCTTATGTATTAACTACTTCATTGGACTCGATGAAAAAAATGGCAAATAATAAAAATTATTTTTGAAAATTTCAATTAAAAAGTTGAAAGTACATAAGCCACCCAAAAATATTTAATATGCTACAGAGTGTAATGCTAAACATAAAAATACTATGAAAAAAAAAAGCATGAATATATTGATCACAGAAAAAAATAGCATGTACTACTTTTTACCTTCAAATAATTAGGAAATACCAAATAAATAAGGGTAAGACAAAAAGGAATGCAATTACATTTTATAATAGTTGCAACTGTAAAAAATTGCATTTAATTCACATCACATTGGTCAATTTAGACTTAATCCTAAAAAAAGTTTTTAATTGAAAATTAATAATTATATTATTTTAACACTAATGTTACCATATGTCAGTCAACAGTCATATTACCCTATATATCGCAATGTAAAACATATGAAAACATAACATATTAAATATCTCACAATTAACGAAAAAGGTAAAGCCGCAAAAATCACCCGAATAGCGAAAGGAAGAAAAAAAGAACCCAAAAATTTTGACCTAACACAGACGAAGATTCAAGGCAACTCAAAACCCTAAATTTAGACCAAACAAAACAAAGCAAAATGAAATTGTACAATCCCAAAATAAGCTGTACAAGAATTAAGAAATATCCTAAAAAATAAATAAATAAATAAGTTCAAGAAAAAAAAGGCATACCTGAACTCAGATGCCTAAATCCACTAATCTACCTGCACTCTCCTATCTTTCACTATAAGCGAAATTCATAAACATCAAACTCGGAGCAATGTAGTTTGTCTATGTAAAGAACTCCCCCCAGCTATTCGTCTGAAGTAGTGGCGGGGTATGGTTACGAGTACTATTTCAAGTTGGGATGTTGGGTCATAATTTAAAGCAGGTTTTAGCTCGGATCGGTGAGAGAAGGGAAATCAGGAGAGAATCAGGCTCCCCTCTTTGAATTGTGCTATTTCTTGTTTCCATTACATCAGACGATTTTAGACTTCGTGGTGAGGGGAGTTCTTTCTATAGATAAAGTACCCCACCTACTTTACCCGGAAACTCAACCGAACTGGTTTTAGCCTAAACCTTCTTAAGTACTTTATTTACGTTACACTAGAGCTGCATAATGGGCTATTGGTGGCGGTCTGGGATACATCACTGGGGATGATCCGAAGATATCACAATTTTGATCCTCTGCAGAGGGCATGCAGAAGGCCCACATGCAGGCCGATCAAAGTGGTCACCCAACCACTTACTGAGTACATGCTTGACTTCGGTGTTCCACTGGGAACCGTGTCTTTAGAATCATTCCACTGCTGGATTCTAAAACTTTTGTATTTTCGAAATCACTGAAAATAAATCAAAGCTGTCACCACACAGAGTCCTGTTTAGTTTACATGTCAGAAGCAAAATTTTAGGTAGCACCTCTTCTGAACAATGACACAGTTAAAGCTGAAAATCAAGTTTTAAATTATACCCTTTTAAACCTGTAGATAAATTAAAAAGAATCGCAAATGTTCTCTCTTATTTTTCCAGGGAGTACAAAGACAGTTAAGACAGTCCACGCACCAAACTAGTGGACCCAATAGGCCTCAACAAACTACCCTTACTAGCAAATCACTACAACTCACAGACCCCTGTTTGAATCTAATTAAAAATCAACACGAAAAACGCAGAGCTGGCAGAGAAACACATCCCAAAACCGAATCCGAGGGGGGGGGACTCCCAAAACTAACTAAACAACTAATAAAAGCGAAAGAAAACCACTCGCCAAAACTATAATCTTTCCTTTAAGTAATTACTTCCCAATCGCCGCGCAGTAAAAGAGCAATCTCAATGTGTTAAAAATTAAAAAAAAAAAAAAAAAAAACATTAAAAAAATTAAAAATCCATCCATATTAAAAATGCAGTTTCAGCTATCACGCTTTGCATTAAACTTATTTTTAAAATACATATTTCACAATATATAATAAAGTAAACAATCTTAAAGACTAGTGCCAATATTTAAAATTCTGTACTTCTTAAATTACAGTTCAAAGATTCCACTCACTATAAGAAAAATTATAATTAATGAAAATAAAGTAAATCTTATTCATGACACAAATTTCCTAATACTAAAAATTCTTAACTTTTAAAGCAAAAGTTCATGGCCTAACTACAAATTTCAAATTTAAAATACAAATACATCACTAAATTATGAAACTATAATCCAAATACTTAAGTAAGTAACTTAAAAATTTTTTTTTCAACTTTAAAAAAAAAAAAAAAAAAAAAAAAAAAAAAAAAAAAAAAAAAAAAAANAAAAAAAAAAAAAAAAAAATCTATTTCAGATTTTACTAAGACAGCTCTTCAACTCTAATGTAACTTAATTACCTACCTTCATAATAACACTGTAATTAATGCAATATTATCAAAATGAATACTCTTTTTACAATTGTCATTGTCTTTTAAGTTATAAACAATTTTATCTTTTAATAAAAAGAAGTAGAAATTTATAATTGATTTAAAAGTTTGTCTATTAGTATTGAATCTTTGTAAACAGAAACCATTCAATAGATAATAATATATTCTATTTAATTTGAAAGAAGCAAATGAAAAATAAATTACATTACATTATATTTAGTTAATATTTACCTAAACAACTTTAGTTGTCTTAAATTTAAAACGAGGCTATTAAAATAATGAAGGAAACATTCTTTAAATTGCAATACTTATGAATATAATATTTTAATTCATATTATGTACTTGGGCTGATATGATAGTAACAGGTATCCTTAAGGAATTTATTTTAAAATTATGTTTTATTTATTAGTTATAACCAAGATATTTCAGTTTCAGTTAAAAGTCATAAGTAATCTAGCTTGGATTTTTTACAACAGATTTATTTGAAGACATTTATAATAAAAAAGTACACATAACTAATATTTGATAGCTTTTTGTTTTAATATACTGTCCTCAGTTTATCATTAAGTTTAAACCTTGAAGAATAAAAGGTAGAACACAAAAATTGTAGAATCAAACGAATAATGGCTGCCCTTTCTGAGTTAACTAAAAAAAAAAAAAAAAAAAAAAAAATTCTTCTGTGGAGCTGTTCTGTTTTAGACTGACTGACTCTCTTTACGGAAACTTTCAGTTCATTAACAGTAAATGGAAAATTTCCAGTATTTCCATTTCTTCCGGTATTTCCATTAATTTTCGTTTTCCATCTAAAACGGAACTTTTATTTTAACAAAAAGAAAATGTACAGTGAAATCATAGAGAAGCACCAGTAAATATCAAACACCAGAAAATGTACAGTGAAATCATAGACAAACACCAGCAAATATCAAACACCAGAAAATGTTCAGTGAAATCATAGACAAACACCAGTAAATATCAAACACCAGAAAATGTACAGTGAAATCATAGACAAACATCAGTAAATATCAAACACCAGAAATTACAGTGAATTCATAGACAAACAGCAGTAAATATCAAACACCAGAAAATGTACAGTGAAATCCTAGACAAACATTAGTAAGTATCAAACACCAGAAAATGTACTGTGGAATCATAGACAAACACCAGTAAATATCAAACACCAGAAAATGTACTGTGAAATCATAGACAAACACCAGAAAATATACAGTGAAATCATAGACAAACACCAGTAAATATCAAGATACAATTTTACAATACATAAAGCCAGAAACATGGTAAATTTTACCATATTCTAGTAGTTTTAATCGTATTTTTTTCTCAGTGCAGCACCTCTTTGATTATTTCAAGAAGATATAATGTATTGTTTTCATTTTTAACATTTTTAATATTCAAGCTAATTTCTCGTTTATTACAAAAATGTATATAATAAAGATTTTTTTTTACGAAAAATCAATCATTTAAAATTTATTAATCAATTAACTATAAGATGTAAAATTGATATCCATTTAAAGTTTTTTTGTAATTGTGCATGTAATTTTTAATAAATATCCATTTTCAATAAATATCTATTTCTAATAATTTAAATTAACAATGAATGAAAAAGTTTTAAATATTAAGTTAGTTTCAAATTTCAAAATTTAAAATAGTTTATTAAGTAGTTAAAGAAAAATATCACTTGAAAAAATCATGTTATTAAATCTTCATAACTCTATAATTATTTTTATTCAAATTTTTTCATTCAAAATTTCAAATTTTAAAACACGGTTCGTATATCATAAAATTAAAACTATTTTTGATCATTATTAATATAATAGTTATAAATATTTTTTTCGTGTTATCATGCGAGTTTTATATTTGAGAGATTAAATAGTTTTAAAAACCGCCTCTTTTGATAACCCTTTGTAAAATAATCCTTCGTATGAAAAGAAATCGTCTCCACAAATTAATTAGCTTATTTCAAACAATAAAGATTGCATACTAGTATGAGAAAATTTTCATCAAAAGTAATGCACTTCTTTAAAAATCTCACAAACTGTAAAAAATTTTAGTGCAGCTTAACATTAAAGTAATGTTGTGAAAAGCTTTGTATCGTGTTTCATTACACCTGGTGTAATGAAGCACCGTTCTTTTAAACTTCTTGGTGCAAAGTAGCTGACACCATTTTTATTATTCAGTAACATACAGTCGAAAGCAATCGAAAATAAACTCTAAATAAATATTTAAAAACAAATAAAATAAATAAAAAAGGAAATTGGACAACTATGTTTAATAAAACCACTACTGGCATAATTCTGAAAACAAATCAACATTCTTTAATTATCAACTCAATCTCTTCAAGAAAACAAAATGCGGATTTATTCCTTTTATATATCACAACTTTCTTCCCTCTTAAAACACTCATTTTTAACTCAGAATAGAAAGGAACTCTCTAAGTTGAGCAATCACTTTTAAATGAAACAATAAAACAAACTCAAGGAAGCATGACTTCACTGAAACAAATTCGATTAAAAGTAAACTTGAGAACAGAATGAGATTGATCGCAAAAAACACCCTGTGACTTTATTAAGAGGACGTCATACCACGGGAGAAACTTTTCTTCTCTTTCACATCCTTAGTAACTAATTTAAAATTTAAAGTGAAGAAAAAGTGAGTGCATACAAACCTAGAGTAAGCCACGAAGTTTCAAGAACTGAAACGAAATTTGCAAAATATCAAAATGAAAATAAATCATGAGAAGAAAACTTAGGATTACGCTATGGCAAAGCTTTCTTCCAATAATTTGTTTACATTTTAATATTGTGGATTTTTTTTCTTCAGCAAATGAAACATCATAGTTTACTCTAAGTTTGCCTGAACTCACTTTTTCTTTCTTTTAAATTAATAATGCAAGAAAATTTGCGTCGAAAAGATTCTCCCGTAGTATGGAGTCCTTTTAAGGCTGGTCATGAAATGGTGATTTTCAAAGGTAAAGTAGCAACAAAATTTCTCAGTGACACATTTAAGTATATTTGTAGCTATGAAGAGACAAAAGTCACAATAAATAAGACTTTTACAAGACAGAGAGAGTCATATTATGACCTCCTTGAGCCAATTTAAAGCTGCAACCACTTTATTATGCGCTTCAGTAAATTACAATGATTCTTCATTGATTCAGTCGTACAGTAAAAAAGAATTAACTTCCTTTAGTTTTGTTACGAAATAGGTCTCTTCATAAAACTTCAACTACATATTTGTGTGGGTGATTCTCACCATATATGACAATTTCTCACCATATATGACAATTTAAAAATCTGATATCATGCAACAAAATGATGAATAGTAATTTTAACAAAAAGTATGCGGTCACCTTTATTAGCTATTTAGATTGATTTTACGCTGTTTTAACTATTGTATACATTTAAAAATGTAAGAAAAGTGCCATTTTCCTAGCATGTCACCAGTGATATAATTACTTTCTCTAAAACTGCCCAAGCATTTTACTCTATCTAATGTTTTACTGTCTGGAAAACAAGAAATGATTTCTAAAATATTTTGGAAAACAAGTATTTCAGTGATATTTTCTATAATTACTTTCTCTAAAACTGCACAAGCATTTTACTCTATCTAATGTTTTACTGTCTGGAAAACAAGAAATGATTTCTGAAATATTTTGGAAAGCAGTCAACGTGCCACACGAAAATATGCCCTTGTTTGGCCACATATTTTCATTTCGCTATACATAAATACTAGCATTAATTGTTTTTGCTTAAATGCAAGATTGATAAGCTGGCCTTAAAGTAGAAAAAACATGGATGTAAAAAGTTATAAAATTATTATATGTTCATTATCCTAGCACTTGAATGCCAGGAAATAATTGTAAACTGCATATTGTTTATAAACTACATTACTCTCTATAAGGCATAATATTAATTAGGGTTACTAAATGAATAGCTCTTTTCTTTAAAAACAAAAACTATTTTAATGATTTTGAATTTAATTTTTTTCTAAATGTCGTATTTTCTGAGAAATATTCTTATTTCGATATTTGATTAATTTTGATTAACTATTTTCACGCTTCTTATATTAATACTGAACTTAATATTATTAGTACTTTTGCCTCTCACTCAAATTTTTCATTTATTGTTATTCATTCAATTGTATCATTATTTTGCACCTGACTCAGTAGAGAGAGTCTTTTTGAAGAGCAGAAGGGAGGGAGATTCTAATGAAATTATGTGATGGTTGGGGAAGACATCCCCTTAAGCAAACACACACACATGTCATATTATGTTCTGACTGTCAAGAAGTTTGCTATCTAGTTTGGATGAAGGGGATTTTTTTTTTTAAAAATCAAATTCAGAAAAGACTTAACTCTAGAGAAAGAGATGCCTTTTTATGCTAGCAGTAAATGTTTCATGCGAAAAAGATTTTCCCAATAAAATGTTCGATTAATTCTGAGCAATTTGACGCCGAGTATAAGATCAAAACTGCGTAAATACTGAAACACATTTATTTTCCAAGTATTTTAAGCAATTTTTTTTAGAAATCTGTTTTTCTCAATTCAAATTTTTCGGGTTCACAATAAAAATTTCAAACTATCAAGTTACAAACAAATCATTGAAAGAGAGCTTTGCCATTGCGAAATCCTAAGTTATCTTTTCACGATTTATATTCATTTTGATATTTTAAAAATTTCCTTTCAGTACTTGAAACTTCATGGATTACTCTAGGTTTGTATGAACTCACTTTTTCTTTACTTTAAATTTTAAATTAGTTACTATTACAAATCACTAGTTACTATTACAAATCAAAATATCAAATTACAAACAAATCATTGAAAGAGAGCTTTGCCATTGCTTAATCCTAAGTTATCTTTTCATGATTTATATTCATTTTGGTATTTGGAAAATTTCTTTTCAGTACTTGAAACTTCATGGATTACTCAACGTTTGTATGAACTCAATTTTTCTTTACTTTAAATTTTAAATTAGTTACTATTACAAATCACTAGTTACTATTACAAATCAAAATATCAAATTACAAACAAATCATTGAAAGAGAGCTTTGCCATTGCGTAATCCTAAGTTATCTTTTCATGATTTATATTCATTTTGATAATTTGAAAATTTATTTTCAATACGTGAAACTTCATGGATTACTCTAGGTTTGTATGAAATCATTTTTTCTATACTTTAAATTTTTAATCACTATGGAGGTGAAAGAGAATTAGTGACGAAAAGTTTCTCCCGTGGTATGGCGTCCTCTTAATAAAGTCACAGGGTGCTTTTTTGCGATCGATCTCATTCTGTTCTCCTGTTTACTTTTAATCGAATTTGTTTCATTTAAGTCATGTTTCATTAGGTTTGTTTTATTGTTTCATTTAAAAGTGATTGCTCAACTTAGAGAGTTCTTTTTTATTCTGAGTTAAAAATAAGTGTTGTAAAATGCAAGAAAGTTGTGATGTATAAAAGAAATCCTTATTTTGTTTTTTCGAAGAGATTGGGTTGATGATTAGAGACTATTGGTTTGTTTAAAGAATTATTCGAATAGTGGTGTGGTTTTATTAAACGTAGTTATTCAATTTCCTTTTTTATTTACATAATTCGCTTTTAAATACTTATTCAGTGTTTATTTTCGATTGAATGTTACTGAATAATAAAAATGGTGTCAGCAACTTTGCACCAAGAAGTTTAAAAGAATGATGTTTCATTAGACTAGGTGTAGTGATACGCTAAGAACAAAGGCTTTCAGAACACTATTTTGATGTTAAGCTACACTAAAAGTTTTTACGGTTTGTGAGATTTTGAGAGAAGTGCATTACTTTTGATGGAAATTTTCTCATACTAGTATGCAATCCTTATTGTTTAAAATATGCTAATTAATTCATGGAAATATTTTCTTTTCATATAAAGGATTATTTTACAAAGGGTCATTAAAGGAGGGTTTTTAAAACTAGTTAAGCATTAAAATCACGAAAAATTTTTTTGTAGCTATTATCATAATAGTGATCGAAAATAGTTCCAATTTTATGATATACAAGCCCGAGAACTATTGCGATACAAGTGCGAGAACTTCTAATAAACCTATTAAGATAAAAACTTATAATTAGTTAGAGTATAAATTCATCCTGTCATTTGAATAGTAAGTATTTCACCTGTTCCTTTGAAGCAAATAATTTTTTTTACTTTAAAAAACCAAAATATTAAGTTTTATCTAATTTAGAAAATACTTTTTCAATTTTTTTAAAAATATTATTGTCTTAAAAATAGCATATTTGACTTCTATTTAAAAAATTGTTTATTATCATAACTATGAATTTTATCATGCGATCAAGGTGTCATAGTATTTTTAAATTTTAGGCCTAAATTATAATAGTTCTTTGCATTGTTTCAAATAATCATTTAAATAATGTCAGTGTTTGTGTTGAACTCCTGCAAAATATGTAGAAACCAAAGTTAAGTTTTAGAAGGAGGAGAGGAGACTAGTGTTGGCCATTTTTAAAAATTTGTCAGAAACAAAACATATTTAGTATAATTTTTAGCTACTGAAGTGATTTTTTTTAACAATGATTTGGACGTTTATCTGCATTCTGGCTTATATCTGAAATTATAATGTTGTTTAGTTTTGAAGGAAAGGTTATTTTTGTTTACACTGGCCCCATTACACGAGGCTAGTGTGTATAAACTTGATAACTTATTAAAGAGCTGCTTATTACAACCCGGAAAGATATGCCTAATTCCAAAATGAATTAGTTTCAATCTAACCCTTATTAGAGAATAAATATTGACATATTTTTAATTAAAATACAAATTTGTAATGCAGCATTACTAAGAAAGATACAATTTTGAACACAAATCAATACATATATTCAATTTGATTTAGTTGAAAGCACAGAACTAATTTTTAGATGAATCAAATTTAATAACCATAGTTTTAACTTGATGTTGAAATGATTCGAATGGATAATATAACTTACCGATATTTCTTTCCTTAGAACAATGTAAATTAAAAGAGAAAACCAGTCGCTAATGTTCTGGTTTAGTGTAATGAATAGCAAAAAGTAATTATATGGATTATCTTTGGCTTCTATTTTAATATTGAATTATATATATATTTTTTAACAAACTTGATAAAGCATCTTTAAATTTTTTTAAACCCCTTACAAAGTGGAATCGTGTTTTACTTGAGATTGAAGCTACTTTTTGTAAAGGTATATCATTTTGCAAAATCATTACAATCTGGAAAATAAATAACATTAGATGTGATACATTTTTCTTCCATTGAATGGGGGCATATTCATACTATCCCCAAGAAGACATGTGGTTGTTTATGCTGATTAATTGAAACTATACGGAACAAAAGTTGAAATCAAAATAGGGCAGCATATTTCGTAACGCCTTTTTGAAATTCTAAAAATAAAATATGTTAATAAAAGTGAAAATTTGTACCTTAAAAACCTTTTGTTACAAATTTCTACTAAAGTATTAACAGTGTGTATATGCAATTGCGCTTGGAAGTGTGACCAATTTCTCATAGACTAATAGGTTCTCCTAAATTACTGTACAGTGATAGATAAACTAAACTTTTAATTGAAAAAAAAAGAAATATGAAGGTTTAACAGGAGAAAAAATTTTATAATTGCAGTATTGATAATTTATATTTTTGGTGCTATTCGAAGTTATTCAAAATATTGCCAAGAAAATATGTGTTTAAAATAAAGTTTCATTAGTTCAAAACGCATTTTAAACTATAGAGAGATTTTTTTTATGCAATCAACTTACGAAAACCCATCGAAAAGAATAATTTAATTTAAAGAGAGAAATATTAATTAAATTAAATGTTATTATTTAGTACTATTCCTCCATTATAACGACCTATGTATAAATTTGCTATTTCATGGATTGTTTTAATGTTCATTACAACTCCATTTAGATACCGAAATTCAGTCATTTGAATGAGAAATAAGTTTCAAAGAAATTTTCCTTTGATGTTATTTCACCTATTCAATGATTTTCAAGGGATACAATAAATGTATATTTTTTTGTTTGCAATCGTGAAATGTGTCGTTTATTTCCTACGCCTTCGCAGTTATTTCGACGTAACATTTTACATACATAACGTAACAATTGACGTAACATATGCATTTTTCGCCTATTATTTTCAAGAGTACCTTTACATTTGAAAAGAAAGTTACACTATTATCAACATTTTGACGGAATTTGGTTCAAATTAAGTAAAGCATTGGTTTGTTAAAATTAGTCAAGCGTGTTTTTAGCTATAAGGTATTTTTGTATACTCACTGTGTCCGTTTTTGCCTGGACCACAAGGGTTCGAGCATCGACTCTATAATTTACAAGAAAAAAACAACAACAAAGAGAACAAGCTATTATTCATGACATGTATTTTTAATTTGTGCTTTAGTTTGGAACAATTGAAGATAACTTAAAGTATTATAAACGCATATTCCAGGAACTTTGACGACAAGAAAATATGTGTTTAAAATGAATTCAATATTGTCAGATTAAGTCGATGACCAGTTCAAAACGCTTTGTGACTTGTTTACACCAATTGTATCTAAATATTTTATAAAACATGTCACTCTTTTTTAGCAACAAATCATTCTAAATGGAAATTTAAAAAGTTACTCAAAGTCACAGCCTTGAAAGGGTGATTTGTCAACTAAAACCTAATAGCAAGCCTTCCTCCTAATTAATTGTTATTATTAATTCTATTATTATTAATTTATTGTCATTAATTTTTATTATTAATTCTATTATTACTATTAATTCTATTAATACTATTAATTCTACTAATACTATTAATTCTATTATTACTATTAATTCTATTAATAGTATTAATTCTATAAATACTATTATTTCTATTATTACTATTAATTCTATTAATACTATTATTTCTATTAATTCTTTTAGTATTATTAATATTTATGAAAGCAAAGGATCAAAAATTTTGTTTTCAAATGATACAAAACCAATATATGAATGATCCCACCACTAAGAAAATTTACAGTAACTGCCACAGAAATCTAATATTAAACAATTAAGTTATGACTCTTCTTTAAGTTTAATTAATACCATTATCTTGTTAGAATGATTATGCACCGGTTTTAACTATCATGTGTATTTAAAATGCATGTTGAGTTCCAAAATGTCATTTTTCTGACATATCAACAGTGATATTTTCAATAATTACTTGCTTTAAACCTGCATTTTTCTGTGTCTAAATTTGTATTAACTGTTAAACGCATTTCTCGAGAATATGCGTTTTAAGGAATAATTCTCAAAATAATTTGTCCCGCAGTGGACTGATCGTTAAGACACGGCTCCCAGCAGATCACCGAAGTCAAGCCTCACTGGCTGCGGTCAGTGTGCGGGTGGGTGACCACTTGGATCAGCCTGCGTAGGGACCGAGGGTGTGCGATATAGGTCTTCGTTGAACTGTTCTACCGTAAAGGGCTCGACTTCGCGTGCAGGTCGTCGGGCTACCGAAGCAGAGGTGTCATCCCCTCTGCAGAGGATCAAAATTGCGATGGCATGTCTTCGGATCATCCTCAGGGATGTTTCCCAGACCGTCGCCAATAGCCCATTGTGCAGCTCTAGTGCGACGTAAATTAACTACAACTACAACAACTTCAAAATAATTTTTAAAAATAAATTTATATGTCACACATAATTTGTATGTCACACAAAAATATTTCATTTTCCTGGCACTTCTCTGTAACCTATACATAAACAACGTTAGTATTTTTTGTTAAAATGTATGATTGGTAAGCCATTTCATTGAAATTAATATTCCAGTATGAATAAAATGATATTAAAACAGAAACCTATTATTATTATTACTTTCCAATAAATATGCTTTCAGTTTCTACATATTTTATGGTTTGATCACCAAAATGTTTTTTTTTTACTATATTTGTTAAAATTTTAAAAATCGGGCAAGAAAATGTTAGTCTGTCTAGTTCCAGTACCTTTAGAACTGAAATGCCTTGAGAACTCATGCTTTGTCTTACTGTAATTATAAATTTTAGTATTACTGAATATGAAAAATGTTCTTTTACACCAAGTAGTGTAAAAGAACATTTTCTGATCGAAACATGGTTTTTCCTTACATCACTTTACAGTCAAGTAGTTGCCGCTATTTTTGGCATTGAGATAAAGTTTTTGTTTCAGTGTAGAAACTGAAACTGCAAACACTTCATATGCTTCATAATGTCAACTTTTCCACATTTATAATTTATGAAACATATGAAGTACTTTATCAAGGTTATAAATGTAAGTTCTTGCAGGTTTCATATTAATTCAATTTCTTTTAATCTATGTTTCAAACTAAATTATGGTACGTCTGTTAAAAGAATGTATTCAATTAATTTAGTTCTTTTTTTCAAACCACTCATACATACAGTTACATTTGATTTAATTTACATTTTGCACATTATATATCTTAATTATATCTTAAGTATCAGAAACACATTTTTTGCTGAAGGCTTCAAACTAGCGTTTCCTTCCACCAGCCTACTACGATGTTTTCTTATTCTGATATCTTAACAAAAAAAAAAAAACTTGTTACAAAATTTCCCCCTCATCATCATCTACAATGGAATGTTTTTCCTTCAATCAGAGTATTCCTTCAACAACCTACTATGTCTTCTTATTCCGATATTTTACCAGCTTGTTAAAGATTTTTTCCTATCATCATCTACAATGGTATGCTTCTTTCTTCAATTGGAGTATTCCTTCACCAACCTATGTTCTATTCTGCTACCTTACCAGCCTGGTAAAGATTTTTTTCCCCATCATCATTTACAATGGTATGTTTCTTTCTTCAATTAGAGTATTCCTTCACCAACCTATGTTCTATTCTGCTACCTTACCAGCCTGGTAAAGATTTTTTTCCCCATCATCATCTACAATGGTATGTTTCTTTCTTCAATTAGAGTATTCCTTCACCAACCTACTATGCCTTCTTATTCTGATTCCTACTATAGATTCCCCCCCCCCTCAATCACTGCATTAGAATGTTTTTCCTTCAATTAAAGTTTTGTTTCACCAGCCTATTATAATGCTTCTTATTTTAATAGCGGAATCTTATCGGTCCGTTTTTTCTCTCCATATTCTTTATTCCATTACCATTAACAATGGAATGTTTTTCCTGATGAACACGAATAAATTTTTAACTACGCTCTGGAAACTCTTTATTTACAATGGTGTTTTTGTCCATTTTATTTTAAAAATGTATTTCAGAAAATATTTTTTTTATTTTAATGTTTCTTTTTTCAGGCATATTCATAATTTTTCAAAGTAAATATGACCATTTTTCCTTAGCAATTTTCTGCGAATTCAAAAACTTACTTAAACTTCTTACCTTAATACTATTAATTTTTAAATATGACATCCTTATGAAGTACAAAGTGTAGAGTTCAATGGTACAGAACTCACTGTACTGTGGCAAACTTAAACAAGAACATTCTCAAAATAATAAATATAAATTCAAATGTATTTACATCTCTCTCTCTCTCTCTCTCTCTCTCTCTCTCTCTCTATATATAT
>NC_092214.1:15759780-15872146 GCF_043381705.1 Parasteatoda tepidariorum | reverse complement strand
TATATATATATATATATAGGAACTGTCCTTGCATCAGAAAGGTTCTGGGTTCGAATTCCGGGCAAGGCATGGATGTTTTTTCCTTCTCTGTACTATCTGTCCTCACTGTGGGAGCAACGTTGGCCCACCTAATTATAATGCCCCTGAAAGAGAGGCCAACAACTGATATGACTGAATATGACTGAACCCTGTATATGACTGAATTGACGGATGTTAACACAGGCGGGCATTAGAAGAAAAAAAATATATATATATACACATTAGCTTAAATATTCATGGAGGTATTAGCATTTTTATAGAAACTAATATTTTTGACTAAGTGTTTTTACTGTAACTGCAAAAATATTCAACAAAATTTTTAGAGTAATTTTTAATAAATAATAACATGATTTTAAAATTCGTTAAAAATTGAGCAAAGTAAGTTTATCATTACTTCATAATATAGTTTAAACTTTTTTTCTTCATATCTTTAAACATTTTTCATATCTTTAAGAACTTTCAAATGCTCACAACTATTGGTGAGAATATTTTTAGACTGCCTTGAAAAGGACCTACAAGTTTTAAGGATTATAAACTGGAGAGCCTTGGCTAAAGGAAGAATGTCTTGGCATAGGCTTGTTGAGAAGGCCAAGGCCCATCCTGGGCTGTCGTGCCAATGAGAAGAAGAGAAGTGAGAATTAAGTGAAGTTCTCTAACTGTTCTCTAAACTGTTTTTAATTTTTAATTATTAATTGTACTGATCAACTGTGGTAAGAATATTTATTACAGTCAGTGCACTTTTAATATTGTTCAATAACGTACTTTATTTCAAATAGTACTGGTTTTAAATATGTTTATTCCACTTTATTTTATTAGATTAGTTTGTTTAATTTTTTTGTTTTCTGCATAGGAACTGTTTTTGTCTGTCTTCTTGATTTGCTACTGATATGAAGACACTTTTGGGACGTTAAAAACTGCGCAGGAGGAAAAGTTTTGAATAAAGCATCAGATGAGTCGATAAGAAACAGAATTTTTTTTTCAGATATGAAAAAAAAGTAAAAAGTTTAAAAAATGACATGAGGGTATGACAAATGTAAAAAATTTTACCTGGTTTGATTCATTCAAATTTATTCCACAGCAAGTTCAAGATGGAAACATACTGCAATTTTGTTTTATGATGCCAGTTGTTAACTTCTGAAGTTTTTATTAAAATATTTTTATTCTAAGAAGATTGCAGGTGATAAGAACATTGTTGTGAGGGAATGACGCGAAGCACTGGGGACAAAGTTTAAAATAGTGCTGTGTTAATATTTTTATCAGAAATTAAATATAAAATTGATTTTCTGAATTCTATATTTCAGTATTCTGAAATAAAAAACACGAATTTGTAAAAAAAAAAAAAAATTATTTCAGAAACAATTTTTTTTTTTAAATCAGCAGTGGGGACAAGTGAGGGAATGACATATTGGTATATTTTAATTACCTAAAATAAATAAAAAATAAAAATTGATAATTTTATTTTTATTCTTTTGTTAGCTTGCATTCTTAAGGACACTTTCCCTGAATTTTTTTTTTCGTAAGCTGTAAAACAAACATAAAATATACTGGGGACATGAAAATGACTGTTTTTGTGAGAATGACCCATATATATATATATACAGAGAGAGAGAGAAATCATAAAATATTAAGGATTACTGAAAAGAGAAGAAGAAAAAATATTTAAATAAAATATTTTTTAAAATATTTTCAAAAAATATTAAAAAAGCCTGAAAACAAATTAATGAACAGATATAATCTCTTCATCACCTCACAGGATTATATCCGTCAGAAGGAGTGCTTTCTAATATTGTATCAATATAACCAAAGCAAAATATATCAATACACAATTAGTTTCAGGAGCACACAAAAAAATAAATAAAAACGACAATTGAGCACATTAAGTAAAAAATATATACGAAATAAAACATATCAAGCAAAAAACAAAACGTAAAGAAATTACAAAACAAAACACACAACGAAATAAAGTGAGCAGCATATTTAAATGAACTTATACGTACCGGAATCTTTCAAGAAGGATTTCAAATATTTTCGTAATAAGGTTGCCAGATTACAAACATGAAAAAAGAAACGCAAATGGAGGCTAGAAGCGTAAATGGAGGGTTCTTTTATGACGCGTCCTTACTGATGTACTGAAGCGTGTTTGATTTGTTAGTTACCTTGGATTGGCCCTAAAATGTATGTGCGCGATTTTATTATGTTCTACTGGATAATTTAAAGTTCATAACTACAAGGTTGACATTTAATTTTACAATTTTAATGAATTTAAAAAATTAGCATTTATTTAAAAAAAGAAACATGATTTGTGCGTTTAGCGCGGATTCTTCGCCACGGATTTGCCCAAATTGGATCTGCATATGGTAAAAATACAAATCAACAAAGAAGTTTTTCGTAAATTTATTGTTAATAACATATAATTGACATAATGATTCTATATCGAACTTAATTACATTATTTAGATATCTATTGTTTTTTTAATCAAATTTTGAAGAGTTTGTCGATATTTACAGTCAACTCCGTTTAAAGGAATTCCATTGGTTTCAGCCAACTCAGTTCAATTAAGCGGGTTATTCGATTGAAAGAGGAGTGCATTATTCCATCTTAATTGTTAAACTTTCACGAAATTTCATTTTTTAAAGGTATCTAATGCATAGTGTAATGTTTTGAATTAATAAACTCAATTTTAGGTACAACAAACAATTATAATTAAAACTTTCAGTTTCAGCATCATAAAATGTAAATGTCATTTAATGTTATATAAAAATAAATAAATGCTATTAAAAATATAATATTATTCTTTGTTTTCCTTCTGTAAATAATCTGTAATTGAAAACTGTTTTGATACCCGTTTAATTTCTCATTTCATCAAAATTCTTTTTTCTTCTGAGACTTTCAGGGCTTCAGTTTTTAAATTTTTTATTTATTTTTTTTAAAATTTTTGTAACTTGAGAAATTACTAATTGATTGGCTATCAGTTCGAATGTTTTGAAATTTGTTGCTTCCAAGTTCTATTTTCTCCCCTGATTAACTCAAATCATTCCTTTTCACGCTCATCGTGTAACTCAGAGTTATTTACTGGAGTAAGCAATGATTATTCCACTTTAGAGAAAGAAAGATACACTGTACACTAGTGTGTTAGCAGGTTTTTAAAACTTTTTCTTGTCAAAACTAAAAGTACCCTAGGAGGGGACCACAAGTCTTGGCCATGAAACAAATAACTCTTTTACATACTAAATGATGTGCTAGTGAAGTAAGTGAAAGAGGAGTAAAACTTCTTCGTTTACTCCAATGTATAACTGCCAGCAAGATTTGATTAATTCTTAAGCTGTACCCCTACACTATAAAAAATTTCAAAACCTAATTTTGACTACAAAAATGTTTCCGAAAATCTCAGAAAACTTCTTTTAGTATTATGTTTCCGATCAATTGAGAAACATTTCTTTTATTTTCAAAAGTAGGAAACCGAATCGCATTGTAGCGTAACTACCACAACAACCATTAAATTCTAATTCATCAGTATATAAGACATGTCAACTCAAACGTATCTTTAAGTACCTTTTGATGGACGGTTGTTAACATCGCTGGTAGCCAAGCATCATAAGAGGTGTCTGAAATCTTAAAAACGCTTAAAGAAAACGCTTCTTGAAAGAGTTTTCTGAAATATTCAGAAATGTTTATGAAAATTTCATGCACCGTAGCAGCACCTCCTAGAAGAAAGAAGGCCTCAGCATCAATCATTATAGTTGTCCGATGTATAACGAATATAAACTGCGCAGTGGATGATAAATACGAAAGATGTGACTACGTTCGGGCTACTAAGCTGCACAGTGGTGGTAAATACAAAAGATGTCATTACGTTTGGACTACTAAGGGATCAAATTTCTTTTTTCGGTAACCCGTGCTGAGGCCTTCTCTTTTCTAGGAGGTTTTTAATATAGCTGGCCCAAATAATCAGATAGGGATTTTTTTTGTTTATTTATTTTTTTATTATCTTATCTCCTGAGCAGAAAGACAAAAATTCCATTCCAGCTAATGAAACATTTCTTAAAAATATATATTTTTTCATTTCAGCACCTCTTCTATATGCAATTAAGCAAGAAAGTACTAGAAACAACAAATATCCGTTGAAACGAGAAAATTTTTCATCAGTTTCATATAAAATGATTTGGTTCCATTAATTCCATTTATTTTTTGTGTCGTTTGAAACTGATTCCTTTTTAAAGATTTAAGGTTTTTAAGATTAATTTGACGCCTTTTTCATGGTTGTGTCTTACTGCTTCATTAAACAATATTTTATCTAAAAAAGACAGAACAAATTAATGACGCATCAAGGATTACTTATGTTACTCTAAGAAAGTAGTCAAAATTTATTTCTATTCAATCAAAAATCTCAGGATCTCTGTTTGATATGATCCCATGTACTACTGAGTTATGAAACTATATTTAATTCAATTTTATGGTTGCATTCATACCAGTGAGCCTAGTACGGTTCATACTATATGCGTCCTAATGAAGTGACTTGCAATCCCAAAGAAAGCTGATCGATGCGAATTCTGCTCGCATCGACAGTTGTACGAACATTCCTCAGAGGCAGACAGATCATGAGTTAGAATTTCCTTGTTTTCAGGCTACCCACGGAAGGTTTTCGTGGTTTTGTAACGTGAATGTGGGTTCGTTCCATCAGTCAGTCCTCCACGAAGACTAGTATATCCCAATGCTTGATCCAGGAATTCCCTTGTCTTCAGGATTGGGTTAAAAATTACAAGATTTTGGAATTGAACATTGATAGGGTAAACCCAAAAATGATTCGGCTGTTTAACGCCAATTATGGAATAAAATATATGCCACATTTGAGTAGAACCAATACACTAATAGGATTTTTCAATCGTTGGGAACTTCTCCGAGAAATTTTGAATTTGATTGGTATATATAGATGATACGTAAAGTGCAAAGTGTACAATGCACATTCGTGTACCTGTATCAAAATTTTATTAAAATAAAAACAATAAAACTTTTATACTCTGTAAATATGTTGGTGCCCTAATCAACCTTTTACTCTGGGCCTCAGCTTCTTTTTGCAGTTTTTGCAACCCTACTCCAACAAAAGGCAAAACAGAAAACTCAAAAGTAAGCCTGTCAGTGAAGAATCTTCTGATTATTATAAGTTTTAAGCAGTGAGTCCCTCTAGAAAGTATTAACTTGAATAACTTTTGTTCTAATGACGATATTTTCAAACCATTAGTACCTGTTTTGATAGGTCAGAAGGTGGACCTCAAATATGCTAATTTATTAGCTTTATTTTCAGCTTGTAATGTAAAAAAAATCCCATTTATTTTACTGTAAAAGTCACTGGCATATCTACCATTAGCAATTGTAAATTTTCGAAGTTGTCCTATTAAGATTAAATATTAACATGTCAAAATTCGCTCATACTATTTTAATTAAAAAAAATTTTACCAAAATTTTAGTTTTTTTTTCCCTTTGAGTTAATAAAATATTCCTTAGTTGTCAAGTGAAGTCATTTTGATGCATGCATGTTACAATAAATTCAAATCACTTTATTCTTTTGACTAGGTTGCTCCCTCAAACAAACATATTATGCTAATATGGAATGTTTCTGATATTAGTTTATTTTTCTTTTTTACAACTGAAACCAAATAAGCTGAATAAAACTTTCTTGATGACTTTCGATTATGTTTTTTCTACCGAAATAAGTACTTTTGTGGATTATATTATTAACTACGAAAAAAAAATTATTTCTGGTATTTCAACTTTTTACCAAAGAAAATTTTTCAAAGAAAAATAATAAATATATAAATAAAATAAAATACGGGAAATAAATAAAATAAATAAATATATAAGTGAATAAATAAAGAAATAGTGTAATATTGTTATGTAAATATTGTTATGTATTATTGATGTTATGAATGCTATATAGTATTCGCTTAAGCAAAATATGTTTATTGGAAAAATAATTTTATGACCTTTAAGTGAAAATCAATTAACAATTGTCGATGAGTTCGTGATCTTGGACGCAGCTCAAAATGGATGTTTAAGAAAGTTGACACAACTCAAAATGTTTTTTTTAACAAAATGGACATATCTCGAGATACATGTTTAAGAAAATGAACGCAGCTCAAAACCTCAAAATATGTGTTAAAAAAGGGACACAGCAAAAAATGTGATTTTTCAATGTTCAACCTAAATGTACTACTTAACTAGTAATTTCAAGCTTACTTTTCCTTACTTACCAGGTGCATCCAGAAAGTAAGTTTCTCTATTTTCTTTAAAAAAAAAGAACTCACACTTTCAGGAACATATTTATTGGCAACAAGTACAGCAATGTTTCAGCTATTTTTCAACATAGCCACCACCGGTATTGAGACACTTGTAGTATCGTGGGATCAACTTTTGTATCCGTCTGTCGTAGAACTCTGCCGCCTGTGAATGGAACCAGCGCCTGCCGAAAAACCTTACTCCGGAACACAAAATTCAACGCTTAGGACGCTGTCGGCACAGAAAGTGATGTGCACGGTGTTCTGGGACAGGAAGGGCATTCTGCTCATTGACTTCCATCCACGTGGTGAAACAATAAACGCTGACCGTTACTGCGAAACACTGCGGAAATTGCGACGTGCAATTCAAAACAAGAGGCGTGGAATGCTTACTGCATGCGTTGTGTTCCTCCATAACAATGATCTTGCTCCCAGCGATTTTCACGTTTTCTTACACCTCAAGAAATTCCTGTCCTCCGGTGTGCGTTTTGGCAACGACGAAGAGCTGAAGCCGTCTGTCACACACCGGTTCCATTCACAGGCGACAGAGTTCTACGACAGGGGGTTACAAAAGTTGATCACACGATACGACAAGTGTCTCAATTCAGGTGGTGGATATGTTGAAAAATAGCTGAAACATTGCTGTACTTGTTGCCAATAAATATGTTCCTGAAAGTGTGAGTTCTTTTCTTAAAAAAAATAGGGAAACTTACTTTCTGGATGCACCTCGTATTTAAACGTTAAGCATACTCATTACAGGCAAAGTCTTGGTGTCAGGGTGGCTGGATATATTACAGACTTTTCAGGCAATGTCTTCGTGTTCTAAATGATAAAGTGAGTTCTAAAAATCTAAATTTCTACAACTTAAAATTACGGCTACTACTATAGATTTAGTGCACCCATGGCAAATTAGTAAAAACCACTGTTGCCTTTTAAAGTTTTAAAAGACTAATTTAATAATTTAGTGAAACGATATCTGATAACGAATCTATTTGAATTCTTTTAAAAAGAACATAAAGAAATCAAATGCTATATCTAAACACTTATTCCCATAATAATAACAAAACCTCAGCTACTGCATTTAAGCGATCGCAAAGTATTTGCTTTTAAAAGAATCAAAAATGTAGACTTGCGAAAAAATCATAATAAAAAATAAATATTTTTACCCGTTATATTCCTTTTTCATTTATACGAACTTAATCTTAAGCTGTCCTAATTTGGAAAGTAGTTGACATGCTAAATAAACTACTACTATGCTACTTGAAAACAAAAAAATTGTTGCAACTCAAGATCTGTTTAAGACGAACGACACAAACTAAAATTGGTTGAAATTTGATTGTAAATTACGTTTTAAGGATACGCTTTAATTAATGTTTTTTTAAAGAAACGTAGTTGAAAATAAATTTCTCAATCTTTAGTTCATTATTTTACAAATATTTCATTATTTTATTTATTTTTTGAGATGGAAATCAATCCAATGTAACTCAATTTTTAACTTGCTAAGATTGACATTCTAAAGCGATTGAAGATGATTATTTTAATGAAGAATAGCAATCTTACTGCTTACCCTTGCTTACGAATTACTTTTAATTTATTAACAAATAGGATTTTATTTAGTTTTTAAAAGAAATCTGCAATTGCATTCACAAAATATTTCTAATAATAAAAATAAATATCAACCCTCTTTTTTTAATTCATTATGATTGATGTTTTACATTGATGAAAGAATAGGAATATGAATTGCTTTTTTAAAGGAATTACATTTTTAGTTGCACAATATTTCCAGTTAAATCTTAATCTCCGTGGTCTCTTACTTCTTGCCCATAAATTATCTTTTTTTTTAATTAATTAAGAATGATGTTTCAAAAGGAGGTAGAATAGGAATTTATTTATTTCTGAGGAAATTACATAACTACTTATGTAATAATAGTGCACAATATTTTCAGTTAAATCTAAGTCTCTGTGGTCTCCTACTTCTTGCCCATAAATTATCCTCTCAATTTTTAATCCTGTAAGAATGATATTTTGAAACGTAAAAGAATAGGAATTTAGTTTCTGAAATTTGAAGAAATTGCCTCTGTTTTTTTACAGGGCGCAAATAAATAAATAAATAAACGAAACATCCTGAATAATTTTTGATCTACTGATCGGACTATTACGTGCTAGGAGTCAATCTTAAAGGTTCGAGGGGGTAAGCTCAAATATGCTAATTAGTCAGTGCAGACAATAATTTAAGTTACGAAATCAGACGTAAAAATGCACTTTTACTAAATAAACATATTTTTTTCCCGATGGATTTGAATCTTCTATTTATAGCGGTTCTCGGAAATATGGTCTTTATAGATTGATTAGAAGAGCAGTCTGAAGTTTATACCCCGTAATGTTAATTTTACTTTTTATGTATTTTTCAGTATTTCGTAAACTTTTTAAGCGAATTGAAAAATATTTTGCACAAAATTATAAAATTTGTTTATCTAAAGATGTTTCCACGTAAAAAATAATTTGAACAATCATTTCATATTTCTTATTTTTTATTATTTAATAATGGTTGGAAAATTTTTGAACTGCAAGGTACACAGTTTTTCCATAATTTTAAAGAACGTTATTCTGGATGGTAAAATACAAAATTTGAGCGAAATTGGTTCAATAGTACTTGAGAAATGGCATTTTTAAATATACGACCTTTTAAAATTAGAATCTTCAGGAACTATAAGAGTGATTTCGTTTAAATTTTGTACTCTTCCATTTAAAATTACGTTTTTTTAAATTATGTAAACAATTTTATATCTAATAATTCAAAATGTTTTCGACCATTATTAAATAAAATCATAAAAAATAAGAAGTATTAAAATTATTATTTGATCTTTAATCTTTGGATAAACGAATTTGATATTTATGTGCAAAATTTTTTTCAATTCGCATAAAAAGTTCTCGAATTATAGCGAAAAGTTAAATTTACAGTAAGGGGTGCAAGTTTTGGACTGCTCTTCTGACCAAACTATATGGATCATAATCCGAAATTACCCCCTTTATTTTGAGCAAAAGAAATCCAAATCCATCATTAAAAGGAACGTTTATGCAGAGAAAGTACGTTTTTGTGTCTGATTTCGTAACTTATATCGTCTTCAGAATTGGTTTATTTGTGGTCACCCTCTTGATTCATTGAGTCCAGTGAGTGAAAATCCGATGATTCGATCAAAAGTTATTCTGGATGCGTCGTTTATTTTCATTTATATATTTATCTACTTTTTTCTTAATTTTTTTTAATTTTTTTTTCTCACACTGAGCAATATTTCCAGTTAAATCCAATTCTCTGTGATCTCCTATTTCTTACCCATAATTTTTGTTATCTATTTTTAATCCAGTAAGAATGATTTTTTAAGACGTTGAAGAAAAAGAATTTAGTTTTTGAAAGCTGAAAGAGAACTGGAGTGAAACATTATGTTTTGTATAAAAAAAAAAAGTTTTTTCATATCCTCATCAAAACATTTCAAACATGCTAAAAAAAAATAAAGAAAGAAAAAAGAAAATGAAGTATAGCTTTCTTACAAATCTTCAGAACGAAACAAAATTATTCGAATATTTATAATTAACGCTGTGTAAAATTCGCTTTTAAGCGTTGATTGATTTCTGAATCCCAACAGCAGAAAATAACAAAAAAGAGGAAAAATTGCCTATGTCAATTGCTTCCTGTTCCATCTTACGCCATCTTGATAAGAAGAGTAGGATGAGCTTCTTATTGGTGAACCGTTTGTTAATACAATCTACGAGTTCTTCACTCTCATTGGTCGTTTCCAATAGAAGCTCCACCGACTTCGTTTCCATGGTAATGGGATCTCCATGGAAGGCATCAAACATTTATTCCTATGGTTGTTTTTTAGAAACATTTTCTGCAGTCAAGAATTACATTCATAGTAATGTGTACTAATAGATAGAATCATTCTTCTTTAATGGGATATTCCTAAATTAAAAGTAAGCTATTTAAATCAATTGATTTCCTGTAAAAATTTGATTCAATCTTTCTTAAGAAAGAATTTTTGTCGAAATTTCGATTATAATATTGTCTTAGAATGATCTAATAATGTCAGATATTTGTCAGTAAATAAAATTCTTATAAAGATTGACTTTTTTATAAAGTAATTATTTTTAATGAAATGGATATTCCTAAACTGAAACATTAAATAACTCGTGAAATTTTCTTTAAATAATAAGAAAAATTTCTCATTAAGAATCTTATTAGTTTTCATTAAATAATTAAGACATTTTCAATGAATGACTCATGAAATTTTCATTAAATAGTAGAAAGACATTTTCATTAAATGGCTCATTAATGTTTCCACTAAATAACTGAAAGACATTTTTCGTCCATAAAAGAGATATTTATAAACTAAAAGTGAAAACAATTCATTTAAATGTGTTAATTTCTAACACAAATTTATTATTATAACATTATAATTTTATTTTATAGCTTTAATAAAAAAATATTTTGTATTACTCTCCAATTATATGATTATCTTAAATGATTCATTTATGATGTGATGAGATAAGATGAAAATAGACTTTTTTATTAAATGACTCATTCAACTTTCTTTAAATAACTGAGATAATTTGATTAAAAGTGTCATTAATTTTCATAAAATAATAAAAACATTTTCATTAAATTTCCATTAAATAGTTGCGAGACTTTTTTATAAAATGTTTTATTAGTTTTTCATTAAATAGCAAAGACATTTTCCCTAAAAGATACATTTATTTATCATTATAAAATAAATACATTTTCATTCAATTTCCATTAAATAATTGAGAGATATTTTTATTAAATGACCTACTAGTTTTTCAACAAATAACAGAAAAAAAATTTTCAAGAAAAGATTTTTCGTTTATAAAATGGGATATTCCTAAACTGAAAGTACAACTTATCATTGATTTATAATTAAGGTTTATTATTAAAAAAAATATTTAATTTGATTTTATAATTTTGGAGAAAAGTTTTTTAACATTATTTTCAGCAATTCAGTAATAAGGTTGTGATAGTTTATTATATCAAAATTGATTCATTGATATTAGATAATAAAATTAATATAAATTCCATTCTATGACTTTCTTTATTTTCATCGAGTTCAAAAAATAATCACACCTTTGGTAATAATTTTGATAGTTCAGAAGAAGTATTCTATTTTTTGTATGTATCTGAGAAAAAAACATTTTTGTTTACCTCCTGTGACATTTGTAGCAATTTTATCACTGTTTGTATACCTTTATAAGCAATTTTTAATCCAAGTAACCTTTTGGACTGTTTAATGGAAGACAGAAATTTAACTCTTCAGAATATATTTTTTTATTTGTTCATTTATTAACCGTAATTAGTGCCTTATGGAAGGTTTACAAACATTATGCAGTTTATAGTTATTTCCTGTCATTCAAGTGTAAGGAAAATATTTTATATCTCCATGTTTTTAAATCCTGACACACATTGTGATATTAACAACAAAGAAAGAAGCTCAGACTAAATAATATTGCTAATGTAAATATTCAAATAAACATTAAAGCAGGAAAAAGCAATAAAATAGAATATATGTGTGTTTGCAAGACAGCACTTCTTCAGGGGACACATTGCCTACAAACTGTTTATAGGCAGTGTGTCCCCTGAAGAAGTGCTGTCTTGCAAACACACATATATTCTATTTTATTGTTTTTTCCTGCTTTAATGTTTAGTTGAATATTCAAATTAAAATAAAGCAAATTTGGTTTTAGCTGCTTTATGCGCTTTTCCATTTTGATTTAATGTTTTAATAGTTAATTTACTTCTTTGTCTCTTTTTTGCTTCTGTAAATTGGTTTCAGTTTCTGGTTAGATTAATATTGCTAATGTTATTAATGATTTGGAAGGAACATAAAAACCTACTTGAAAAGATTTTTTTCTCCATTTAGCGATTTATTTTAACGAAATAGCATTATGTTGAAACAAAAATCTCATTTATGTAGGTTATAGAGCATAAGTGGCCAATATACTTGGAATGCTGTCAGTGTTACAAAAACTTCCTTTTACAAAATATTTTGGAAATTATTTCTATACTCCAGAAAGATTTTTGAAAGAAAAAAATTAGATAAAAAAATTTATATGTAGTTTTAGAGCAACTAATCATTTTAAATATCGCTGGTGAGATTCCAAGAAAGTGAGACTCAAAATATATTTTTAAATCTATATAATAGTTAAAATCAGTGCAAAATTATTCTGAAAAGCTAACAACAATAGTATTGATTAACAAAATTTTCCGCTTTATTGTATGGTATTAGATTTTTTGTGGCAGTTACAGTAAATTGTCCTATTTTTTATCTTATTTGTGTCAGGTGGATTTTGTTTATAAATATCCACTATAAAATTATCCTATAATATGAGAAAATAAAAAGTTAAATTTTATTTCTTCTATGTAATAACAAAAATTACAAAAATAAGTTAATTAAGTTTAATTAATTGAATTTTTTAAACATATGTTTTCGCATTTACGAGTGTTTTCTCTTCTAAGCTATATATTTCTTGATAAAATTCGCATTTTCTGCAATTATTTAGAGCTTCAGGAATAAAATGGATCAAGAAAATGATTTCACCAAAAAACCACTTAAAAATTAACAAATGCTTTGATTTATATATATNTGTATATATATATATATATAACGGTCAGTTTTTTAATTTTCTTGAACTATAATTATAACGCAATATATTTTTAAACATGCTTCAAAAAATGTTTTTAAAATGCATCTTCTCAAACAAAAAGAAACCTAAATTTATTGAATTGCAATTTTCATTGTATTATCAATCCGTAAAACTAGGTTACATGTCAGGTAATTGAATTCACTGAATAATAATTCGTAGTTGTTATAGACTACCAAAGAATTATTTGAAAAATATTTAATGCAAAAGGATAGAATTTTTTCACTGTATTAGCATTCCTTAAATGCAGGCTTCTTGTCAGGCAACTAAATTCACAGGATGATAAGTCGTAGTTATTATTCCACCAAAGAATTATTTAAAAATTATTCAATGTAAAGGGTTGAATTTTTTTCATTGTCTTATGAATAATTGATTGAAAATTAGGTTATATGTCAGATAATTGAATTCACTAGACTTCTAGTCCAGTTTCGAAACTGTTTTTAGTGTATTAATAAATTGAGAACAAACAAAATAACGATATTGTTATTTTCGAAAACCAACTCTTGTACGCTGAGAATGGTTCATTCATTTCATTTTGAATTGAAAAGTTTGATGAGAAATACTGGAGTAATTTTTTATAAATGCATATGATTTCCGTAATTTGGTCAATAAATACATTAAAATTGGAAATTTTTTGCATTTCAAATTTTGTCATTTCCTTTTTTACTGTTATTTTGCTTTAATTTCATAAAAATAACCAAAATATTAAATAAATTATGAATTATTGATTAAATATAATTGAAAGAATTATTGATTGGTTTCAACTCTTAGAACACCTGTAACATTTTCTCGGTCGCATTATTTTTGGTTCTGGGAGACCGTAATTTCAGCGTTTTGCTACTTTAATAACATTGAAACTAACTGACAAAATGAGAAAAAATTTCCCAAGAACTTTTTTTTCTGAGAAGTTCTGAGATTTTCCATTTAAAATAGAATTTTTTTCCGCTAATGATATTATAACTAAGAAGAAAAGAATAAGAGGATAGTTACCTAAAGCTTACCGCTTTTCACATTTAAATTTTTATGTCTCAAATCACTGGCAAATACATTCGAAATATTTTAATTATAAAAAGCAGTTATTCAGCTACTTATATTATTTTTGTTATCAATAATTGTGCAGTTAGTACTGAAAATTAATTGTTTTCGCAAATTTGCAAGCAGTGCGATTTAGGAGACTGGTTTCTTAATTCGTACCATTCGCTCCCTAAATCTTAATAAACTCCAAAAATATTGAGTATTTATGATTAAGTAAGTAAGTAGAACATGTGTAACCTAAAACAATTGTTTAACATCATAGTAAAAAATGTGATATTAAGTTTTTGAACTGTTCCAAGTATTACAAGCTAATAAAATGTAAACGGAGCATGATTTTACGTGCTACAAAGTTTAAGCATGACTTTTTAAATACTGCATTTTTTGGGAACTATAACCAACTTTCTTTTCTTCTTAGGTTTTAGAAATGACAAAATTGGTTCGATTGAGGCCTTCGCCATAGAAGGCATTGCACGGAGAAAAAAATTGTGGTAAAACTACCGTATTGAATGGTAATGACATTTCTGGTTAAAAAAATCTCTATATATGTATATATATATATATATTTATATATATACATATATATATATATATATGCACATATATTTACCAAATTTTATCATCTATTATAAAACCCGATTTTATTGTTAAGTTTGCCAAAATCATTACCAAAGGGCTTCGATAAAAATTACCGAGCTCTTTGGTGTTCCTATGGCATCGCGGCAAATTTTATCATATTCTGGTAGTTTTGACCATACTTTTATTTTTCAACGAGGTCAATCTCTCAAATCCCGTTATTGGCTTATAATTACTAGATTATAGCTTTATTTAATAGCTTTATTTCCTTGACTAACTAGATGACGCATAACTTTTCATCCCTTTTTCCATTCTGAGAATAAAGAAAATAAAGCTATTAAGGACATTTAATCATTGAACTTATTGTTTCATTTTTTTCCTATAGCGTTGTCAATTATAATAGCTTTATTATAAGCCTGACTTACGAAATGAGAAATTTGGTAGTAGGTGTGCAAGTTAGTACAGAAATTTCTTTCAGCCATTTTCGACAATTTGGTTGTGTTTAAATGGCTTGAAAATAGACCTAATCAGTAGTTGAAATTTGAATCTAAATCGTTCCGGTATGATCCATTGGATCTAATCTTCAACTATTTTAAACAAACTGTTCTTCCAAGCCTCAAATAATAGATAGCTAGAGGAAGAAGTAGAACGCAGCAGAACTAGTTGCTTAACAATAATATAATGTATTAAATTTCTTAAATAATATTTTTTGTTTTGCTTTATCTTTAAACAGGATGCTCAAAAATAATATTGAAAACTTGTAATACTTAACACAGTCACTTGATTTTTCTACAATTCATTTGATTTGCTGCCTTAGAGCGATTTACGCGACTTTCCCTTATCTGAATAATTTATAACAATTACTGAAATTTCACATTTTCAGAGTTCTACAACAATCTTGATAACCTAATAACACTCAGGTTATAAAAAGGTCTTTTCCAGGTCATTAATATTTATTTTTTTTGATAAAAAGAGTAAATCAAAACCAATTAGGAGTTGCAAATTAATATTTAAGCAAAATAAATAAATAAATAAATTAAATGCAAATCGTTGTCAATATCTGATGGATTATTTATGAGAATGACGGGCTTATAAACATCATATCTTGATTAATTAAAATGAAATTTTGAGAGGAGGTAAAATGTGATTATCAGAGACAATTTTTCCGGCTATCAAACATATCTCGTCTTGTTTTCCTCCCTAATCTTGTCTCTGATGTTCGTGGCGCTTTTTTACTAGATTATGTGACAAATTTCGTTCATAATGCAGTATCGGTAAATTATTTGTTTTATTAATTAGATTAAGGACTTTTTTGGTGATATTTTAAAACAAAACTCCCTTAAGCAAAAAATTTCCTTGTAAAACTCTTGAGAGCAGTTTTTAATTAATTTCCTAAAACGTGAGTACTTTAATTTTCACACGTGATCAGTTGAGATGAGAACTTTAATAAACAGAATAAAAATATGGTAGGTTTTGACCTCAAATTTTTTTATTTATTTGCATTTAAAAAATTATTGAAGTTAGAAATTTGCTTATATTCACAGAGCTGACTATTTTATTCATTTCTTTTTTAAGTGAATTAATGTTTCAAATTAGGCACTTTTTTATCAACTAAATTGCGCATCAAACCAATTAAAGTTTTATCATTAACTGTTATTAGCAAAATATATTTATTTCCTTCGTTTAATTAGGCAGTGTGTAATAATTATCCTGAAGCAAATGTTTATAGACCTCATTTATTAAATATATTGTTTGAAACTAAAATTATTTACATTAGTGATAATTTTATTTAGAATTATTTCATACAAAATGGAATGGCTTTAAAGGGCTTTGTTTTTATACAATCAACATTAAAATACACTCATGGACAAAAAAATTAGCGCACCAAGAAGGAGTCGTCAAAATGAAACGAAATTTTACATACGTAATGACTACTTTGATATAAGAAAATGATCAGAGAATCAAAGATTATCGTTTTTCTTCGATTTCTAATCATTTACTTATATCAAAGTAGTCATTACGTATGTAAAATTTCGTTTCATTTTGATTGTTTCATTCACTCCTTCTTGGTGCGCTAATTTTTTTGTCCATGAGTGTAATTTTTAGCACCACTATCTTAGCCATTTGGATTTTAGGTAAAATTTTTAATTTGCGTGTTTTTTGTTGTTGATATTTTTGTGTACCTGAGAAAGCTCACAAGATTATTCAGCAGCCTTTTAAAAAATGTAGAAAATAAAGAAGTTGCTTTATTAGATTAGGAGAAAAAGTGTTTGATGGATTTAAGAATTTCTATAGATATTTTCTCAAAACTTCATGTAATAAAATTATGAGATTTGTGGTTTTGAATCAGTAATTTAAAACTACACATCTCTCAGTTCTTAGATTTTTTAAAAATTTAATTTTCTAACAATTTAAACAGATGAAAAATAATTTGTATAAAACTAAAAAAAATCTTTAAATGATAATTGCATAAAAACAAAGATACTTAATAAACATCTAAAAATAGAAAATTCTATAAAAAAATCTTTTCTTCATTTTATTATAAACAACGTTAAAAATAGCAAATGGTAAAATATTTATTAAAACCAATACGTATTTTGGTGTCGCAATGGTACGTCATCATCAGAATAAATTGCAGAAATGGTAAAACAAAGATTATTAAATCCGGTAGTAGTACGTAAAAAGGTAAAAATACGTTAAATGTAAAACATGAAATAAATCCAAATATTTGATAAACATGGAACTGCAGGAAAGTCATGAACTGTATCAACATATTATCAAATGTTTGGATAATGATTTCCAAATCATAAAAAATTAATATTTCTTAATTTTCTTTAATTTTAATATTTTACACGTTGAATATTAATATTTTAATATTTATTCTGAATATTCAGAATGTTGTACTTTTGTCGGATTTACCATCCCTGCTATTTCTACATTGTAACAACGTTTGGTGACAACGAAATGCGTAACATACATTATGACACAGATTGCTGACTCTGGAAAGCGTAACGTACATAGTGACACCGATTGAAGACACCGAAATGAGTATGAACATTTCTGATTTTAAACGCTGTTTTTAATGAAATTTAGTATATTATTTAACTACTTTTCAAAAACTGCTGATTAGAGAATTTGTATAATTTAGTTCGCAAGTAGAGAGAACTTAAAATACTGCACGATTTGAAATTCTGATTGAATGACGGCTTTGCATGCATCGAAAGATACTGCTGAATAGAGTAAATATCAGTTTATTTATGAAAAAAAAAAAGGATTGAAAGCATATTCGAAATTTCTCCACCCCTTCGATAGTGGAGTTCAATGAGGTGAATTATATATTATTAGAATTCTTCTCAGAATTGGAGTGTATGTTGTAGAATCAAGCAAGGAAAAGTCAGATAAATTTCTGTCGAGTTCCATAGTGTACTTAAATGTCTTTTTGTTTTGAAAGTTAATCAATTTCAAAATACATCAAACCGATCTTGGTAGCACTCATAGTAAAAAAACGATGGCAATCGCTTATGACGTTTGCTCGATAAGAACGAGCGTTGTCATATATAAACTCAAATTATACGCACATGGCACCTCTAAACAAACGTTCGTGCTTTTCCAAAATGATGTCCCGATAAATTTGACCTGTCATGGTTCCTTATTGAAAATGTAGGTCTAGAACTCAGTATAATTCCACCCCAAATGAGAAACGGTGCTGTTCCATAATGTTGTCTTGGTGGTAACGGTTACTTAGCTTTCACCATATGAAAGTCAGGCGCAAAATAGACTGCCAGCTAAACCTATACTCGTCAAAAAACATCAAACAAGCTCACTGTGACTATATCCATATTGCATGTTCTCAACTCTAGGCTAATCGTTGACGACTTGCAACGAGCATCTGACAAGCATATAGACCAATATTTCCCAAAAGTTTGTACACGGATTGTCTTGAAACTGTGATATCCGCTGCTGTAGATAGCTTACGGGCAGATCGGATGCTGTGCTTCATCTGCTTCCTTCGGCAGTTACTTCCAAATACTTCATTCAGTGCTGTAACTCGAAGGAGTCCTGCACTACAACGTTTACTGACATTTCCATCATCTTGAAGTCGTTGCCAAAGTCTAGAAATGACACTTTGAGCAATTTCAAGTTCCTCGGATAGTTCATCTGAGTGCTCCCACATTCCAGGAGACAAATAATTCCACCACGTAAAAAAGCAACAACATGCGTTCCTTCCGCCATAACTATTCGGTTATGGCTCTGAGCGGCTTACATAATGTTTGTTAACAATTTTATTTCTTTCCCAGCATTCCTTATATATTATCATTGTCATTGTGACTATAGGTGTCATCTTGCCTCTTCCTGTTATTTGCATATTAGTCTCGAAGATGAGTGTGAAAATTTTACTCTAGAGTTTAATTTCCGTTTGATTCTGAATTATCCTTAATCTATGGACATGATTGCAATTTGACTGGTCTAATAAAGCCGATTACTTTTTTGATTTTTAAATCTCTGAGAAAAGTATTAAATGATTTTTAATATGTAATTGCTATTCGTTTCCGTTTTTTAGACCCACTTCGAATTCGTCTTAATATTCTCTCTGCGCTACGTGTGTGTTTGATTTGCAAACTTATTTTATTTTTATAATTAGTTTATATATGAATTCCAAATTAGTGAGTCTTACTTTATATTATATTGTGAAAATAAGTTTCTAATCTTATGTGCATCTAATATTACTGTAAGTATGAAGTTTAGTGCTATTGAATAACGAAATTCATTTTGGGAGTTGAGACTAAAATTTTTTACAGTGTACACTATTAAAAGTTTTCGTGTATCTGAACACCAAAAAATGGGGGCAACTACTTTAGACCTAATGGTGCTCCACTAAACTAAGGACCAAGAATAGTTTCTGGTGTAGTAAAACACCAGGGCCGGTTTGACATATAAGCTGTTGCGAAGGGCGCCGAGTAAAGGGGGCGCCGGACAGGGCCTGATTACCGAAAAGGCGCAGGAAGCAAGTGCTTCCCCTGTAAAATTCTAGGGGAGGGGGGGGCCCAAATGACTGAAATTAAGGCCCCAATTTCCTTTTTTTTTTTTAAATCTTTTTTCTCTATCATGTTTGCTCAATTTAACTTTACTCTGTTTTTTATTGTTGAACTAAACACACAAGACTTTTAAATATCTATTAGTACAAAAAATATTTTTGTTTCATGTTTGAAAATTATTTGGTATGATTTTTCTGGTGCAGTAGCAATAATTTATGCTGAATTAGAATTTTGTGTTGTTTTGCCGCTAGTAAACAAATTGGCGTAAAATAAGAGACTAATNGCCGGTTTGACATATAAGCTGTTGCGAAGGGCGCCGAGTAAAGGGGGCGCCGGACAGGGCCTGATTACCGAAAAGGCGCAGGAAGCAAGTGCTTCCCCTGTAAAATTCTAGGGGGGGGGGCCCAAATGACTGAAATTAAGGCCCCAATTTCCTTTTTTTTTAATCTTTTTTCTCTATCATGTTTGCTCAATTTAACTTTACTCTGTTTTTTATTGTTGAACTAAACACACAAGACTTTTAAATATCTATTAGTACAAAGAATATTTTTGTTTCATGTTTGAAAATTATTTGGTATGATTTTTACAGTAGCAATAATTTATGCTGAATTAGAACTTTTTAATGTTTTGATGCTAGTAAACAAATTGGCATAAAAAAAAGAGACTAATCTTGCAAAGAACCTTTCGTATAACAAGTAATTTTATAATTTAATTTAGTGAAATACTTAAATTTTGTTAACATATATGCTAGCTACTCCCTCATGTTTTTGTTACTACAAAACACGCAAAGAAGGGTCCAACAACCAACATGATTGCATAGGATCTCTGTATTCCTTTCTAAGGTTCTAATGGTTTTCACATGGTTCTTGTCTCTTTAAAATGTATTGTTTATGGGCGAAAAATATCAAAAGTTTCTTTTGCTCAAGTTAGGGGGTCCCAAAATCCTATTATGCTTCCCCTATTTTCAGAGGTTAATCGGGCTCTGGCGCCGGAGTCAAGTAAGGCTAGATATATAATAATAATAAATTTAAAAGATAAAATATAAATTGAACTTTTTACGGTTTGTTTTCCGAAAAGTTTTTTGCTTGCTTGTTGAAAAATAAAAAATAAAATGAAGTTATTTTACTAAAATAAAATAAAATGTTGAAATATATCTAACAAAATAACTGCGAAGCAATGCAACATTCCTTGCCTTAACACTTTTTGCTAGGGCTCATGCCCTGATAATTCCCGATCTGCTGATTCAGAGATGACGGCCACTCATAGAGGTCTTCTGAGTTTCCTTTAATGTTTCTTCAAGGGGGTGACTTGAGTGTAGTAACGCTCTAAAAAAACTTTGTTTTGTGAGGGTAGGCGTTTTTTCTGTAAAGAAAAATGGGAAGCTGCAATTATTGGTGCAACATTGGACATTGGTCTATTAAAAAAAAAACACTTAATACAAAATTTCTAATGAAAACAAATAAGCGACAGGTCTGATTTGTCAGAAAAATTAACAATTGCTGTGCTGCAGGAAGGGTATAATAGACACTCCTTGAATTTTAAGCTGCGTAGTGTTTTGAAAGAAAGCATCCATCTAAAATTTTTATCAATTTTTCGAATTGTAAAAATATATCTGTAATTTTAGATACAAATTACTTTATTCTTCTTTCTAAGAGTAAATACACAATTTATTACTTTCCTTCAGTTAAATGATAGTTTTATAAATTTTAACTTTTTAAAATGTAGTATTAATTTAAAAGTTTCATAATTATATTTTTTTCTTTTATTTTATCAGTATAGGATTTGTTAACAATGCTTTATTTCAGTTTAAAAAGATTTCAAAAGCATAAAATAGTTTTCCTTTTAATTAGCATGAAATAATATTTGATTAGTATTCATTATTTTAATTAGTTATTGAATTATTTCTTTTGTTCTCCATTCTATTACGTTTTCTTTCATTTTTGTGTAATTTGAAATATTTCCAATTTTAATTAAAATCATTAATTAATTATTCTGTAATTTTGTAATTTTATCCGCGAGACTTTTTAAAGCAGACCTTAAAAAATAATATAAATTTCCAATTAAATATAAAAATAATTTAAATAATAATAAAAGTAATAATAAAATATAAAAGTAATATAGAATATATTGATTTAATGTTGATTTCTCAGATGTCATAATTCTATATTTTTGTGACTTAATTTTCCTTGTTTATAATTTTTTCAATATTAAACTTATAATTATGTTAAATTTGAATAAAATTAAAAACTATAATATTGTTTGTTACCTCACCTATCTATAAATTATAATCTTAAATATATGATTCTTTTTTTAAAAAGAAGTTCTAAATATTGTTTCTTATTTTTTTATTTTTCCCATTTTAAAATTTAGAGATTACACTTATATTTTAGTTAATTTATTTTCACTTTCTTATTACTTACCTATAAATAGTAATAATTTTAAAATTTCTTAAATATTTTCAAATTGAAAATTATTACTGCATTTTAATAATATTACTGCATTTAGCTTTTTTTCTAATAACCTATAAAAATTCTAAAATTTTTTTAAAGACACCACAAGACATTTTTCTCATAATTTTTATTTTTAAGTCATAACGATTCATTCAGTTTTAGTGATCAATCCTTTTTAGTAATTTTATTAGATGAACTAGAAATTAATTTGCTTTTGTTACATTAAATTGCATAATATGCTTTAGCTACTTTATTTTTATCAATGATGTAAATGATGATGTTATCAGAATGATGAGGTAATCAATGATGTAAATGATGAGGGTATCAGAAATCTTTCGCTATCTAGTCTACAAAATTTAAATGACGGATTGTTTAAAATCATTTGTGTTTATAAGAAAAATATCAGTAACAGGCATTTTGGAAATGTTATAGAGCTCAGAATGTATGGAAATTTGATGGTGTAAAGTCGGGCAATTATGATGGGTGACTGAAGTGTTCTTACCCTTATTTATTAAATTTTGCACGATTATTCTAGATCTCGCTTTGCGAAATAATCCATGAAAAAACATACATTTGAGCAATTTTTTGCAGTATTTCGTACTTGTTTTGTATTTTGGCATGTTAAAATATGAAACAAAACAAAATGTTACAACTATTTATTCAATTTTTTATCATTATCAAATAAAATAACTTCTAAATATAAAAAAACAAGATTTATAATTGTATGCAAACAATACTTTCTTTTCATTTGAGAATACTAGGCATAAATGATAAGTAGATAGAAATGTAAATATAATATTGATATCTAATATTTTGATTGCTTTTCTGAAATTGCTTAGGATAAGATATTTTTTTCGCGCTATCGAATTTAAATAAAAGTACATTATATAAGTAGTTTGCACAGCATTTTTACATAAAAAAATAAGTAAATAATAAAATTTGAAGACTTTGGCCTATTTTTAAAATTATGAATAAATTTTATTTTACCCCGTACATATATTTTATTATTGTCCTTAATGGAGGGAGGGGCGCGAAAAATAGTTTTGTTTACACTTAAAAATTGGCACGGACCGTCTTTGTGAAACACTTAAGTTCCCCCCAACATGTTTGTTATTCAGAAACACTAAAATTTATAATAATAGTAAGATATGATACTCGCTAGCGTCAATTAAATTATTTTTACGCTACAATTCAAAGTAAGAATCTTAAATTTAGGATGTGAATATATATAATATTTCTTAAAATAAAAATAGTTTGTTAATCAAACATACGCGTTACAAAGAGACCATTAATATGAATTTAAACTAGGCTTAGTAAAGTCAGAGAGGATAGAAAATAAATATTATAAAATTAATTAATACAGTTCTCGGTTGTTTAAAAATTAAAATATAATTATCCTTCTTCACAATTAAAACGAAGCATGCATATTTTAACTGCGAAATATTTAAATACAAATTTTATAAAGGCGAAGAAAAAAAAAAAAAACAATTTACGCCAATTCTTGCTCGATGTAAATAAACTACTGTCGATATCCAATATCAGTCAACGTTGATGTTTTCGGAAGCAAAAATAATTAAATGTAATAAGGATAATTATATTTTAACTTTTAAATCTCTCAGAACAGTATTAAGTGATTTTATAATGTATAATTTCAATCTGTACTGTTAAGCTTAATTCGAATTTCTTATAATATTTTTTCTGATTTACGAAGTAAATTTAATTGAAGAATCAGAGTGGGTATACATCTCTTTCCTCGCTCTTTATTGTATCGCAAAAATACCTTTACTGACTTTATCATATGTTACTGTTATTATAAATTTTATTTTTACTGAAAAACAAAAATGGTTCTCTTAACACCAAGTAATATAAAAAAACATTCTTGGAGTTACTATCCTTGGTGTAGTGGAAAAAACACCAATGTGCTTTTAGTACAACTTCATTTCGTTGTCATCTTCACGAGGATACCAGTTAAAGCGATCTATTTGAAACATCTGTTGAGGACATCGGAAGTTACGTTTTGTTTTCGAATAGACATTGATTAAAATCTTCATCACACTTCCGGAAACAATAATGTTAACTGTTATATGCACTAAATATTAAACTTTACTAATAACGTTTTTCCTTAAATTTTCGGATTACCTTATTTTTGATTTTTGGACTATTCTGTATTTCACGTATCATTGCAAAAATATTTCATAAAAGCTTTTATTTTATGGATGGACTACATAAATAATGGTTTCGTATGCTAGAACATACATGAATACTATTCTATAAAAAAAATCTTTTACACAACGATTCTGCACTTAGTATAGTATTCTGTCATTTATTATCACTTCCTATTTAAACTTTTCTAAACATCTATTTAAAAAACAGTTTCCATCTGTTTTTCAAATAGTTGTTTATGTTTTTTAAAAACTTTTGGAATATTATGCTTGCTAAACAGACTGTCCTACTACTTGTCCTATATTTGAACCTAAGAAGGACACGTTATTCTAAACTATTTTTTTTCAATATTTGATTCTTTTTCTTTCTAAACATAACAAGAAAGACTTTCTTTGCGCATAAACATTATAAAGTACGCAAAAGATCTTAATAAACCTTCAGGCAAGAACATATATTGATTTAAAAAATTAAAACATGTTTAGTTTTTTAAATATCTTCTTGAATATTAATTATATATTTCAATGTAAGTATATTTGTTTTTACAAAATTTAAATCAAGTTGGGTGGGAAGAAATTAATACATAAAAATTAACACGTATTAGATAAGAAATTAATTCATATTTACCTTTAACGATATAAGAATTTACACACATTTGAAAAGAAATTAGTTAATGCTTCATTTTATTTAAATATAGTATTATAATAACTTAAGGCCTCTTAAACATTAAATATCATAAATTAATTAATTCTTAATTGTTATTGTTTTTATAAAATTTAAATGGAAGGAAGAAATTAATAATTTTATTTTCAAATATTATGTCTTTACAATATCTAAATGGAGTTCCCCCATGCAGAAAGATTGTAATAACATTAATGGAGGGTGCACGGACCATTAGAGGCGCGACCACCACACGTGTCGGGTAAGAGGGCTGACATTTTCCCTGATTTGAAAAGGAAGAATGTAATTCGATTATCTATTGTATGACAAGTTTTTGTTCATTTCACAGAATGTCAGGATATCCCCGAACAGAAGAGGGTTTACACGCTGCTATGGAATATTCTTATCTTAATCAAGCCACCTTTGAGACTATGGATTTACAACCAACTTGCCAATTGCCCTATGGGGATCCTTGTGCAGCTCAACAAGCCTATAGGTATTCACCCATGGCCAGATCATTTTCGGCACCCCCATCAGGACCGTCCTGTGGCATGATGTCATCCAGACCCCGTCTTCATTCCGACCATCCATCATCTATGACACCTCATCATGGTCCGTTTACGGGATTACCAGGTATTCTTTTTCAAAAAGTGTCTCTTTCAAAAAAATCATTTACACACACCGGGCCTGGCTACGGATCTTTTCATATGCAATTTAAAGGGTAAAACAACTAAGATGGAAAAATATTATTCCAAATTCACGTACAATACTTTTGTTTCAAAAAGCACTTTGAGTTTCGCCACTAAGAGTTTTCTAGACTAAACCCACAGTTGTCGCAATTACCATAAAATAAAGTGGTTACTAAAAGTGTATAATATTCAAATTAATAGGTAATTTATGATGAGGAAAGGGTTACTGATTTTTACTTTATCGTAGAAATAACTTTTCTGACTCTTATGTGTACCTAATCTTACCGTAAGTATAAATTTTACTGAATTTGAAAAATGGAAGTAACTACTTTACATCACGTGCTATCGAGGTGTTTCTTACACGTGCTATCGAGGATTGTCAAAAAAATATAAAGTCGCAACGTCAATAGTTTTTTTACAATAAATTTATGGTATAAAGTAATATGAGGTTCTAAAATTAAGTGAAAATAAAGGTATGATAGTGTTAATTTTATTTAAATAGAAACGTTTATTGCATAAGTAGCTAATATTTTTAGCATATATTTTACACTCATATCCACAAATTAAGGATAATTCGGAATCACGCGGCTATTATACTCTAAGTAAAGATTTATCTGATAGAATATTCATATAGATCTTCAAGAATAATATGCAAGAAACAGGAAGAAACCAGATGCCGTCAATAGTGCGCCACAATGACAAGCAAGTAAGACGGGGTATAAAAGGAATTAGCATGGCCGGCGATTAGTATGTCACGGCAATTAGGATGTCTCCAGCGATTAGCATGGAGACGAGAACATGCAATGTAGACATCGTCACAGTGGACTTGCGCGAAATTTTTTGACAAATTTAGCTGTAGATATTTTTTATAATTGCTCCAGGGAGCATAAAACGTAGTTTCATGAATGGTATCCTACATATACTATCTTTTTTGTTTTCTACCTTTTGTTTAAAAAATGGGCTTTATGAATGAGTCTCATTTTTTTTTTTGTTTTTTTTTTCTTGAAAAAAACTTTTTTTGCCGGAGCTGGCATTATTCTTCATTTATGGACATGAATGTAACCCATAGAATTTAGAATTCGTTGCTGTTAACGTTATTGTTCCTTTAACCGCAGGATATTATTTTTACGAGTTCATTTTATTTGGAAGACTCTTTGAATAAATATATTTGAATCTTAAAATTTAAGTATTTAAGTTTCAATTTTGAAAAAAAATAATTCATCATCATCATAGTTGGCCACGCAGCCCAATGTGAGCCAATGCCTTCCTCTGAAGATTTCTCCAAGACGACTATATATATATATTCATGAATTCGTAAAATAAGCCTACCAAACCTGAAGTTTGAAAACACAAATGACAATGCTACTACAAGAATTAATCAGTTCCAAATTAAGGCATATTATATATAAACATAGCTATATTAATATATATATATTAGAATATGTGCAATTGATAAGTAATATTTCTAAGCATTTAGAAAGTTTTCATACATCGCATTGATGGTTACTGATGAATTGAATACATGAAATGTGTTTACCAAGTTAGTACCTTAACTCTTAATAAACCATCAAGTGTTGATTTTTATTCAATCTATAAATTATCAAAGTGCTTTTTTATTCAGAATCATAATTTGTAATGTATTTTTTTTAAACAAAGAGAATAATAAGATAAATTATAATGCAAATCAAACGCCAAAAGTTTTTCCTAACAATAAATTAAAAATTTTAAATTTTGAAAAAAATTGAAATCGAACTTAAAAAAAGGCTGCATGTTTACAAATGAATGATTGAAGAAAAAATCAATGACTCAAAATCGGAAAATCACCGAAACAATAAATCAGTCCATTAATTCATTACTGAATCAATGAACTATTGAAGGTCAAAGAGTAAAATTAAAAAAGAGAAATTGTATCAGGAAATCAAAAAATAGAGAATTAAAAATTTTCAACTAATCAGAAAATGAATTAGTGAAAGGTATCGAAGGCCTGTTGGAGCTAAACTGTTCGACTCAGAAACTGTCTGATTTAACTGAGATATTCATTGCTTTATTGTATATGATCTTTCTCGAAAAGTCATAGTTGCACTATATTTTTATAAATGATTTTTTTTAAACAAAAATCCATCCCACAAGTGGGATGAAACCGGATACGTTAACTCTATGAGAAATTTAGAAATATTAGAATTTCAGTGAAAAAGTAGTAGACATTGCTATTTATACGATAATTTAAGAAAATTATAGTTGTTCTTTACATATGATATAGTCAAGGCTGAACTCAAGGGAAGAAATGGGAGAGAAAGGAAAAATTGCCCGGGGTCTGGGACGGTTGAAGCGTGAACAAAATTCTTTGCAAAATGTGTTTATTAATATTTTTTCAAAAGAAAATGGCAGAGAATTTCTTTATATCCATATAAATTCAACAATTTCATACTAAGTTTCCACAAAAATTCTTCAAATTATGAAATAAAGTTTTTTGTGCTTTGAGGTGGGTCCGGCAATAAATTTCACCTTGGGGCCTGTAAAACCTTTTTTCAGCCTTGGATGTAGTTTTTTTTTTCAGCACTGCAGTTCCATGGGGCAAGCATAGACTCACATCAAATGGGGTGGTGGTACCAGAACGAGTAGTATTAAAACGCGTAGTACCAGATTTTACCCCACGAGTAGAGGTTATCGAAACAAAACAAAAAGGCGAAAAAAGGCGAAATCCTTTTTGTTTGTTAGAATATGAATGCTTAGTAAACTTATAATAAACTGAACTAACAATAATTTTAATAATTGTAATGACCAATTAATAGGAATAGCTAAAAAACAAGAGAACATTCGAGAGTTGACATAGTAAAACTAACTTCTCTACACAAACGCAGTGAATTAATCAACAGCAACAAGTCAATTTAGTAGATCCTTTAGTAGATCAGAGTACGTTCGATAAAAAACAAAACTAATTTCGCCAAAATCGAGGTATCCGGTCTTACCCTAGTATCAAGATTCACCCCACTCTTCCCTATTCAAGTAATTTTCAAACCATAGAATAAGAATAAATATAAATGATTGAATTAATGATTTAGAGAATCAATACACCAGACCATTTATTTATAAATTACGAGCTCTTTTATTTACTTCCTTTAATTGATTTCATGATTCATTCACTCTCAATCATTGATTAGCTGATTGATTAGGTTTGTTTAATGATTGATACCCTAGTGCATTGTTTCGTCTACTTACTGATCGTTGATTCATAAATTTGTGAATCTTGTGACCTGCTGATTTACTTATTCACCTCTACTTTGATCCACTGATTCGTTCATTTATTATTTTATTTACTTGAATGATTGCTAGTAATCATGTAATTTAAATTATCTTTGCTTGTAATCCTGATTGTTAGTAATAATTTTTGTTGTTATTTCAAGCATTCATATCTCATGATAACTTGTAATTAGGATTACTTACATTGTGTGTTTTATTGTTACGAAGAGAATATCTGTTTTAAATTTCAATCGTAATCGACACAACACTGCCAAATAGGCAAAGACTGATTAACTTTTTTTGAAACAATCGATTTTGATGATCAAATTTCATTCTTAATACAATGCAATATCTTTTTGAATTTGATGTAGAAAATCTCTAAAAATTATACGTTATTTCAAGTTAATACATACTCTAAAGTGTGTAGTCAAATCCAATGAATGATAAAGCTTACCTAATGCTTTTACTCCATTCATAAATTATTTTCACCAATTTTGGTTTCAGAAGTCGATATTTTTTATTAACAATCAAAAAGGGATAGAATTTGTCCTGCACGATGCTGAAAACTCTACTGTAATAAATTGTCCAATAATTTTTGTTTTTTTAGGTTTTTAGTTGTATAATAGAAATAATTTTGTCCTTAAACGAACTTGAATCTGTCAACTGTATTAAATAATTTTACTATATTTATTTTCTCTCCTCTTTGGTTTTGTTAAGTCTTGTTCAATTTCATATTATAGTGCCTGCCGCTAATAAAATCACTGGATAATAAAATCAGCCGCTTTATAAAATCAAATCGGCAAGAACCAAATCGTTACAATATTAATGCATGTTAAAAGCATCCTTTAATAAAATCAATGCCGCCGTTTTTTAAAATCAAAATTTTGACTACATAATAAATCAAACGTGCAATATTTCATCTTCTTTTGTTCTTATTAATAAAATTTTATTTTTTCGAAGTTTAAAGATTTTTTTGAGGAAGCAACAGTTACTCACAAGCCTGTGAAGCTGGCGTGGCTAGCATTTTCCTGCGATATTCATAGTGTAAGAGTTAAGGAAAAATGTGGGTGGTAAGCGGCGAGTATCAATGTTAATTCCTTGACTTGAATGAAGTTTGGAGAAACCTATCTCACTCAACAGGGGGTCGAATTCTTATCTTACTTTTTATTGAATGAACCATAGAAGGGAGAGAAGTTTCTTTTGTTATCTATCTTAACAGAGAACATGAATGGATTTCCAAAAACTGTGCGCATGTTCCGTAGCTATTGACGATAAACTGCAAACATCAGGAGAAAAATCTGATTTTGAAATTGTTACAAACATCAAAAATTACAAAGTTATTTTCAATCAAGAAATGGAGGAATCAGACTCAGAAGATGAAATGAACTCATCAGTGCCATCTTCAATGGAAGTCAGAAAAGCACTTAATGTAGTGCGGCAAGCTTTAGAACAAAGAGGAGGAAATATCGAAAACTATAAAAACTTCTATAAACTCTCAAATGATGTTGAAAAGTTAATTTTAAATACTGAAACTCAAGCAACCATTGATCGGTTATTTGCAAAAATTTTGTAAATTTAATCTTATGTAGGGTTTTACTTTATTAAAATAATTAAATTAGTTAAAATAAAACATTAATGTTGTCATTATTTCAGCTTTTAAAGTGTGCGCATTTAGAATACAAAAAATTTTTTTTTTCCAAATGTTGAATCGCCTCTTAATAAAATCAGCCGCTTAATAAAATCAAAAGAGCATAAAACGAAAGTGATTTTAATAAACGGCGGGCACTGTAATATGTTATTTGTGCAGTGTGTATTTTTGATTAACAAGCAATTTTTTTAAAGAAATATTGAATACATTGATTGAATACTTCATATATTTTAATAGTTTTCAAACAAATAAAGATTTATCTCTAATGAATTAAAATGTGTCATCGGCAAATGTAAGAAATATGAGCAGACTATATTTTATATTATAAAATTAAACACAAACTTCTTTGAAAATACTTTTTTGCCGACGGTTTTTTGACCTTCAAGATCTGTGAAGAAGCCGCATTTGGAAAATAGGGTCAGATGACGGCTTCAGTCGACAGTTTGAACCCCTTAATGTTAATTTCCCCTTTTCGTATTTTGCTATATCTTAAAAATATTTGCACGCATTTATCAATATCATTCATACGAAAATATTTTCATGCAAGAAATAATTTTCAGTTATTGCACTGATAAAATTTTTTTAAAAAGTTGCGGATATTTCAGTATCCAATATATTATCTATATATCCAATACAATTCAAAATAGGCAAACTATTTGTCTCTGTCACCCACTGTTTTTAGATATATTTCTTCAAATTTTATTCGAGCCATTTATTTTTACATTGAAAGCTCATAACATTAGTTAAGAAAACAGTCGCACCAATTATATACAAAATACGCACCACTTATTTACTAGTTCAAAATACAGCACACATAAAATCTATGCGTACTGAAAATACATCCCTAATTTAAGGTATGCTTTAGTGTTGTACATATTTTAAGCGTTTAAAAAGTAGAAATTGGTAAACGGAAAAAAGAGTATCGGAAAAAAAAACACCGAAAGGAACCCGAAAAAAAGCAGTACAAGGATTATATTAAAGTTCATGGAAGGAACTTTACGCACTTCATAATACGAGGGTGACTTTCTAAGTAAGGGCAGTTTGATAATAAAAATCAAACGAAAAAGAATTTTCATGAAGCAAATTATTTTTTGATTCTACATACGTTTCTCTTTTTAACAAATTAGTTGCCTTATCATATCTTACAACCAGATTTAGAATACCCTCTTCATAGTAACTCTGAAGTCAAACCGTTTTCACATCTTCGTCAACGTTGTACTGGTTGCAGCAAAAATAATGTTTGAAACATTGGAAAAGATCACTTAGCCCATATGCAGCAGGCAGGTTTTTTGCCGACTAAAAACGCATTACTGACCGAACCTCAAGCGTGGCGGGCGATTTGTTAAAGTTGAATATTTTAAAGACACAGAAATAACCGTACATGCGACCTACACAGTTGTAACTGAGACAGGACACGAAATGCCAGGACACGACGCAAGCACTCGTTGCGACGCACGCGTTACCTATTACACAACAAAACGGCCCTTACTTAAAAAACAACTCTCTTATTGAGCAGAATTTTTAGATTTTTAGCTCCATAACTCTAATTATAAGAGTAATTGTGTTATGAAAATCTTTTATCGACAGGTATTTTTTTTACAGTTAAAATTGCGATAAATTTAAACATTTCATAATTTTTGTCAATATTTCACTCTTGTCAGAAAATAACATCCTGAGAAACTGTTGTTAATCAATACATTTTATATAATAATAGTATTATTCTCAATACGCACTTCTGTCTATTCTTCTATTATATTATTGTATTAAGTATAATTAAAAATTATCCGAATAATCATTAAAGTTCGTTTCTGCAAGCTTCAAATTAACTTTTGCATTTTAATCAGTTTTTAAAAAAGTATCTATTTATTTTCGAATGAATGCTTAATTTCATTGAATTTATGTTTAACAGCCTGAATCAAATTTGTCATTAATTTCATGTAATTGTTATATCAGTTTCCCGATGTTTTTTTCCAAAGTTCGTTTTCCTTGCTTTTTCTTCTAGAATTTTTTTCCCTCAGAGCTTTTTTCTGTGGTTATAGTATTAAGTGTCATTTATTACAAAGAAGCATACAAAGAAAGACCAACTCTCAGTGTCTGTGGCGAAAATGTGTAGTTTCTGTACTCGATGCAAGCAAATCCCATTAAAATTAATGAAAATTAAGCAATATTCCCTAAAATTAATTAAATTTAAAAAGTAGTTTATTAAAAATAATAAAATTTGAATAGTATTCTATGAAAATTACTAAAATTTAAACAGAATTTAAACTATGAAAATTAAACGGTGTTCCATAGAAATTAACTTTTATCAATATCTTAAAAACCTAACGTGGTAGAGCAAAACGGTTTTCAGATTTTAAATCAATCATTAACAGACTACATAAGAAAAGGTAAACATCATGTCAGAGATCTAAAATTGTTCTCGAGATAAGATGAAGTTTTCGAGAAAGGGTGAAATACGCAAAAGAACTGCTCTACCTTTTTTGCGCCAAATCAGAGATAGCACGTTTTTCCTCTAATTGTTTGAACGATCGTAAAAATACGATTATTCAGGGTGTTTATTTAAGTAAAATTTATTCTTTTTTATCTGAAGGTTTGATGAAATACTTTTAGGATGCTTTATGTGAGGGAATAATTAATGAGAGTGATCAAATTTCTAAAAATTATTTTATTTTATAACCGTCGTTGAGCAGCCGACCAAATTTCGGGTTTATGACTACTGATGTTCAATTCCTTAGTCCAGTAATTTTGAGCCCAATACAGAAGACAAGGGAACTCTTGGATCAAGTATTGGGAGAAACCCGCATTTGCGTTACATGAAGAGAAAAACCACGAAAACCTCCCAAGGTTAGCATCCTGATGACAAGGGGGCTCTAGCCCATGATCCGTCTAACACTGAGGGTAATTTACGTCAGTACTGCAGTCGGTGCGAGCCGGGTGAGGAAATCGAATCGACCAGCCATCGCAGGGATTCGAACTCGATTCACCTTATAGGAAGGCTAACGCTCTATCCCCTGAGCTACCACTGCTCTCTAAACATTATTAGAAATTTACTTAGTTTTACTTAGTACTAAAAATGTATTTAGTTGAACATTATATTATGTCAAAGGACAAAAAATATTTAGTCGCAGAGCGGCAGCTAATATATGAATGAAAAATTGTACATTTTAAACTGATTGAAAATTACTTCATCGATCTGTTCTTTGCTGTAAAAACCATTCTTATATATTATTTAAAGTGCTATTAAAATGATAACTTAGCACCTGCTAATTCAAAACCCAATATATAAAAACTGTCGTGCATTATCTCTTCGAATTGAAAGAGGAACAAACCAAACTAGTGTGTAAGAGAATTTCAATTTAACACCAAAATAGAACTTTTATCACTATAAAAAGGCAGTTGCAATAAAAAAATTAAATTTTTTTTACCGTGTATATATAATCACATTTCCTTTTACTTTCTCAATGTTCTAGTTTTATTTATTCATTTATTTATTTTTGTGTGTTTGCTTATTGACAACACAGATTTTCATGCACAATAAAATCAATTTAGCTTCATTGCAAAAACATTTAGTTAAAAACAAACACGTAGTGTGATCTATATTCGCCCTAATTCCATCAAACAATTATTATTTAGATAACTTTTTCCCCGATTACTGCAGTTCATTACTTTAAAATGTTTTTAAGTATAAAACTGTTACGAATACATTCTCGAATATAAAACTGTTATAAATGCACTTTTAGCTATCAAATTGTAGGGATCGTGCAAAACACTATATGAAATTGACAAAATAATAATTGTTTAATGAAATCAGCGTGAATACATTACTAAAAATGTGCTTGCCTTTTAAACAAAATGTCTTTCAATGAAGATATTAAATTGATTCTAAAGCGCGTGAAAAATGTGTTGCCAATAAACATACATACACAAAAAATGAAAAAATAAGGAAAAAAAAATTTACAGTGAAAAAGTAAATAAAAAATATGACTACATGACTGTTAAAATTTTAGTTTATCTCAACACCAAAAGTGATGACAACTACTTTTTTTACAGTGCAAATTAAGAAGCGTGAAGTTAAATCTAAGCACCTAGAGTGTAAAAAAAGCATGAAACTAAAGCGCATTTATAATAAGTTGTTTAATTTCGTTCCAAAATACGTCAACATTGGCACACCTTAGATATCGCCAGTAGTTTGTTTACATAAGTTTGTTCCCTACCCCGCCTCTATACACTATCTACTGAAACAAAAGTTCAGCTCTGAAATATGTATACATGTTTCTGATTGCTCAGTAAAAATAATTATATTTTTATTGTAAACATCTATCAATTGCATGAAATAATTTTATAACATTTAACTTCTATCTGCTTCGATTTTGATAAGCCTAATTCAAATTTCTATTAATATTCTCTCTAGGCAGCGTGTATGTTTGATTAAATAACTAATTTTATTTTAAGAAATATTGTCTTTATGCATCTTAAGACTTTTTACTTCATATTATATCGTAAAAGTATCTTTACTTATTCTTATGTGCATCTTACCTTACTGTAATTATACATTTTTCTGTTAACAAAGATGGAGGTGGCTCCTTTACACTGTGTAAAAGAACATTCTAGGGGAAGCAAGAACTATCCTTGGTTCTTGGTGTAGTGCAGGGGTGTCAAACTCAAAAAGTAACTTGGGCCAAATAAACAATGCTTAACTTTAGGTGGGTCGCAAAAAAACAAAAAAACAAAAAAAAAAATCAATGTTCATAGAAACAAATATTTTTATTTTGAATAGTACATTGTAATAAACATATATAAAGCTAAATTATTGTTTGATACTTGACATCTCTTCTCTGCTACTATCTCTCCTATGTCGGGAGAAATTTTATTGGCCGAGACTACTTTCAAAATTGACCCAACGTGAGCGTTATTAATACGGTTTCGGACAGGAGATTTATTTCCATTCATAACAGAAAATAATTGCTCACACTGATAAGTACTTCCAAACATGGAAATAATTTCATATGCGAATTTTCGAGTATTTTCAAACCTTGCCGGTAAATATTTGCAAAATTTAGGCGCACCCACTTCAATGAATTTTGCCTTCAAATTTGAGTCGCACTGAATCTCAATCACTTCCATTTGCATATAACTGGGTACTGAGTCTATATTTATTGAGAAAATCGAAGAAAAGAAACAAAATTTGTCTTCCAAAGAATTAAAATCTTTAAACCTTGTTTCAAATTCTGTTCTAAGATTTGAAATTTTTTCTGCGTATTTTAGATACGACGCAGTATCCCTGAATGGGCAGGTGCCGCAAGCTAATTAGAATGTTACATTTTCGTGTGTACAATTTAAAATGATCCGAATAGTTTATAAATAAAGTATATTATAATTTTATATGCTAGTTTCCTTTCTAATTCACATTTCCATTTTATTTTTACTTTACGTCGGATATATTGACTGGGCCGCAAAAATCTTCATCTCGGGCCGCATGCGGCCCGCGAGTTTGACACCCCTGGTGTAGTGGAACACCACTTTGCTGTAAAGTAGTTGCCGTCATTTTTAGAGACAAGATACACGAAATTTTTTACAGCGATCTTGAATAAAAACTGTAAAAATAATTTTGACTGTTGAGAACCTGTTGTTATTTAAAGTCTGTCGCAATTTACTATTATTTTTTAAAAAAATTAACAATATAATATTAACTCTTACTTTAACTCTTTCTATTAATGCTAATGCAAAATTCTTTAAAAACTGGACTCAACTTGATGAACGCAAAACGTTCTTCAATTTTTAACTATTTCAGGTAACCGTGATTTTATTTTATCTCATAACCGTCGTTGAACAGCCGACCCAATTTTTGGGTTAACGACTGCTGATGTTCAACTCCGTAGCCTTGTAATTTTGAACCCAATCCCGAAGACAAGGGAACTTTTGAATCAAGCATTAGGAGATATTTGCCTTCGTGGCGAACTTTCTGATGGAACTAACCCGCAGTTGCATTACATGGAAAAGAAAACCACGATAACCTCCCAGAGTTAGCCTGTCGGCAAGGGGACTCTAACCCATGATCCGTCTACCACTGAGGATAATTTACGTCAGTACTGTGGTCGATGTAAGCCAGATGCTGAATTCGTACCGACCAGCCATCACTGGGATTCGAACCCGGTTTATCTCAACGCGAACACTCTATCCCCTGAGCCATCACGTCTCAGGTAACCGCGATTAATTACACTTTATAAACTAATATACTATTAGATTGGCAACTAATTTTGAAATTTAACATCTCTCATGTTATTAAATGCTTCTTTGGCGCCTCGTTAAGTAGACTATTAGAAATGAAATATCTTGCTTTACAGTTTTTTTCCCTTAAGAACTAATTTATATTAATTTTTTTTCGATAACTTAAAAAAGAAAATCAAGTTAAGAACATTTTTGATACTTTTTGTTTGAGCCCTAATATTTCTTTGGTAATAATACTTATGATTTATACATAAAATGAAAATGTTGATGTGTTTTTCCTTTTTTTTGATAAATAGTTACATTCATTAATATGTAATTAAAGAAGATGCTCGACCGAGCATAAAAAAATTATGAGATTAGTAAAACCTCTTATTAACAAACATTTTATTTTTAATTAAGTGTTCCTATTTTACGTGCACGAAATGGTAAAATATTGTTTATTTCTTTTAGCATAATTTCAACGTGAAAATAAACCTTATGTATCGGTTTATCATTAGTTTTCCATTCATAATAATTCTTACTGAGTTGATTCATTAATTAGTTCTAATTAACTAATTGATTGACTTTACTGATTTTAATAATTTTAATTGAGTCACAAAATCACCCATTAGATTCGTAAATATTTGGCCAGAGTATTCAATGGATTGATCATTACGAAAGTGGATCTCAGTTAATCCAACTTTTTTATATCAAACCCACCAAAAATTCCTCACCTCTTTATTTATTTTTTACTGATTCGGCAGTATTTTTTGATAAATATCTGAGATAGAAAGCGTTTCTAAATTGTTTATTCGTTTTTTTTTTTTTTTTTTTTTTTTTTTTTTTTTTTTTTTTTTTTTTTTTTTTTTTTTTNTTTTTTTTTCGTTGTTGTTGTTGACAAAACTAAATATTTGCAGTTTTTGAATGGTGGATAATTGTTTCTAGATCATTGTTTTTCTGCAATTAATGTTAAAAAAATTTTTCAGCGCCTCCCAAATCGCTTAAAGCGACCCTTTTTAAAAGGCGAAACAAAAGATCTATATGATCTGAAGAGAACAGAAAAAGATCCAATATCGTGTCGAGAGAAAATCATCGGCTAACGGGGATCCCGACACGGTTGATGTACCGAGAGAAAAGCGGTGTTGCTTCGTCATTTCTCCGCTAGACTAAAACCAAGAATAATGAATGTTTCTTATCAAAAAAACTTTATCAAAATATCATTTCTCAGAAACTATATTTTGAAATTTGCTTACCGAACAAAATGTTTTTATTTCATTCAAACGCTTTTTATTTAAAGCAATAATTCATTACTGTTATATCCATCTTTAGTCTATGTTTATGAAAACTTCAAAAATAAGGAAACTAATTTTTTATATTTATGCCAACGCTATGAAAATATGCAAATAATACTCTTTGATTTTAATGAATACTATCTAGGTGCTAAAACCTCAGAAATACTTTTTTAAAAATAAATTTATGTTATACATTCTTTTAAAAGTACAAGCAATTTTTTTAAGCTAGATAGTAAATACAGTTGTTGGTGCTTTTGATTATCTCTTTTCGTATACTCTCGAGTCTATAATGAGTCTTAAGCATTCATGATATTCTTGTGTGAATGGAGGCTTATCTCTTAAATGAACTATTATTTAGCACTAGAAAAACGGAAACTTAGTATAGACCTATATTGCCCAAAAGCAGTCAAAACGACTGGATTGTAAAAGAATAAATAATGTGTAAAGAAATTTGTTTAAAATTAATTTTTAATATTTTTTTATATTATTTACAGTTATATAGCAAGTTATTAGTAAATATTAACAATAAAAAAATTATAAGTTTTACAAAATTCTAAGAAATTGTGTCATCATAGTTTTTCTAATTGAAATTAAAACCAGTCAAAGGGACTTCCTTAGGCAATCTAGTGTTAATAACACTAGGAAACTAAATTTCGTTTTTGTCTTCAGTTGCATGCGATTTTTTCCAGATATCTTGTTTAAAATCTGCAATCGCTTTCTCTCTACAAACTCAAGTATTGGAGTAATTTAATAATATAGTCTAAACCAAGATTCACTAGATTGTACACTAAGTTCCCTACTTCTCCAGAACGCAGGACGTGAGTTTAGGAAAAAGTCGATAATATATTTCAGTTTATGACGCGATGAGTGAAAGTCACATGTTCTTGAGCGTGATGCACCCCAATGTGATATTAAAGTTTGGATCAAACAAAATTTTTACTTCGAACTGTGAGTTTTCTTTGAAAAAATAGCTCGAAGACAGGGCTTAAAATGAAATTGCGTGACATCCAGGGGTACGTAAAATTTCCAAACGGGCATGCTGTTTCCTTATACATACCTGACCGGTCATGTAAATATTTAATCAGATATACCTTAAAATACCAATTAAACGTCTATCAAATATTCACATATATTCCTAATAATAAATTTAAAAAAAAGATTCTATTAAATAAATATTATTGAATTTAATTATATAAATAAGAAAAGTTTCGCTACACTTATTCATTTCAATAAAAAAAAGAAAACTTGTTTATTCGTGCTTGATACTTGAAATTAGCGTGTTGATGTAATATTGTTAATAGGAAGACAGTTTCATAAGTTTTCGAAAATACGCAATTGGGAATAATAAGACCTAAATATTGTTTAATTTAATAATATAAATAAGGAAAATTTCTCCACGCATGCTTATTTTATTAAGAAAAGAGAATACTTGTTGGTTGTTCGAACTTAATATTTGTATCGAAAATGCTGACTGTTAATTTGATGAGTGTTTCATATGTTTCTATTAATATGCATTCTGGAATATTAAGACACAAATATTATTAAATTTAACTACATAAATAAGAAGAAAAATTTCTAAGCATGCTTATTTAACTAATTAAAAAAGAAAAAAAAATGTTACTTATTCCAGCTTAATACTAGAAATGAAAATGTTGATGCAATGTTGTTAATGGGATGACTGTTTCATATGCTGTCATTAACAAGCTATTGGGAATAATAAGATCTAAACATTATTAAATTTAATTAAATAAATAGGAAAAGTTTTTTCTACACATACTTATTTTATAAAAAGTATATTTGTTGGTTATTCATGCTTAACACATAAAATGAAAATGTTGATATAAAGTTGCTAAATGGATGGATGACTGGTCATATGTTTTCATCAATACGCAGTCGGGAATAATAACACCTGAATATTATTGAATTTAATAATATAAATAAGAAAAGTTTTTCTACGTATACTTATTTTATTAAAAAAGAATACTTGTTGGTTATTCGTGCTTAGTACTTGAAATAATAATTTTTACATAATATTGTTAATGGGATGACTGGTTCAAATATTTTGATTTAGAAGCAATCGGTAAAAATAGAACTTAAATATTATTAAATAAAAAATCATAAATATTATTGAATAGAATTACAACAATAAAAAAGTTTTTTTCTAAACATACTTATGTTATTAATACTTATTTTATGACACACTTATTTAGTAATATTATATACTTACTTATATATATGCTATATATACTTACTTGTATATATGCTATATATACTTATATATATTATATACTTACTTGTAAGTACATTATTATATACTTACTTACTTTATTACATACTTATTTTATAAGAATTGTTGATTATTCGAGTTTAAAACTTGAAATGAATATGTTGATATAATGTTATTAAGGGGATAACTGCCTGACATGTTTTAATTAACACGCAATCGGGAATAGTAAGACATAAATATTATTGAATTTAATTACAGAAATGAGAAAATTTTCTCTACACATACTTATTTTATTAAAAAAAGAAAAAAGAATACTTGCTGGTTAATCATGCTTAATACTTCAAATGAAAATGTTGATATAATGTTTTTAATGGAATGACTCTTTTACATGTCTTCATTAATACGCAATCGGAAATAATAAGACATAGATATTATTAAATTTAATTAAATAAATAAGAAAAGTTTTTTTTACGCATACTTATTTCATAAAAAATATACTTGTTTTGTTGGTTATTCATGCTTAACACATGAAATGAAAATGTTGATATAAAGTTGTTAAATGGATGACTGGTCATATGTTTTCATTAATATGCAATCGGGAATAATAACACCCAGAATATTATTGAATTTAATAATTTAATTATATAAATAAGAAAATATCTCTCTTCTTACTTATTTTATTAAAAAAAGGGAATACTTGTTGGTTATTCGTATTTAATACTTAAAATGAAACTGGTGATGTATGTTAATGATGTGATTGTTTCATATTTTTTAATAAATACGCAATCGCGAATAATATGACATGAATATTATTGAATTTAATTACTTAAATAAGAAAAGTTTCTCTATACATACTTATTTTATTAAAAGAAAGATTATTTGTTGTATAAAAATATTGACATATTGTTCTTAATGGGATGACTGTTTTATATTTTTTAATTAATAGCAATCTGGAATACTAAGATCTAAATGTTATTGAATTTCATTATTTTAATAAAGTAAAACTCTTCTACGCATACTTATTTTATTAAAGAAAATACTTTTCGGTTAATCGTGCTTACTATTTGAAATGTTGATATAATGTTGTTAACGGGATGACTGTTTCATATATTTTCAGTTATACGCAATCGGGAATAATAAGACATAAATATTATTTAATTTAGTCATAAATACTTGTTGGCTGTTCGTGTTTTCGAACTTAATACTTGAAATGAAAATATTGATATGATATTGTTAATGAGATAACTGTTTTATGTATTTTCATTAATACGCAATCGAGAATAATAAGCATAAATATTGTTGAATTTAATTATATAAATGAGTATATTTTCTCTACACATACTTATTTTATTTTAAAAAAAAGAAGTAAGAATACTTGTTGGTTATTCGTGCTTAAAACTTGTAACGAAAATGTTGATATGATGTTGTTAATGGGATGACTCTTTTATATCTTTTCATTAATACGCAATCGGGAATAATAAGCATAAATATTGTTGAATTTAATAATATAAAAGAGTATATTTTCACGACACATACTTATTTTATTTAAGAAAAAGAATACTTGTTGGTTATTCGTGCTTAATACTTGTAACGAAAAAGTTGATAAGATGTTGTTAATGAGATGACTCCTTCATATGTTTTCATTAATACGCAATCGGGAATAATAAGCATAAATATTGTTGAATTTAATTATATAAATGAGTATATTTTCTTCACACACACTTATTTTATTTAAAAAAAAAGAATACTTGTTGGTTATTCGTGCTTAATACTTCTAACGAAAATGTTGATATGATGTTGTTAATGAGATGACTCTTTCATATGTTTTCATTAATACGCAATCGGGAATAATAAGCATAAATATTGTTGAATTTAATTATATAAATGAGTATATTTTCTTCACACACACTTATTTTATTTAAAAAAAAAGAATACTTGTTGGTTATTCGTGCTTAATACTTCTAACGAAAATGTTGATATGATGTTGTTAATGAGATGACTCTTTCATATGTTTTCATTAATACGCAATCGGGAATAATAAGCATAAATATTGTTGAATTTAATTATATAAATGAGTATATTTTCTCTACACAAACTTATTTTATTTAAAAAAAAAAAAGAATACTTGTTGGTTATTCGTGCTTAATACTTGTAACGAAAATGTTGATATGATGTTGCTAATGAGATGACTCTTTCATATGTTTTCATTAATACGCAATCGGGAACAGTGCCGGCGGTAGACGTTTTCGTGCTCCGGGTCATGCTGAAAACGGTGCCCTTCAACTTCAATTTCTTAAGGGGAAAAAAATAACGATTTGTTTCGCCGGTATAGTCATAACGCTGTGGAAAATTGCTGCTTTTTTTACATGCTATATCTTTTTTTTCTATATCAACCCAAAATTCTCATTTAGGAAACATAAGAACGAAATAAATAACAATTAATGCACCCAATTTTAAAAAAGAAACCCTTTAGTTTAGTTAATGAGAATTACACCTCTAGTTTTCTAAAATAAATATTTATCATAGGTAATATTTTTAATCAGCATAATCTTAAATAACAAACAAATATATAAGCATAAACATTAAAAAAAATTTTTGTGTGTTACAGCTGAGGCAAACAAACAATTTTAATAGCTTCTTCAAACTTGATTATTTTTCCGGTTTCATTTTCGCTAAAAATTATTGTCGTATTTCGTGTTCAATATATCGTCATTTGTTAAAAATAATTTTAAATAATGAAAAATTGTTGTCATCGATAGCCGTCAAACAATTTATAAGTTTATAAACAAATTTCAGCATCTATATACTCATTCACTGATTTGACTCTTTACTACAATGTTCTTCAATGATTCGGCCATTGACAAATTCACAGCTATTTATTGTTGACTCATTATCATTGCCCCTATTGGTTTCCTTACATTCCTCATTCTTACTTTATTATATCTTAAATTGCTCTTCTCATAACGAAGCGAAATAATTCTCATTACGAAGCGAAAGTTTAGTAAAATTTTTATGACGAATACTATCTGAAAAATAACCTTTTAAAATAAAGCAAAAATGACCTCGTATAAAACGTGTTAACAAACGAATGGACGGTCGTAACAGTAATAGAAAAATATTGAATTATTACACCGAAGAAAAAAAATTTTTTCTCTCGGATAATTTTTTTAAGGAATATTGAATATTTTCACATCGCTGAATTCAAATCCTTAATGTTGGTTTCTCTCTCAATGCTACAGTTTTCTTTTCTTCAAATGACATTTTCAGCCTAATTTTATCAAAATGTACAAGTTTCAAAACATTATATGTAATAAAAGGTAGCATAAATGTTGTAACAAACTTCTAGGGGAGTTAGGGTACGCGATTTTCCGGATCGTCGACTCCCAGGCACCTCGATTTTGAAATTCACCTTTGCATTGGCGATGTTGGGTCTCACATTTTCTCGCGAAAATCTTCGAACACTATTTCACGCATGTTACACTTGGAACATACGATTTAAGAAACACATGCGTGAACATGAGATGTGAATAAATTTAGCTGCTTTATAAACTTATAGGTATTTATCGGTCTCTTTATAATTGGACTTTCTGAATTGGACCGTTGTTAATGGCATGACTGTTTTATATGTTTTCATTAATACACAATCAGGAATAATAAGACCTAAATAATATTGAATTTAATTATCTAAATAAGAAAATTTCTCTACGCATACTTATTTTATTAAAAAAAAGGAATAGTTGATGATTGTTTTTCGTGTTTAATACTTGAAACGAAGGAGTTGATATGTTGTTAATGGGACGATAGTTTCTAATGCTTTCAGTAATATGCAATCGGGAATAAAACGACCACAATATTATTTAATTTAATTATATTTTAATTATATAAATAAGAAAAATTTCTCTATACATACTTATGTAATTTAAAAAAGTACTCACTGGTTATTCGTGCTTAACACTTGGAATGGAAATGTTATTATAATGTTGTTAATGGGATGACTGTTTGATATGTTTTCATTAATACGCGATCGGGAATAATAAGACCTAAATAATATTGAATTTAATTATCTAAATAAGAAAATTTCTCTGCGCATACTTATTTTATTGAAAAAAAAGGAATAGTTGATGATTGTTTTTCGTGTTTAATACTTGAAATGAAGGAGTTGATATGTTGTTAATGGGACGATAGTTCTTAATGCTTTCAGTAATATGCAATCGGGAATAAAACGACCACAATATTATTTAATCTAATTATATAAATAAGAAAAATTTCTCTATACATACTTATGTAATTTAAAAAAGTACTCATTGGTTATTCGTGCTTAACACTTGGAATGGAAATGTTATTATAATGTTGTTAATGGGATGACTGTTTGATATGTTTTCATTAATACGCTATCGAGAATAATAAGACCTAAATAATATTGAATTTAATTATCTAAATAAGAAAATTTCTCTACGCATACTTATTTTATTAAAAAAAAAGGAATAGTTGATGGATATTTTTCCTGTTTATTACTTGAAATGAAGGAGTTGATATGTTGTTAATGGGGTGAAGTTTCTAATGCTTTCAATAATATGCAATCGGAAATAAAACGACCACAATATTATTTTATTTAATTTCATAAATAAGAAAAATTTCTCTACACGTACTTATTTTATTTAAAAAAGTACTCATTGGTTATTCGCGCTTAACATTTGGAATGGAAATGTTATTAATGGGATGACTGTTTCATATGTTTTTATTAATACGCAATCGGGGATAATAAGACCTAAATATTATTGATTTTAATTATATAAATAAGAAAATTTCTCAACTCATACTTCTTTTATTAAGAAAAGAGAATACTTGCGGGTTATTCGTGTTTAATACTTTAATTTAAAATGTCAATATAGTGTTGTTAATGCTATGACTATTTCATGTTTTTATTAATACGCCATCGAGCCCTGGAAATGACTTTTGCTGAAAATAAAATGTTCTCGAGAAAAAATTATTTATTTTTTAAAATTATCTTTAGACAAAGTACTCGTTAAATTGCAGATTTTAATTATGAAATTTTAGAAGCAAAGCTATGAAAGAAAGACTTTGAAAATATTAAAGAACTAATTAAAAGATCTGCCACATTATATTTTCATATTCTTAAAAGTGCGATATTTCAAAAAACGAATAATTTTCGATTAACTTTTTGTTCATGTTATGTTTATGATATTTTTCACACTTTTTTTATGTTCTAATGTTCTTTTTTTATGTATTTTTAATGTTCTAATACTTTATTTATTTTGTTTATTGTTTTCAATGTTTTTAATGCTCTAATGTTTTCATTGTTTTTAATGCTCTAATGTTTTCAATGTTCATAATACATTAATGACTTCATGACGCATGTTAATTAGATAAATTAAATGAAAAATAAAAATAAATTAAAAAAATATTTCAAAAAACAATTAATAAATATTTCTTTTTTATTAAAACCAAAAGCCTTCAACTCGAGATTCAGGGTAGAGCATGGTGATTAGGGAATAAAAAGAGCATATGAAACTAATTGAAATACAAAGAGAAAATTTATGTTGTTTTAATTGTTAAAGGACTGGTTTTAAAGGGTCTATTTTTATATCCTGTTCTTTTCTGAAGTCTGGTTCGAATTCTCTCTGTGACAAGTTTTATTTTAAGACTGAATGACTTTTCATTTTCTCGTAAAAATGAGTTTTATGTGTATTTTTTGTAATTATTTTTGGTGTAAATATACGCTAAAATTTTTACACTTAAATTTTTTGAAGTGAAAAAAGAATTTAAAAAAAATTTTCATTACGGTTTTTTTAAATGTAGTTAAAATTTTTAAATTCTTTCCTTAATGTTCTATATTATAACTTTTTACAGTTAACTGCTGACCCTTTTTTGCAACCATGTGTTTAATGCATAAATTATTTTACCAAAATTTTTTATTTTAAATTTGGTTCTCTTTTGAGTGTCGTCATACTTAGGTTATTTGCATTGATAACATAATTGGGATAAAATTTCTGTTCCTTCTTTTTATAATATTTACGCATTTATTGCGTAACAAAAATATTTAAAAATTTGTCCTTATAAAGACATACCATTTGGTGTTCACTTTAATAATGATATTGTATATCTTACTGCCGTCGAAGATTGCTGTTTTTTAAAGAATGTGTCCGTTTCATTTTACTCTCCACGCATGTGCACACATGTTTCTGGTTCCGTCTACTGACGTCATTATTGCCGTATTATGACGTGTTTACATCTGTTTGTGAGCGTCCTCCCGAATGTTCAGTTCTACGAACGCAAAGAATGTTAAGCCTTAAAGAGATTTTTAAAAATATGATGAAATGGTGCGTTCGTCATTTTAAAGATGGACGAAGAATGGAGACGACAATCTTTAGTTGTTTGGCTGCAAAAGTGAATAAACAAAATTTAGACGTTTCACATTAAAAATAAGTTCCCACAAATTTCAAAAATTATTTTGCATAAAATAGTCGGAGCAAAGAAAAAAAAAACATTTTTCTTTTCTTGAAAAGGATATAGACAAGTTGGAATACGACAAAAATCTAAACAATGTCAGCTCTCTGCGGATATTTTTAAGTGTTCCAACTTGAATTATTTTCTCGAAATATTCGCATAGTTTTTCCAAATATCTCTTGGCGTATGGGCATATTTGCCTGGGTCGCCGTAACTAAATTCCTTTCCAAATATCTCTCTTGTCATACAGTGATTTTGAGGAAGGAAAAGGCCAGCTCATGACTGGTGAAATAAGGATATCATAGGAAAAAAATGCTTGTATTTAGTTATTTTAGAGAGGGGTATGAACCGAGAAAAAGCTGGCCAAATATCTCAACGTTTTGACAAACTGTATCTTATGTAATTCTTAGGAGGGGTACTAGTTACGAATCAGATTTGCAAAATTGAATGTAGTCAATCCAGTATGTCGGTGAAAAATGATTATATTGACGATATTTTGCAAACACGTCAGTAAATGAATATTTATTTTCGGGATTTATCATCACCGTTATAATCTTACTTAATAAAAATGCTGATAAAGAGTTTTTATTGTTACTAAAAAAGCATTTTTATGGAAATAATTTTAAAATTTTCTTTTCCAAACTGAGGAAACAATTGGGGTTAGAAATTAAATATTGCTTTAGAGAAAATTGTTAAAATACTCAAAAAATGGATAAACACTCGATATTTCAAATATCGTGCATAATACTAAAATTTATTTATTGTGCAATATTATGTCAACAGTATATTTTTGATAATAATTTTAATTTCTTTTATTAGACAGAATAAGTAATTGTGAATTTGCTCCAAGTCGTTTCTTAAACCGATTTTTGATATATACCGTTGAAACAAGATTGGACTCTGTTTGCAGGTTACGAACTTCTTTAAAATTTAGTCCTACCAATAAATTATGAACTCAATCAGTTGAAGTACATTGTTCTTTTTACAAAGCTATGAAAGCCTTCTTTTGCAAGAAAAGGTTTCGTCAATGCAATATCTAAAAGAACAGTCAAAATTATTCATTCTAGCTATAATAATCAATTAAACATTTACCTTTCTGTTTTTGAATGCATACAAGGTTTGCCAGCACAATTTAAAAATTCTCGAGAGAAACTCACAGATTATGTTTTCAAAATGTTTATTTTTAATACTTTTAGAGCTAATCTGCGCAGATATTTATTTATTTATTTTATTTTACTTCAGTAATTTTTAACTTTGATTATTTCTATTGTATTTACGTTCTTTTACAAATACAAAGCAATTTTATAGCTGTCGAAGACAACCAACATTTTTGAATTCAACCAAGTTTCTAAAAAACCAGCAAACGAAATACAATGTCGGTGAGCATTTTATTCTGGGTGCAGCTCAAAATACGTGTTTAACAAAATGGACACAGCTCAAAATGTGTATTTATGAAATCAGGCAAAGCTTAGAATGAGACAATGAACTTTTTTGTGTGTTTTTGAAAATGTACACAGCTCAAACTGCCTTTCAGAAAATAGAAATAGTTATTTACGAAAATAGACGTAGCATTTGATTCTGTTTTTCACTCTTATATGAATTTTCTTTTTTCTAAAGAATAAACTAATAAATTCAAATAAATTCGTAATTTTTTCTCATGCATTTTACAAATAATTTTATAAGTATTTAATAGTAATATTAAATTCACGTTGTACGAATTTATATTTTTCATCGTTTAGAATTCTGAATTCGAAGAGATTACATGAAAAGTTAAAGAGTAATATACTCAGCCAACCCGACTATGAAGTATGGAACTTAGCCCGTAATAATTACGCTTGGTTCTTTAAAAAAAGTAAGGAAATGTAAGTCCTAGTTTAGTACTTAAATTTGAGTTGAACATTGAAAAGGCGTATTTTTTGGCTGTTGTTCATTTTCTAAAACATGCATTTTGAGCAGCGTTCGTTATTTAAACATGGTTTTCTTTAAAAATAAAAAAATAAAAACAGTTTCTTGTAGAAGATTTTTATCTCTCCTCCGGTGCTTTTTTTCCAAGTCCTTTTTTCCGGTGCTTATTTTCCAGATGTTTTTTTCCGGAGCTTTTTTTCGTGATTACAGTTCTGGTTATGTGCGAGAAAGCTTATGCGGGTTCTAAATATTATTAACTGGACTGATTCGTTTTGATTACGCATATTTTGAACAAAAATAATAAAAAAATCTATTTACATGAAGAAAAAGAATATGACTCCCGCAATTATTCCAGTAGTTAGCGAGCAAAAACAGGCCAAATTCGGAAAAAATTGCCGACAAAGTTTTTTTTCAGTTTTATCGCTTTGGTTGTGTCTTAATATGAATTAAATAAGATTTCCCCCATCGAGGAAGTGGGCGTCGGCTCCGAGATTAAAAAACGTGACTTGAAACAAGGTGTTTTTGCGGGTTTTCTAAATATCTCCCTGATAACTCTCTTTATAAAAAAAAGTGTAGCAGCAGTAGTAGTAGAATAGTTGTAGAACAATAAATTTCGCATACAGTAAGTATCAATATGACATATTTTGTTTCAAACAGGCTTATTTACCTATGATGAAATTTGACCTAAATTGTTAATTTTTTTAAGGAAATTTCATTTTGCCAAAATTGATGCTGAAATTATACATATTATAGTAACACTATTGTTTTAATAACATCTACTTCTTTGTTGCTTTGACGGCTTTTTTTACACTAATAATAAGTTCTTCAATTTTTTAACTATTCTAAATCTCCCCCATACGTCGAGATGAGCGAATGTCAGGAAACATGATGTGAAGATATTAATTAATTAATTTTTTTGTTGAAAAAATTGTTCGCTTATTCTAGAAGTTTGTTTTAATTGTTTAAAATGCTGTTGATGCTAATGAAGATGATGATTTTGATAATTTAAAGACAATCTTGATGAGTGGAGGAGAAAATACAATCAGGGCTGAGGAAATATTGCTGTTAGAAATGTTTTTGACAACAGTTGAAACAAAACAAAAAAAACCTTCCAAATTGAAACCCGTAACTACAGGCCTAAATAAAATTAAAAATCGTTCAAGAGCTCTACAATCGAGATGAGCGTCGTCATGATATGTCGAGATGAGCGAATGTCAGGTAACATGATGTGAAGATATTAATTAATTAATTTTTTTGTTGAAAAAATTGTTCGCTTTTAATTCTAGAAGTTTGTTTTAATTGTTTAAAATGCTGTTCTTAATGAAGTGGATATTATTTTAGATTTAATTTTTCTATCAATGACAAATTCTCGACAATTTTTATTACCAATTTGTTATTCTAATTCCTTAAATAGCTTATTTCGGACGAAAATAAGGTGACAAACATTGAAAGAAATTTTTTAATTGGGATAGAGGATATGCTCAATGAAAAAATAACAACAGTTCAGGAACCTTTTCAACGATGATAGCAAAAGAATGTCCACGCTCCTTCAGAAACTTCAAAGGGGAAGCTTTTCGGTGAAATAAGCAGATTATATGATTGGGGAAACTGTAATAACAGCTACCCGAGATCATGATTTGGTTAGCGAAGATCATTTCATCTTATTCACGGAATCGGCATCCCCAACAGCCTTTTTTGAAACCAGGTAAAGGTAAGTCCCAACCCATGAATGGTTTTCAACCATTAAAAAATTATCTTCTCATCCTTCATGTCTATGGGTTTGTGATACTAATTTTCAGACAATGAAAAAAGAAATGCATGAATCTGCAAGTTCGGAATAAAAATCTTCTAGTAAAAAAGAAAATAAACAGGAGATAATAGAAGGATCAGGGCAAAGATTCCTAATAACCTTCTACGGAGGTAAAAAAGGAAGATAATTTAAATACCTTAAGATAAAACATTTTTTCAAAATCCTTTGTTGAAACCAAGTTTAACATGGTTCCCTTACCTTCTACGATTGAAGCCGCTCGTCTCTTGAGGATTTACCTGCTAGTTCAGATATAGTTAGAAAACATGCTGAATCCTTTAAATTGGGGATGGCAAAATACCAAATATTGAACATTATACTATATTTTCACAAACAACGAATCTGATCCACAGTTACTTTTAAAGATTACATTTTTCAAATGCCAAAAATGCTGTATAGACGCTTGCTATTGCCGAAAATCAGGTGTAAAAGGCTCTACAATTTGTGAAAATTGTAAAGGACACTCATCCTTTACAATTACATGTATTACTCATGTATCCTTAACAGTAGGGTTTTGCTGATGAAGATACAGATGCTAATGAAGATGATGATTTTGATACTTTAAAGACAATCTTCATGAGTGGAGGAGAAAATACAATCAGGGCTGAGGAAATATTGCTGTTAGAAATGTTTTTGACAACAGTTGAAACAAAACAAAAAAAAAACATTCCGAATTGAAACCCGTAACCACTGGCCTAAATAAAATTAAAAATCGTTCAAGAGAGATCTAGCAAATAAGAACTTAGTAGTTTTTCACAGTATTGTCCTAGATTCTCAGATTTCGATACAAAGTGGAGTGAGCAAATACGAGAGTTGTAAAACGTGTAGGCATATATTTTTGATAGCTAACACTAAAATTTCAGAGAAAAAGACATTTCCTTTTTATATGACTATTTAAGATACAAATAATTTGACGCCTATTGAGCGTTGTTGTTCAAAATCAAAGTTTAACAGGAAACAATCAATTGACAAGCTTGCAATTTTCAATTTCTTCTCGACGTCATTTAGACGATTATTACGCGTGCCGTGGAGTGCCAAGATTAAAGAAGGCTAAATAATAACAGATGTTACAAAAAAGTTCAACTTCAGCCACAGTGTTACCTCAAGGCTTTGGAAATTATTTCAAACAACGGGAATGTGTAGCGGACGTCACGTGGGAGGTCATCTTCCATATACGACGCCTGCAAAAGACAGATATATAGTGTTATCGAAAAAAACGAGCCAGCGGAAAATTAAAAATTTTATTTAATGCCCACTTAAGAAAACATATTACTTATGTTGAATCAAAAATAAAAAATAAAAAATGACCGAACTCAACTGTCGAAGAGAAGAAAATTCTAAATATACTTTTAATATTCCTCATTTAAATTTCATAAATAAACTGATGGTTTACTCTATTCGGTTTTCGATACAAGGCGAGTCAAAACTTGAGCTCATGCGGTATTCTCTCTCTTTTTGACAAAACTATACAATCAGCACTTCTTGAAAAGTAGTTGTCTGTTTTTAGATTTCTGATAATTGTCTTTGTATTTGAGGCAATTAACGTTAAAAGAATACAAATCGGTGTTCACCAATTAACACTGTAATAAAATTAATTTTAAAAAAAGACATCTAAATACTGACAGGTGTGTAGTCTTAAATTACTTACCACAAACCTCGTAATTGTACTGCTTTAAATTTTTGAGGAAAAATTAATAAAAACTATTTTAAGCACTATTTTTCCTAATCTAATATATGATCCCCTTTCCCCCCCAATTTTTTAAAAATATTGTATTGTCAAATTATATTATATCAACAAAAATTTGTTAAGTACAACAAAAATATCACCTAAAATCCAAGAACGCTTAAGTAGTTTATTTTTTAATTAAACGGATCTTTCTTTGCGTTTCCCATAGAGAATTCTCGCCTCATAAAAATAATTTCTATACAAGAATATGTGCTGACATTTAATTAAGTAAAAACGCTTCATTTAATTTTGCGTCAAATAATTTCTTGTTTAATTAATTTTTGCCAGCTTAATTACAATAATTAATACAATCATATTGCATAAGTTATAAATGTAATTTGACATTTACAATTCATTTCCGGGTATTAACATCAACGACTTTCAATCGATATTCAATTTAAATACCAAAATGTGAGGAAAAGAATGATTAATAATTAATCCCATAACGTTTATGACTTATTTCAGTAGATAATTAAAATTGTAATGATATACATTTAGTTCTTTAAGATTTCAATATTTATTGAGTTTATATATATACTTAAAAAACTTTTTTTATTACGTAACAACTACATATAAGTTAATTAACTTCTAATTGAAACTAAATCATCAGATGAAAAACCATAAATATGGATTTATTCAAAAAGTAATAACATGAAAAATACAAAAAATAAAATAATTATTTTCTTCATCATATAAATTAACATAATCTTTATAATACAATTCCATAGCAGGAAGGTAAAACTTTTGAAAATAAAAATATTTAATTTTTGACTTTTATTGTTAATTAAATTATATTATTCAAGTGAGACTATCTCTAAAAATATTAGAATTAATTTGGGAAATTCAAAGAAAAAGAAACGTTTTAAGAACATTTCCTCACCAGAATTTTTAGGCCAATTGACAGTCATTCAATATAATTATTTAAAACTGTAGTTAACAAAGATCATGACTATTAGTACACTGTGAAAACTGTGGTGTAATACCTATCCGTATTCGATGTCGAAAAATTGGAGTTGTTTCAATTTAATTCCAAATAGAACGCAGTCTTACAAATGAGAACATTTACACAGAGGTCAAATGCTTTTATTCTATTCATGAATTATTTTTCGCTGTTCTTGGCGTCAAAAGAACCATCGATATTTTCTGTTCAAATTGAGCGGAGGGGACTTTGATCATTTAACAGAAACAATTAATGAAATTCATATAAAAATGCATTAATTATTTTAGTTGTATAATATATTCTCAAAAGATGATGTACATAAATCCGTCAGTTATATAAAATAATTTCATAATCTTAAATTCCAGTTCACTTCGGTTTTGTTACTTCGAATTCATGTTAATATTCTCTGCATGTTTGATTAACAAACTAGTTTTGTTTTAAGAAATTTTGTATATATGCAACCCAAATTTGCACTACGTGGTATAAAATTAGCTGCCATCATTTTGTTATTCAGTAACACTAAAATTGTCATAATTACAATAAGATATGATACACATAATACGAGTCAGTAAAGTTGTTGTCATGATACAATATAAAGAAAGAATCATTAATTTGGAATGCATGAATACAATATGTTTCAAAATGAAACTAATTTGTTAATCATACACAGAGAGAATCTAATATGAATTTGAATTAGGCTTAACAAAACCAAAACTGAAAAAAGTTAAATATTGCAAAATTATTTAATACAATTGACAGATTTATGTAAATCTTATGAGAATATAAATATCTTTATTATACAGCTAAAAACATACATGCCTTTCATAATCTCGGTTTCTGTGAAATTTTCAACGAGACAAACCTGTTAATGTGTTGTAGTCTGACGATTTTCACTCGAAAATAATATTTAGCTTCCTTTATAATTGTCGTTTAGATTTAACTTTAAATAAAGCACTGGATAGTGTATTTAGTGGGTAAAGGAAATTGTCATGGAGAATTCCAAAAATACCACCAAAAAAGGATTACTAAAATTGAAGGATTAAAATAAACAAAGGACACCAGTAACATTTTTGGTGTAAATAGTTGCCAACATTTTTGATGTTCAGTAACACCAAAATTTAGTACGGAGAATAAGGATGTAATAAACATAAAAATCAGCAACTTCGTTATTACGTTTACATTACGAATAGAATGCATACAATTTTAGAAATAAAATAATTGCGCTCAAATAAATTCAAATTACACAAAGCAGAAATGGAGATATTTCAACAAATTTCTCGATCATCACACCAAAATTCGAAATAATTCAAGAATGGTGTAAGTACATATTATTGGTGATTAAAAGTGTATAGGAAATTACTTGAATTTAAGTATTCAACACCAAATTCGGTGAATCTAGGCAGATTAATTCATTTGCTACTTTTGTAGCATTTATTAATGGGCACCAACATTACAAAATACTGTATATCATTTAAGGCTGTCTATTTTAACAAAGTTGTTTTATATAGACTATTCTAAAAATCCACGCATTGCATGTTTTTTAGAATCATTCACTACCTTCAAAAAACAATTTGTACTCCAAACATCAAGCTGCACCAGAAGAACAATTTAGCAATAACTATAATTTTAAATTTTCCTTCAGTTGCATGTCGTTTCTTCGAAAGCCTGTCCTTAAATATTATAATTCAATTGAATTACAAATCTAGTTGTTCTGAAATTTTAAAACTTCGAATTAAAGAGGCTCATTAGTTTCTATTAAAACATCAGAAGGAAACTTATGATTTGTTGTTGTTATGTTGTACGTTGTTTTGAATCCAATCCAGAAGACAAGAGAATTTCTAGAATCAAGTCTTGGGAGAAATTTTGCCTTCGTGGAGGACTTTTTGATGAGACTAATCGGCATTTGCGCTACAAGGAGAGGAAAACCTCGAAAACTTTCCACGGTTAGCCTGATAGCAAGGGGACTCTAACCCACGATTAGATCCCTCTACAACTGAGGATATTTTACGTTAGCATTGTGGTTGGCGCGAGCCTGGTGAGGAATTCATATCGACCAACCATGACTGGTATTCGAACCCAGTTCACCTCATTGCAAGGCGAACGCTCTATCCCTAAGTCACCCCGGCTCGCCTCCCTATATTTTCACAATTGAAAGCAGTGAAAAACTTTTAATCGGGTTATTTTTTCAATCACAGTGAAAAAAATATATATTGTATGCCGGCAAAGTTAGATATTTAAGAATTGATAATTTTTAGTTTTACATTGTGACATCACAGTTAACTAACTGAATTAAAATAGTGGAATAAGCAAGATTAATTAAGGACAATCAATATGTGCTTCAAACTTACAGTGCTTATAACATCAATCGATTAACAAGCTAAGATAAAATTACTCTCACCTTAAATTAATCAGTCACACACGCGTAAAGGTTCATATACATTTTAAAACAATAAATTCAGAACTACGTTTTTTAAGTGATCTAAAAGGGAAACAATTTTATTTTTGTGAGGTTTAAAACAGAGAAAAAGGTAGGGTGCAGCACTTGTGAAAAACGACGGGATTTTATTGCTTAAATGATGCACCGTTGTTGAAGAATTGATACTTTTTAGATCTGACTCTGGAAAATGATTTTTAAATTGTTTAGTTTTACTTCTCTAAGTTTTTTAATGTTCCTACAATAAAAAGGTAGAAACTTTGAGCGATAAAATAGTGATAAATTTTGATCGCACCATTTAAAAAACGATATTAACTTCACACACTGGTTAAATTCTGAGCACAACAGTCTGTTGGTATGATCGAAATTTCGATGAACATTAAGTTCTCTTAGATGGTAAATACCTAGAAAAATTCCGTTTATGGCTGTTTATATCTGTAAAAGATTGATACTTGTATTATCATCATGTCATATGCAGAACTCCAGTTAAAATTTAAACTACTAGCTAGTCTGTAATTAGTGAAAAATTTCAATAACGATACATTTCAGAAACGATAATGGATTTCTGCTTATGGTCAGGGTTCTCAGATACAGGGATGCAGTTTAAAAGGTCTAAAATTTTGATTACAAAAAATTCACCTTGATGATAAAATGGTGACCTTCTGTAGAGATCACGATACTATTAAAACCATTATTGTTCAAAAGTGAGTTAATAAAAATGAAGTAAAATAAAAGTTTTTAATAAATTTGGTAATTTAATACAATTGGGTTGTCATTTTTACGTGTCAACAGGTTAATTGAAGAATTGATTATTTTGAGAAAATATCCAATAAAATTGTGCCGTAAAAATATTATCAATAGTATAATAAACGAATTCTTAGAAATTCTTAGAGTTCTCCTCGCCTAAATTGATTGTGGTCATTAAATAGAATACTTGCAAGAAAGTAATACAAAAACATAAGGATAAGTCACAAGGTAAGTCACCGTTCGGAAATTTTAAAATAAAAACTTTAAAATGTGGATTGTCCCTAGCAAAGAACCACTTATTATTAAAATTAATATATTTTCTATCTACTATCTTTAACATTTTATATGCAGTCATTTAATTTTTATGTATAGTGCGCAAAATAAAATCACCCTAAATAACTTTTGATCTCCACGTTCTAGGCCACTATCTTCGGATTGACCTGAAATATTTTTATTAATCAGTACAGACGATACGACAAAATCAGACACAGAAACCAACTTTCCCTGAATACCCCTTTTTTGAGTCTTATTTTTAAAATTTGATTATTCAAGAACTATTTGACTGATTTCTCTCAAATTTCGTATTTCGCCGTGTAATATCGGATTCTTGAAAAAGATGCAAAAAATTGTGCACCTTACAATTCAAATTTTTTTCCACTATTATTAAAATAAATAATAAAAAAGCATTATTTAATGAAAGTTACACTTTGCGTGGAATTATCTTTGGATAAACGAATTTTATAATTGTGTGCAAGATTTTTTCAATTTTTCTTAAAAATTCTCGAGATATGGTGAAATACGTATAAAAAAAAATAACATTAAGGGGTCAAAACTTTCAACAGCTCTCCTGACCAAACTATTGGGACTATATTTCCCAAATTGCAGATATCCCCTTTATTTTGAGGGTTTGAATTCTGTCGAAAAAAATTTATGTTTATTCAGAGAAAGTATACTTTCTTCTCTGATTTTATCAAAATATCGTGCAAAATATAATATCGTCAAAACTACTATACAAATATCTCAAAATATCGCATGATGTTATTAATTAACATTTTTAAAGTTAGGCCCTCGAGCCATTAAGATTGAATCTTAGGTCAGCGTGACTCAACCAGTCGTCATCAAGTCCATCTTGTATTTAGTTTGATCCCCCCCCCCATTAGTACCAAAAACCAGTACACTATCTTTATTTGCCTAGTTAACTCTTTGATGCNAAAAGAAAAACATATTTTGGTTATTTTTAGTTGTAAAAACATTCTAATGGTTACTAAACAAATCTGTTAGATTATATACTTGTACTAAAATATAAAATATAAAAAAAGTAATTAGATATTTTTTTCATTCATATTCAAAAATTTATCAATAATTGATTTTGTAAATTAAAGAAATTTCAATGACGAATCATTGTTTCTCTTAGATCTAAATAATGCAAATTCAAAAAGTTATTGTTAGGAAGTGAGACGTGAGTGAAAGATTTTACCTTTAATGCAGAAAAAGACACCGATATTTCATGCTGTATTTTGAAAACTCATAAATTATTAAAATGCTGAATATAATATTTTCAATTTTATTTTGATTTAAATTAATACAAAGTAATAAAAAAAGTACAAAAACAGGTATAATAAAAATTCTGCTTCAAACGATTGAGGAAAGGACATAAACTTGTTTCACAGCAAGGGTGTCAAGGAAAAATTTATTTCATCTAAAACGGGAAAAGTTTTTTTAAGTTCGCATTAAAAGGTACAACTTTTATTGTATTCTAAGATAGAAACTGTTTTCCTTCGTCTTAACCAAATTTAAATGTGTAAGCGAATATTTAACTATTTGGAAAACTTAATTTCATAAAAATATTTGCCTTTATTCCGTGAAAAAAATGCGTATTTTTATTCATAAGTTTTGATGGATTCAAAAAATTAGAAATAATTCAGTAAGGTTTTCTTCATAGGGGAAATTTGATCAACTCCATTTTTTTTCATACTGGGTGTTCTGTAAAAACCGCCTTTAATACGTATTTTTAGAATCATAATGAAATCAAACCGTTTGTCGCAAATCAATATTTAACTTAACCGAAGAAAAATCAGAAACGCTATTGACATCTGGTAAATCACAGTACAGTGAAACCTGTTCTGATGTTTATTATATTCACTTCTTTAATTTGTCGGATTTTGAGGGTATTTTTGCTTTTTCGTGAATATTAATTTTGCGAAACCCAATGTGTGTATTTCTGTATTACATATTAAGAGTAGTCTTTATAAAACACCCTGTTTAAGAAGTATATATAAGGTAAGAAAATTTCAATAAAGGAATTTTTAAATAGTTATGCTGCTTTTCCTTCTGTATTTACAAAAGCAAAATAAATAAATAGTTTTTTTTAATAGTATTTCACTTTTATCTTATAATTCCTCAGCTTCCTCATTCCAAACAACTCGTAAAACATAAAATTTTTACTGTTCCTTAGAAGCATGTTCTACCTTGTAAATTCACTTTAAAAAAAACTTCTTTAATGTATCGGAAATCCAATTGCCTCTCAAAAAATAACTATCTTATATACTGTACAAACTGTGATGGAATCCGAATTTAGTGGTGCAAACCTCTATAGTATAAAGGTTATAATTAAATCACCAAAAATTGATGAAGCTGTCGGATGATCGATTTTTTGCTTATAATCGAGCAGAGAAGGTGAAAATTTGATTTCACCTTACACGATACTGAACAGAAACAAGTAAACTGCTATAAATAAGCATGTATGCTTTCAGTTATATTATAAAGATAATGGACAATTTCAGCATCTCTTAAAATTTTAATTTTTCTGTCCTAACGTATAGAAAATTCTATCCTTAATCCCAAAATCCTATTGTTTTTTCTTAAAAATATTTAATTGTTAACAATTGAAATTGTCCTAAAAAGTCTCCGTAGATGATGCAACCAAGAACGATCGTTAATTAGTGTCACGTGTGCCTCTGTTTTTCAACGCATATTTTAATGCTGTTTTATTTTGGTGTTCTCTTTCTTTTTGAAAGATTTCGTGAATTAAATTTACAATTTTGTAACTGTGTCTAAAATGGAAGTCTACCAAAAACAAGTTTCACATTTGTCTGAAATAAGAGGAACTCAAAGATATGATCAGTTTATTCCAGTTATTTTATTTAATTTAATTAAAGCGGATTAATATTTCTATGATTTAAACAATCGAAGTACATTGATCCAATTTATAACTCTGTGATGTCATCTAATTTTAGCCAAAACAGTCTCTTTTATTAAAAAATTTTAAATAATTCATGCAAAACGAAAATAATCAATATGTATTTAATATTTAAATCTCAACAATGATTTTCTTTGAATAAATAGGATTTTTTTCTATTGGTCGAAATAGTTTTTTGAGCAATTAATTTCCTCTTTCCAAAATTAATTTTAAAAAAAACTCATGCAAACTGAAAATATTACTATTTACAAGACGTATTAAATATTTAAATATACAGTAATGCTCATATATGTATTCGCATAATTGTTATTCTTTTAGTAAATAGGAATATATACGCTATTGTAATCGCTATTACTACTTATTGTTACAAATGTATTTATGAAATAAATTTTCCCTTTTTCTTAAAACATTTTTTTAAAAAAACCTCATCCAAACGGAGAATAGTTACCAATGCAAACTTTTTGTAATTTAATTAATATTTAAGCAAACAGTAAAGGATCTTATGTATGGCTTAAGGTTCATATTTTTTATTTGGTATTAATTTTGCTATTGCTTTATGTTTTTTTATATATCTTTAAGAACTTTATCACCTCTTTATTTAAATTCTTTCAAAATTAGAATAATTCAAATGTTCTTATAATGCTCTTAATGTATTTAAACGCATAATGTTAATATTTATTTTCAAAGTTGGTAATAGAAATTTTGGTATTCCTAGAAATGATTGGTGTTTATAAAAGTTAATTCCTGTTTCTATAATAGAGAATTTAAAAAGTATTGTTATGGTTGATTTTCGAAAAATTTCAAAAATTATTGTGAAGAAAATTTATAATTTGAAGAAAGGATAGGACCCTATCCTTACTTCAAATTATAAATTTTTTTTTGGTACTTTCTAAAAAGAAATCTTAGATAAGAAATTAATGCACAGATTATTTTATCATAATAATAACTAAATAAACACATATGCTTGACTTCAATATATTTATGCAATTAAAATAGAGTTATTAATTTTCCCGAAATATTTTTTAATAAATATTTTTGATTAATATTATATAAAAATGAATAAAAAGTCAAATAGATATAAAAAAATACGCATCGTTTAATTATGTATTTTCTTTAAATTTTTTAAGTATTAATACTTCAATTAACTTCAAACAATATTTCAATAAAATATTTTTACTGGTATTCTTTATTATGTTAATTGACTTTATAATGTTAATTATTTTTCATTTCGAAGTATTTTTCAAAACATTTCTTCTTATCTCAGATCAGTAAGAGAGTCACATGAAGATAATTGGTGTGGGCTATGTACGCGAGGAGAGTATCTGCATAAGCAAAAGTAGGCACAAAATCCGAAGTAAATACTTTAATTTGCGATGAGATGGCTCAAAACCTCATATCACTACTCTGTTAAGATTGCGCTGTAAGCGCAGGTAGATGTAAGCATACAATTGCATCCCTTTTCTGAGTTCAGAGGAAAATCTTAGTACCATCACCTAAGGAAGTAGAGAGTTACTGGAAAATTTCAAAATTGGCATCGGTTGGTTCCAGTTAAAAGCTCACGTATGCCTCGAATTTGGGGAGAAAAGCTACTGAAGATCCCAAAAGTCCTTCAAGTATGCAAATTGTTAATGAAAACAATGTTAAAAAATTGCATTTGTGCAATTACTTTTCAGAGTTTAGTGACTCAGAAAAAGTATCAATTCACCACCAGAATTTGCCATAGAGGAGATAGTTACTGGAGCAGACGATTTTCTAATTCAACAAGTACAAAATCAATGCTGATATTTGCTGTAAAATTGCGCAACTATCGGTTGGACAATGGATTAGTTGGACTTTTCTTTGGTACGATAAGCAGGGATCACTGCATCGAAATTATATCAAGTTTCAATATGAAGGAAATCTGGTTGAAACGCTTCTTGGTGCCAGCTTAGACCATCAAAAGTGGGTAATCCCCTGCTAAAAAAATTTAGAAGAATCACCGCATCAAAATAAATAAATTCAGAATATCTGATCTTTAATACATCATCAGATAGTGTTACCATAGGCTATAGTGCTGATGTCAAGTGCTCATTATCGTCAAACAACTATGGATTTTGTGACAACTGAAAAACATAATGCAATGCAAATGTTCACAAACGGATTATTTTCGGTGGTTCATCCTAACTTTAAAAGTAATGGAGAAATCATTGAATTACGGGCAGAAAAAGGGATAAACACAGTCAAAATTTAATGTAAAGGGTCCTTTATTTCTATTTTCCTAAATTGAATAAATTGGCAATTTTCCTAAATGACATTTTTTTTGGAATATTATAAATTAGTATGTGTCAATTAAATACTTTAAATAAATATTTTCTAATGGTTTACATAAATTTTATTTTACAGTGTAATAGGAAAACTTATATATTTGGTAAGCGAGTTTGTAATTTTACGGCTGAGATCATTATTTCTCCACTTCGCAGATCAAATAGTCAATTTTATGCGTTGAAACATTTCGATCCATTTTCTGGTAACAAGATTTTTTTAATTAAAATTTATAGGTCTATTTCTTTTAGTTACCACTAAATAATATTTGTCAATAAAAGCCAACTTTTTTCATATTTGAACAAAAGTGTGTGATTTTAAAATTGTGCTACTTTATTCTCTTCTATAAAACTTTGCTAACACCAGTTTCTTTCAAATAAAGCTATAGAAATGTAACAAATCTCTATAGATTTTACTTACACAACGTAATTAAATTAAAAATAATTGAAAATTATATGCTATTTTTGTTATTTGTTGAGTCACTAATAAAAAGATATATAATTCTTATCTTCATATGCTTAAACTTATATTTAAAAGGCACTATTAGAAGTTGTGAACATATTGTTTATAAAATAGCACTCGGTTTTCTGTATTGGTATTATGATGCGGACAATCCGCTGTAAATACAGAACATAATATTATAAAATGCTATTTATGTTAGATATTGACATTAAATAAAATAAATAATGTAAACATAATATTTTACGAATTCTTTTAATAAAAACAATGTACTTAAAAACATATCTTAAAATAAATTTTGAAAATGAAATGATTAATTACAACAAGATACTCGCATGCATTAATGTGAAATAATTACGAATGTAAATCCAGGTTAATGAGCAAAAGTGAGAAAGAAATTTTGTATTTAACTTTGGATCGAAACAAAGATTTAAAGAAAAAAAACATATATATATAGCATGAAACTTTCCAAAATAGAGAGATTAATTAAAACAAGACACTCATGTACATTAATATGATATTTTCATGAATGTAAAACCAAGGATTTAGAAAATTTAACATTTAATCCGAATCGACATAAGCTTGGAAATCCATTTCATACACGCTGACTACATAGAATAGGCATTTTTATTAAAAGAATTTATTTCTAACTAAAAAAAAAAAATTTTTTTTTTTTGATATTTGTTATAAAAATTATAAAATATTAACTATTTAATACTAAAATATATCTTACTATATGCAATAGTAACCTAAGATAACCACCTAGAATTCTCATTACAAAGAGTTTTCAAAATTAATTACAATGGCTACTCGCCGGCTAGGTGGCCACGGGGTTAGCGTACCTGACTGCGAAGCCAATGGCCGCGGGTTTGAATCCCGCTCTGGGCACGGATGTTTCTCTCTCTTGTGTTGTCCTCTGTTGTGTGTGATGAGTGAATGTGGCCCACCCTATGAACGGGTTTGTGGCAGTGTGGCGTGGGCATCTTCTAAGTTCAGTGTCTGCCATTCGAAAAAAAAAAACAAAAAAAACAATGGCTACTCTTGACTGTTCAATCGAAGAGCTTGTCAATGACACTATTTTATATTTGTTATGTTCACTTTATTTCAAAAATAATGTTTTTAATTTTTTTAATCAAAATTTACACATTTTTAGACAAAATGAATTTGGAAAAAAAAAACAATATATTTGAAACAATATCTATTTAAATGTCAAAACATGAGAGAAAAGTTTTACTTTGAAGTTAATAAAGTACTGAATATATAAGCATCATGTAAAGTAGTGAATAGTAAATATTGTTATCGATATTATTCTTAAAACAATTAATAAGTCTCAAAAACTTAGAAAAAAGTATATTTTCGCATTATTTCATTTTACTATTAATAATGCCACAAACCGTTATAAAAATTTGATCAAATAACTGTGCCAAGTTGTGATTAAAGTAAGTATACGTTAGGATAAAATATCAAAATTTCTCAGTTTATTTATCACTTTTTCTTTGACTGCAACTTTGTGAATTTCACTTTATCTGCAGCCATTGGTGAGAGAGGATATATGAGTGTCAATGTAAAAAAATATTCGATATTTTTAAAGCCTCGATCTGCCATGTGAGAGAACATCTTTAAATATCCACAATGGTTGGATCCGCCATAACCCCTGGACATAAAACGCACCGTTTTATCAAAATACACCAAGAGAATTTACAGTATTGGTCTTGTAGTTGTCGGACCAAGTCATACATTGATGAAATGCATTTGAAAGTTTTTCAATTGGAATTTCAAAACAATAATGATTCCTACTGGCAGGTACAGTTTGATTCTATTAGAATCAGTGGACCAAACAATAAAATTCTGGAGAACACTTCAAGAGGAGATAAAGTTTCCTTAAAAATTCGGGACATGTTGCTTGTGGACATCCCCTATAACATATCCAGATGTTTGTAAGTTTCATTTTGTCTTTTTTTAGTACCATCAGAACATTTAGAATAGATAAACATAAGTTCAATGAGGAATTTTTCCTTACTTTAAATTCCACATTAATGATTTTTTATATTGATTTTATCATGAGTGCTCTCTTTTCTCTTGATCATTGTCTTATCCTGGTGTATACATAGTCAATGGCAACTGTTTTTTGCTATATCACTAAATATATATCAGATTCTATCCCTTTCCGCCACAAGCTATGTTTTGCATTTCTGGTTAGGCCTAAGTTAGAAGTTACAACACTAAATGTATTTGTAGCCTTGCTTCGATAAGCAGCTGTCAATTTTACTTGGCAAGTTAATAACTAGCTATGCTTTCTGCTGTTACTAACTTCGCTTTACTAGTCGAATCTCTAGCTGGATTTGAATTATTTATATCTAAATTAGCATGTGCAGTCGAGAGTTCAAACTTTTTCAATAGGTCTCCCACCATTTCGTTTTCGTTGCCTATAAGCAGTTTTTTTAGAAAGCGTTGACGATACTGATGCAAAAGTTTTGTCTATATGAGATGTAAATAAGTGAGACACAATTTATTTTTTCAATCTAAGGCTTGCTTCTTGAAATTTATGCTGAAGATAAATTTCAGTATGAAATAAATGATATTCAAGAAGAAATAAATTAAAACAATAAGCAGCAACTTTAGTTTATGGCATTCTTGAAACCTAAAAATATTTATTATTAAAATTATGTAGAAAATTCGTATACAGAGATTATTATGTTTATAACATAGCTAAAGATTCCATAAAAAAACCATAACAACTTTTCTTAAGTATACAATATATTATAATTATTAAAATGCGTGTTTATAAACTAAATTACTTAAGACTTAGTACTATACAAAAATAAATCTATCTAATGTGCATATAGATATAATATTTTTAGGCAAATTCCTATTTTTAAGCAATAAAAATTTATTTTAAGTAAAGAAGAATAAAGTAAAAAAAATAGATAAAAATTTTCAGGACACATTAGAAATAATTAACCAAATGTATTTGTATCAGGAAAACCAAAGATAAATAAATTTAAAATTTTTTTAAATGCGTTAATGAGAAATGTAATAAATTGTTAAGAAAAGGCAGGGAATTATTTTGGAAGAACATATAAAAAAAATCAAATATAACTTTTATCTTATTAATAAATAAAAAGAAACTTTTGAATAAACCTAAAATATCCTCCTAATCTATTATAAAACTAAACATAAAAATGAAAGAGTAAATTTATTTTGTGTGTATAAATCATACGAATAGGTAACATCAGACATTCATAACTCATTTTTACATACTCTTCATTAAATATTCAGAGCTAAGAAAATCCAGCTAACAACAGATGACTATCATAGAAATTTATTACACTTTATACCTTAAGAAAAGTAAAATATATATAGAAATACATATACTTGCATGAAAGTGGTCTTTCAAGCATTTCGAACAATTGTTGTAGATAAAACAGGTTTTCATTTTTTTTTAAATTTTTATTTATTTATTTATTATTATTTTTTATCATCCTGCTTCATAACGAGGTATCTTTTCTTTCTTACAGCATCTTTTGTCGGCACATCAAAAAATGCTAAATAACGTGTTGTTTTCTTTGCATTTGCGCACATAGGTAGAAATACTGCTCACTACACAGTATTTCTTCCCTTGCATGACATATTAATCAAAAATCACGTGACTTCCTGTTTCAGATGAAAACAAAGTGGGCTGTTTTTAATAAAAAAGTGCTTTTTAATTAGCGCTTTCAAAAGAAATAACAATTTTTTGAAGCAATATGTATGTTAAACCATTCAAAATAGATTAAAATTATTTTTAAAAAAAATGTAATTTAAAAAGAAGATTAATAAAAATATTTAAATAAATCTGTCAATTCTATAAAATAATTTTAGAATATTTAATTTCTTTCTTCTTCAGTTTTGTCAAGCCTTGTTTATTTTCTCTTTGTGCAATGTGTATCCTAAATTAACGTTTTATATTGTATTGTTAGAATAACTTTACTGACTCGTATCTTATCTTATTGTAATTATAAATTCCAGTGTTATTGAATAGCATAAATGGCTTCTTTACACCAAATAGTGTAAAGTAAAATTTTTGGTGTAGTGAAACATCTAGAGTACACCACTTAGGTGTAAAGTAGTTGCCACTAATGAGACACATTAAAAATTTTCACAGTGAACTGAATTTAGATTTCTTTGATAAATTATTTGAAAACTTATGAATATTTTTAAATATTAGCAGTCTCTTATATTTCAGCTGCCAGCCTTCCACCATACAAAGTATATCATGAAGGAGTTTTAACAGAAAAAAGAAAACAACGTAGGATTCGAACCACATTTACAAGTGCTCAATTAAAAGAGTTAGAAAAAGCCTTCCAAGAAACACATTATCCAGATATCTACACAAGAGAAGAAATTGCTCTTAGGACAGATTTAACAGAAGCAAGAGTACAGGTACTCAACTTTATTCAATAGTTCGCTTTAAAAGCTGCCCTTTACATTGTAAAGTTGAAGATAAAAAAAAAGGTTTTTTCGTTTTTGATCAAATACAGACACGACATGTGCTGACAAGTTTTTTAGCGAAAGATTCAATTAATGAAAAATTGTTTCAATACTTCCCTTCACATAAGGATAATTAGCAGTGTTAAACTATTTTTTTTTCACTAAAGATTGTTTTTTATATATTAATCCCAGAGTGCTTTAAGAAAAATGAATGAAGTAAGTAAATTTTAGAGCAAAAAAAAAGTCAGAGTTAGAAAAGTTTTTCGCAATTTTTTTTATTTATTATTTTAATATTAAGACTTGTGCCTTTTGCATATTCAATAGTTCAATAGGAGTCATAAAAACAATACTATTGTATTTAAGTTAATTATTAAGTTTATATAGTGAATATTAATGTTAATAAATAATAATTAGTGGCCATTCAAGCAGGCTGTAAAGGGGAAAGGTGGTTTAGGTTTGCTGACAATAGAGAGCAGGGTATCAGCAATTCTTATACCCTGTTTATTTATTTATTTATTTACTTATTTTTGCAAAAAAAAAACGTTGCTAAGAAATTTGATAAAACTACACGAGGAAAAAAGTAAAATTTGAAGTAAAAGTTAAATTTGGAAATAGAGAAATTTAGGAAAAAAAGTTTTAAAATTTCATAACATGAATTATAACGTAAATTTTGCTTTATTATCTTCTTTATTATTATTATTATTATTTACTTCATCTTTTATTATTGTTTTTTACGTCAATCCTTAAATTCTTAATATTAGATTACAACAGAGAATGTTAAAGCAAAAAAAAAAAAAAAAAAAAAAAAAAAANAAAAAAAAAAAAAAAAAAAAAAAAAAAAAAAAAAAAAAAAAAAAAAAAAAAAAGGTAGGAGTTGCGACTTTTTTCCGAAAGTATTTGCGATTTGTTTATTTTTACTGACAATTGGCGAGTCCATTGTCAAAAACATGCTTCTTATGTAATATTTGGATATAATACTTTCTGAAAGATCTTATTCATTTAAGTTGTACTCAAATATCATCTTTTGTAATCTCGTTACTGGTTTAGAAAGAAGAGCTCCGTTATTTCTAAAGAGAAACATTGCACTTTTCTCTCAAAGTTCAGAGCCTTTTTTTTTTTAGAATTTTTCTAAAACTTTTTTTTTAGAACTTTTTAACTAAAAATAAATATTATTAGCTATTAAAAAAGTAATAGTTCTATATGAATGGAACATTTTCTATTACACTGTAAATTTAAGTTCTTAGTAAATGAAAGAAAAAATTTTCATTTCCTTGCCCATAAGGTACTTAAAATACACTGAAAAATTCCGGTTAAAAGTACTAGCATCCTAGGTGAATTATCCAAAATTACTTTTTATAGTAAATTTCCTTTTTACCGTAAAACTTTACATCGTAATTTTTACAGTAATACTAATTAAATTACAGTGATTTTACTATATATATATTACTGTAAAAATTACGGTATATTAGATTTTTGTTCCGTAAAAGCTTACAGTAAAAAAAAATGGTTTTAAGGGTAAAAAGTACCGGCACCATGAGTATTTTTTATTCTGATTTGATCCGAAATTTTTTACATTGTACAACTTACACCAAAAGTGTCCCGATCTGACAAACTGCCAACAAGTGTATCAAGCTAGCTTTTAAAGTGTGTATTTTTAAAGTTCTTTCTATTCTATAAGTTTAAAAAAATTTTATGTTCCTTCGAATCAAATTCTTTATAATTACTGTGATTCTTGTTAATAGAATCTATTTTTTGTCTCCTCTTTTAACAAGATTATATGCACAGTAAAAAGGTTTGGTGTTGCAGCAATTGAAATAATTGTGGAAAAAATAATATAAAATTGACATAATTACGATTGTTTTCAAAAATGAGTGACAATATGCTACTAAAAATATGACATTTTTAAACGAAATGTTTTTGCTATGAAGTCACTAAATTGAATCGCATCAAAATATATTTTAAATAAACAAACAAAAAATAATTAATAAATAAAACTATAACCTTGAAAAAGTATAACAGAAATGTGACTGCATGCAATGTAAAAAAATTAAAGTTTGCCTCAACATCAAAAAAACACCATTATTTCTTAAAGTGTACAATATTATTGCGAACTATTCTATAGTGATGGAACTTTATGTATCGTTGTATGAACAATACTTTAAAGTTTGGTTTGCCACAGTTAATTCAGTTTTGAAAAATGTTTCATAACTTTGTTTGTTACATAAGTAAAAAATTTTAATACTATTCTGAAAAAAAAAATTATATACTATCATCTCAACATGTCCACTTTTTTCAATTTTGTTTTATTTCATTACGTTTTAAGAAATTGCTAAAGACACTTAAAAAGAGCACAATTTAAATTAAAAGCACAAACACATTTTACCATTTAGTTTCTTCATATAAGAGTTGCATAGCTTATGTACCTCTTGAATACAGAAGACACCATAGAAATAAAAGGTACAAAAATGTTTTTATCGACTGAGAGGCACAAAAATAAAGCGCCGCCTTCAAAATAGTGACGCTCCTTTTTAGAGGTACACGAGTGCGCATACACAGTTTTCGATAAATACGCATCATTTACAAGCACTTCATTTCCAACTACCGTTGCTTCACTACCGTCTCTTCAATACTTTTCAATGGACGCAAATTTACTTTCGCCACTCTAAATGTTGAAAGGGAAGACATCCGATGTGGCGGTTTTTTCAATAATGTGCGTTATTTCATCATTATTATATACAGAGACCAATTGATACAAATATGAGCGTACCTCATTCAGCTCTAACAAATCATTAGCTTTGAGCCTCAGGGAATAGAGCCTTCCAATTAGGTGAACCGGGTTCGAATCCCAGCAATGGCTGGTCGAATTCCACAACCGGCTTGCTCCAACCGCATTTGCTGACGTAAAATATCCTCAGTGGTAGATGAATCATGGGTTAAAGTCCTCTTGTCGTTAGGCTAACCGTGGGAAGTTTCCGTGGTTTTCCTCTCCATGTGACGTGAATGCGGGTTAGTTTCATCAAAAAGTCCTCCACGAAGGCAAATTTCTCCCAATACTTGATGCAGGAGTTCCCTTGTCTTCTAAAATGAGTTCAAAATTACAAGGCTACGGAGTTGGACATCAGTAGTTAGCCCAAACACTGGGCCCGCTGTTCAACAACGGTTATAAAATAAAATAAAAAAATCATCTGCTTTAACAAATCTTTTTTTGTTATTTCTTTATCGAAATCTTTTTCTTAATTTATTATTCAAAACGAGTCGCGTTCTCACATTTATTATTCTCATCCGGTTCTAAATTTAGATTAAAGAATGCTAGAATTAACATTTTATGTTTTTCCTTTAACCATGCGTGAGAACCGGAGATATTTTCTGATTGAGTTATAATCATTTTCACTTAAGAATCATTAAGATAAGTTTGCAAGATTTTCCCTGACATTTTATAGTAAAGCACTTCGACTTCTTTATATTATGATAATAAAATAAAAACTTTCGTTTTTTGATTGACTTATCTGCTTTATTTTTCCCGATCCGATCCTGAATGAGTACGTGTGAAAAATGCTACTGTTTCCAGTTTAAGTGAATTTCAAAAATATGCCTAACCATCAAGACAAACATGTAATTTCTAGACTAGATGTAATTTCTAGACTGTGAGTAAAACAAAAGTATGATTTCAGATGTCCTTCTGAGATTTTAATAATTAATTGCTCAATGCTGAAACATCCTGATAAAAATTGAGACAAAAAAAATGTGAAAAGAATATCTCATAGCAGAGACAGAATTAAAAGTATTAAAAATGTAAGTTCATAAAGAGTTAGATTACTCAAACCTACTACAAAAGGCATCCTGGATAAAAGAAAAAAAGGAAGAAAAAGGGAAAAAAAGGAAAATGGGTCAATGTTTTCCAACAAATGTGTGTGATGATAGGGATTCCACCTTCTTTCCTCAATTGTAAAAAAGGTTTTTCAAAAGAAAGCAATTTAAGGAATACGAATTTATCATCCGTAATAATAACGTTTTATCTATACTATTGCGGATGTGAAATTTTTTTTCTCTTTTAATTTGAAAGAAATAATTAAAACTCTAAGTGTGTTTACATAAGTTTCGATTTTACAAGGATTGTGTATTTCATGAATTGTGACCTAAATTTTCAAAGATTAAAAACAAATAACTGTTACAAGTTGTTTTATTTCAGAATGTGTTTGGGTAAGAAGAGATTGAATTGATTTTAATTATTTCATTCTACTATTATGTGCTTTGTTCTATTTCTGAAATTGCATTTACTCTCGATTGAAATTTTCTATAAAGTTCAAAATTTAAAAATTTAGTGCTTCTAAATTTATATTCATGCTCATATTGCGGGTAATTTAAAATATAATTATATGGTTATTACAATGATATTAGTATTTATATTTGATCATATTTCCATTTACTGATATTATTCAATAGTTAATAATATTATTTATTTTTAACGTGAGATGGTTTTTAAATTCAATTTATTTTAATATAATTTTTTTTCTCTCTATTCAGAATTATAAACAATATAGAAAGCATTGAATTTATTGTCTATTTTATTGACAAAGTTTGTATGATTGATATTTATAATTGTTAAATTTATATATTGTGCCTGGGATTGAGAAAAATAAGCAATTAAATTATTTGAATGTTTTTCTTCTAAACATAATATTTAATAATAGACGTTCATTTTTTTATGCTTAAATGCTCTTAGGGAGTGGTAAAAATTATAAATTTAACGTGGATAACACTGGAAAATATTTAACCCCTGTTGAGGAATTATCCTCTAATATGGAAGTATAATAATTTATATAGGTAATTTGGGAATTGAATTAAATTTAAATCAAGATAAACTGGACATATTAATGTCTGACATTGGTGTTTTGTTCGAAGTCAGACTTTTCGGAAACAAACTGGAGATAATTAATTATATGAAGATTGAAAACCTGAAAAACTTCTAAAATTCATTCGGAATTCAGTTTTGAAATTATTAATAAACAATGGTTTAAATTGTAATTCTTTCGAGGAAACAATCGAAATTTTTCCAGAACATTCCAATTGGCTTTATTCAGTTTCAAAATATCATATTTTACCGCGAAGGTAGAGTTAGAGCAAAAAATAAACTTAAGAAATGAACATATGATTGAGTGTTTGTTGATGGATTACCTGCACAGATTAAATCTCTTTTGATTCAGAAAGAACCCGAAACACCTATTGAATAACTTGCAAATGTTTTCTAAAATTACTTATAATGTCCCCACAGTCTTCTCACCTCAAAATGAAAACAAAGAAAGGGTGCCAGAATTAAAATTTAGTGGGTATAGACAACAAAATCAAAAATTTCAAAGCTGGACACCAAGGTGGCCATTTATTAATAACTCAGTTAATCAAAATTATAATAACTATCATCAACAAAATCCAACTTCTTTCCAATCAATTTAAAATTTCAACCAACAGTCCCAAATTAGATTTAAATTTTTATCAGGAAAGTATCAAATTTAATAAAAATAAATAACAAACAAATCATTTTGCCTAGACTTCTCAGGAGCTAACTCCTAATCCATGTAAATACTGTGACAAGCTAGGAATTATGAGTGCTTATCATTGGGCCCAAAATTGTATAAACAAACCAGATTTCTTTATTGCTGAGACTCAATACCAACATAAAGATAAACTGGAAAGTGACCAAACACAAAATTGATAATTTAATAGTTTCCAGATACGTTCAAAATAAAACTGAAAACATTAAAAATGACAAATACCCGAGTGTGACTAATAAAAGTATTTTTTTTAAATGTGGACACAAGTAGTACTTTAAATATAATCCTAAAAAAAATTGAAAAATCATCCAAAAAAGGAAGCACTTTGTAAAAGTAAAACAAACAAAAGGTAATTTGAAACTTAACCAAACTTGCGTTTTAAATTTAAAAATTGGAAATATAGCTAGGTCAATTGAGTTTTATATTTCAAATGCTGATTTATGTTACGCAATTTTGGGTTTAAAAGCTTTTATTGATTTTCAATGGATGATTCATTGCGCAAAACAGGTTCTAATGCAAAATCGAAAAAACTAATCACTTTTCTGATCATAAAATCAACTTTTTCTCACATACTTCCCTTGTAATCCAGGTAAATATTGCAATAATAGTACCGATAAAGAGATTAAAGTTATAAGTATAAATAAAAAATTCAAAAATAAAATAAAGGAAAGGAAAAAATGTTAAATCAAAATGACACTAGCGTTAAACAAAATGTTAAAGAAATTAAAGTAAATAATGGACTTAAAAATAAACATTTAATTAGAAAAACTGAAAATAATCTTTAATATTCAAAGTTTTAAAGTCTAAATATGGTAATGAAGGCCTACATTTCCATATTCAGGTCTATGGAATATCACCAATTCAAGATAATGAAAAAAATCCTAACTTCAGGAATTTTTGAAAGAATTTTCAGATATTTTTCTTAAAGTTAATTACGATGTAGGAACAATTAGAATTGAGCATCAAAGGGTAAGATTAACATCAGATAGTAAGATTAACTTAAAATCATACAAAACTTTTCCAAAACAACTAGAGGAGATCGATAAGTAAATTTAAGAAATATTGAAGCGTAACATAATTAGCGAAAGATTTTTTACCCATTCGGCTCCAGTACGTTTAGCTTTTAAAAACGATGAAAAAGTAGATTACGTATGGATTTTAAAAAATTAAATCAAATTACTAAATCGAATGCAGAACCAGTACCTCTTATAAAAACTCTCATAGATAATTTAAGCAATAGTATTTATTTTAGTAATTAGATATGGTCAGTAGTTTCAAAAATATCAAAATTCCCTCTGTTGGCACTGAAAAACTTGCATTTGTCCCTAACAAAGCGACTTGCATTTTGCAAACTTGCATTTGTCCCTAACTTGTCCCTGCCAAGATAGCAATTCGGTGAAAGAATGCCTCAAGTATCTTTCAAAGAACACTACTAAGTCTGATTCTTACTAAACATATAGTTGCATTTGCTACTAATTTTACCGATGATATTATTTTTGAAGATCATTTAAATCACTTTAAGAAATTTTTTAATATATGTAGTAGATATGAAAATTTAAAGGCTTCTAAGTGTTTTTTTTTACAAACTAAAACATAAATTTTAGGTTATGAAATTTGTAATGGTATAGCAACTCCTGATAATAACATCGAAGCAATTAAAAATTTAAAATCTTAAACTAATGTTGAATCTCTTCAACGCTTCTTAGGTTCAAAGTATGTGTATTATAAATTTATAAATAATTATGCATTAATTAGAGCACCTTTAAAAAATCTCTTGAAGAAAGATACAATTTGGTGTTGGACTCCAAAATGTTAAAAAGCATTCAAAATTTTAAAAAATGCTTTTATTTGTAAACCTGTTTTAAAAATATTAAATCCTAAATTACAATGTCTTGCTATTGTTGATGCAATAAACAAATTTCATCACTATTTACTTGGCAATAAATTTAGCATGCCTACAGATCATGCAGCGTTAGTTTGGCATAAAAATGCTAAAAAGTGGAAGGCTATTCTATTGATATTTACAACTGAATATGTATGATTATGACATAAAATACACAAAAGGCTCCTTAAAGTTGACATGTTGACTCGGGATACTCATGATAATAGTAACAGCAACAATAATGCTAATATTGAAAAAAATAATGAAAGTCATTTTTCACATCTTTTGCAATTAGACAAAATTCGCTAAGTCCAACATATTAACTGGAAATTTTTATTGAAATCAATAATGCTTTGTACCAAAATTGTTGTTCTATATTCTTTAAGACATAAGCTACTAGAAATCACTCATTAAAAATTCGGTCATCCTTGGATTAAAAAAAGACAATTTACTTACTCCTGTTTATTACTGGGAAAATATTACTTTAGATATTATAAATTTAATAAATATCGCCATACACTTCAAATAAGTAGAAAATCTGGGCAAAAACAATTTGGTTCACTTTAGGCAATGCCCTCAGTTGCCAAATCTTTTGAAATATTATAATTGCAATAGATAGTGTATGTAGTTCTGGTTATTGTAATTCAACTAAAAGTATTTAACTTTAGTAATTGATCATTACACTCGATATATGTAGTCTTTTGCATCTAAATCGATAACAACAGAAACTTAGAAAATTTGGTACAAAAAGTTAATATAATTCAAACTACTGAATGTATTTTGAGTGTTCGAAACGCAGTATTTATTTCTTCTCACTTTAAAAAATTTCATAAACATTGTAAAATCAAACAATTATTAACCATAGACCGGAAATTAATGGAAAGGTTGAACGTTTAAGACAAACCGTTGTAACCCGTTTAAAATGCATAAATAATTATTCTTCTAAAAAGTTCCTTGGCTTAAGTTATTAAAAAAAGTAACTGATAAATATAATTTGAGTCCACACTCAGTAACAAATTTCCAGCTGCTTATTTATTTTTGACACTGTCCCATTTACACATCCTTAGGAAGAAAAAGTGATGTTGAAAGAACAAAACAATAACATGAAAATAATAAATTTATTATGATTCACTCATGTTAAATTATCTCCTAACGTTACTGCAATTTATTAAGATTCTTATTACCCCAATACTAGAAAACTTACACCTACTTTTAGTGGACTATAATTTTTGCAAAAATTTCTGATCTTAATTACAAAATAAATTAAAAGAATATTCATGACAAAGAAAATACAGTAATTGTTCAGGTATAAAAATTGCGAAGGTACTAACTACCCTCCATACTAACTAAAATGATTACAAATATGGTATAGTAATATAAATAGAAATTATTTAAAATTTAATTTTTTAATGTATATATTATATTAAATTTAATACTTTAATGGTTTTTTATTGTTAAATGTAAAATTTAATTTACTTTAAAAATAATACTAAATATGACCTGTCACAACATGGCAAAATTTTGTTTGAAAAAACAATACATTTTTAGCGGCGCGTATTCGCATTGAGTTATTTCAAATAATTGACAATTTTATTAAAGTTTGTGCAAAATAACTACAGTTCTTAAAATTATATTTAGTTTGCCTAAATACAAAAAATGGGGGCAACAAAATGTTTTACAATGTCATGTTTTACTTGATTAATCCACAGTGCCCAAAAGCTTCATTGACGATTGTTACATTGAGCAAATTAAAGACAACGTATAAAAGACTAAAAGAAAATTATTATAAATTATATAAATTACTATAAATTATAGTATAACTGTATGACAAAAATGGTGGCAATAGTGTAAAAGAACATTCTTGGTGTTTTTCTACACAAGGAACGATTCTTAGAGTAGTGAAACCTTAAAAATTAGTTATCAGGTGTGTTTTAATTGTTTTTACCATTTCAGTGTTGAAGTACTCGAATTATTTTTACTCATTAATAACATTTTTGATCAGTGAGAAGACTTCTTTTGAAAGAATATCATGTTAGACTCATTTCCTCTATTGTTAAAAGAGAAGCGAAATCTTGTTAGATGATTAAGCAAGGCTTGCGGGGGGACAGTAGTAATTCAATTATTATTTGGGGAGAAAATCTCCCACTCTTTGTTCTCCTTCCCCATTGATTTTAAATATTTATATGTGGATACCATATTTTGGAAGGCTGTGTTAGTATTTAATTAACAGCCACTATTATAAATTGTAATTCAAAAATCCACCTGAACTGATATAATTTTGCTTCAATAAATTATATTTAATATTTAAGGCAGTAAAACACAAATCATTGACAAATATTTAAGGGTAAAATATATGAACGACTAAAATGCACAATATTAATACAGTGAAACCTGTTATGTTGATCGCGTGTTTAAGTTGACTTCTACAATCAAAAACCGATTTTATTCAAAGGAGCAAAATCTTGACCATTATCTTGTATGTTGACTGGTGTTTATCTTATACTCTTACTGAATGTTACTTTAATAAAATGATCAGAGAAAAAAAACTTTTTTAGGAAATATTTTTCTGAAATAGAATTTTACTGAATTGGTAAAATATGTATTTTTTGTGAGTTAATTACATGGAGAAAATTGTTTTGATTGTTTAAAAAAATGCATTGATTTTTTTAACGATATTTTAAGAAACTCCTTATAATAAATAATACAAATTATTATATGACATATTTCTGTTTAAGTAATAATTTAAATTTTAAATGTGATAAATTTTGTACAGGAAACTATTTTTCAAACTCTAAGCATTTTTTAAATAGAACTATTGTAGCACAGACGNAATAATTAATAATAACATAATAACTAGATTAAAAAAACTACTCTTTTTTATGCGTCTCCTATGCCTAAAAAAAAAAAAATAAAAATAAAAATACAGTTGTTAATGAGTTTAAAAAGAAAGAAGAAAAACAGAAAACAAACTTGCTAAAATTAAATAAAGTAATATAAAAAATGGTTTTAAATTAGGTTGACTAGTATTAAAATTAACAAAAATTTTCAAGAAGAAAAAAGATAATTTGCTTAAAGCTTTAAGGAATAAAATAATTGGTAAAAATATCAAATAATATGTTCAATGCTGCCATCTATGAAAGAAACACTTAAGGAATAGCAATCAATAGTTGGAAAATTTATTAGCAAAACCTATAATAGGAAGGAAAAAAATTTAAAAATTCTTTAGAAAATGGAATTAAAATTGTTAAATCAATAAAAAAAGCATTCATATTAGTAATATTTGTAGAGCTTTACATAATAAAGCAAACTTTGCATAATAAACCATTTTACTGGCTTTCCTTCTTTCATAGAGTGACTATTTATAAGGCAGAGCCTTTATACATTCATAGAAAGCCGTTTATAGACTTCATTCATACAATCTTTCATAGTAGTAAAGTCTACACGTAATGCCAGCATTCATCGGGGCTGTCCGTTTATAGATCAGAGCCCCTATCCATGCTTACTATAGGAAAGCAAAAAGCCCTGCTATTACACGGGACAATCAAAATTAGTTATAAAAGCTACGGTTTAGAAGTACACTTAAAAAAATTAATGTTTCAGTATAAAAGGTCATACATCCAAACTTTTCCTTCCAGTGGCTTTAGGGATAGTTTATCATAAATAGTTTCTACCTTCAAAATAAATCAGAGCTAATAGTATGATTAGAAAAAAATAAATTAGTGTTCTAAATTGTTTATTGTTTTGGTTAAAATGAAATTGAAGAAATGATTAAGGAAAACGGATTTTAATTAGATCTATTTTAAAATTTTCAGTCTTTTTTAAAAATCTCTTTATAATTGGTATTATTTCTGTAATATCTAAGAATCTGATTGGTAATAATATAGGAAAAAAACCTTTTTTGTCCATTAAGTTGGAATTAAAATCAATACTCTTTTTTAAATGGAAAGTTAAAATCATTTCTTTTGTCAAAAAATGTAAAAGAAATGTGTTTATCTTCATTAATATTATGAGTTAAATCTAGAATATTTGTTGGAAGATTTCAAATATTTCTTTTGTTATAAGAATTAAATTTTTGGGATTAGGTTGATTGTTCAGGTTGATATGAACGAGAAATTTTCTGCTTTCTTTATCAATAATACAATTTAGATTAAATAGAGGTTATGAATTTCAAGAAGGTTACCAAAAATTGTATTAGTTTGGAGAAAGATAGATAAGTTTTCGAAATCAAAACAGTTTAGAGAATCAATTTTATTTTAAGGTTTTAGTGTTTTTAAACTATCATTGATATTCCAATTTAGATGATTAATATTTTTAGTATATTTTCTAATTTTATTGTATACTCTTTTAAGAATACTTTTAAAATAGAAGCTGATTTTTTCATGATATTATTTACGCCACTACCAATAAACCTGATATTAGTTTAATTTTTATGGTATTTTAGATTAGCAAAAAGAAAAGGAAAATTGTTAATATTATTTTGTTTAATATTAAGTCTTTTATAGAAAGCGTTAATTCGTTCAATAATGATATTCCTCTCGGTGTTAAGTTTTTTTTGTATGTAATATTGCTGTTCATCCGATAAAAGTTGTTTATAACAAAGTTTTCAAATAATAGCAAAATTTACTAGCTTTATCGATAGTGGTAATGCGGAAAATGTTATAAATATTTTTAATTTTATTGTTTCAGTTCAGAGTTAAAATCTTTATGAAAAATTAATTTATTCCTTTTCATATTCATTTTAAAATCATTAATGATATATACCCTCCATTCATTAAAACCTTCAATTGGAAAATTATGTTCTTATGATAATTTTAAAATGAACTCATCATGATTTTTTATAAAAATAGAAATAACCTAATTCTTAGAAGTAGAAAGAGATGGTCTAAATTTAGAAACTAAAGATATAAACTTAAGAAAGAGATTATAACTGAAGAAAGACATAATCAAAACCTCTGGGGGTACTGGATTGGAGATTGATCGTTCTCTGGCTCAGGTCAAAATTATGATCTGTGATTGAATGCATAGATGTATAAATGGGTTCACCTTTATAAACGGGCTGTGATGTGTGTGTGTGAGTAGTTGAAGACGGATTTTTGTCCATAGAGAGCACTCCTCAAAAATAAGAGAAGCACCCTCTGCCTTAAATTTGCTTCGTTTTACCAAGCAGGCTTGCTGGTTAATTGGCAAGTGGCATTAGAAGCAACAAATTATGATATATTTTCAGTTATTCTCAACGAAATATTGTTCATAGCTTTTTTATTAAATTAAATACGATTTTTTATTGAATTAAATGAGATTTTTTTTATATATAAAATTAGAGGTTGCATTTTATTTTTGAATGAAAACAAAGCTGTTTAAAAATTCCAATTTTAAAAATGTTAAGAATTTTAAAAATATAAAATGAGAACAAAATCCATGTACACACAACAAACGGTAAAATCATGAGCTATACTACATAAATAAATTTGATATACGAACATAAAAAAGCAATTTTTATGGGACTATTCATATAAAACAATTCTAACAGTACATAAGCACACAATTTTAAATTTATTAAATGACTTAATGCAAGCATTTGTTTATCTCCTTCGAAATCATTTTATTTTACGTTTTCTTGTTATCCAAAAAAAACTTCATCAAGAATGGGAATTTATATTAAAAAAAGAGACAGTTGCAGAGCCTTAATTAAAATTCAATTTTAATTACAAAAATTGAATAAAATAAAAGTTAACTAGAATTTATATTTGAATTGAAAATATTTCATTTAAATGATGCAATTAAATGAGATAAAAAATTAAAATTTAACAGAGAGTGGTTCAAACGTTAGTCTCAGAAAAAACTCTTGACAAAATGACCAAAGTAAATGTCAACAAGAGTCATCCCCTTTGATCCCTTAAAAGCATCTTTCATCTACTTTTCTATAACATCTAGATAATTGCTTGTTTAAGAGAATTTATGAATAGATATCCAACAAATAAATGATCCTGGGAATATATGACATTATTTATAAAAGAGCCCAGGACCATAAAGATGATAAGAAGCAAAAGGCCGTTTTCCAATAGTGTACAATGAGGTGTCTATTTTTTAAAGATAACTGTGGGTTTGTCTGTGGGGGTGGTAAGAGGAAAGATGTTGAATGATTTAAAATATATCTATTTGTCAGTGAAGGGTGCATTTTATTGCTCTATCCAGGCTCCATTATTATTTTTTTCTTATGTTATGCCCTTTTTTTTAGTGTATTTTAGTTTTAAAAGATGTTTTTCTTTCTTTGCCTTTTTGTTTTTGTTTTAATGTATGAAAAGTGGTCATATGTAGAAAAAAATTCAAGTAGAACAGAAGTATTGATTGTTATAGGAACAAAACAGAAGTATAGAAGTAGACTCTCGGGGGGAAAAGTTTTCTATTTGGAAAATAGCAGCAATGTGAAAAAGGTAGTTTCTTTTTCTGAAATTACCAATTCTATTTTACTTTATTGCTGTGAATGTCAAAGTTTAAGAAGAGGTGACGCACATTATCCTCCCCCTTTATTAAATTTCAGAGGAAAATAAAAGTTTTCTATTTGGAAAATAACTTTGAAGTTGAAAAAGAGAGTTAAATACTAAATTTACTTGACTTTATTTTCACTAATGTCTGAATTTCAGAAGGAGTGAAGTACATTCTTTGTCCCCGCACTTTAATTTAAGTGAAAAATAAAGTTTTCTATTTAGAAAAAAATAGCTTCGAAGTGTTAAAAATAGTAATTCCTCTCCCCAAAACTTTTTTTTGTTGAAAATTAGCAATTTTACTTGATTTTATTCTATGAGTGTTTAATTTTCAGAAGATGCGAAGCAGACTTTTTTACCCCTTCTCTTTTATTTTAGAGGGAAATGAAGTTTTATTTTTGGAAATTAGCTTCTAAGTTGAAGAAAAAAAGTTTTTTTTCTTCCAAAATTCCCAATTTTGCTTGAAATAATTTTTGCGAATATCTAAATTTCAAAACGAGCAAAGCACATTTTTCGCCCCCTCTCTTCAATTTTAGAGGAAAATGAAGTTTTCTACTTGGAAAATAGCTTCAAAGATGATTTTTTTAAAATTACCAATTCTCTTTACTTTATATTCGTGCGAGTCGAAATTTCAGAAGGGGCGAAGCATTTTGTTCACCCCCTCTTTACAATTTCGGTAGAAAATGAAGCTTTCTAAAGAAAATGGAGTAAAAATTGTTATAATTGTTATAAAAATATTTTCTCTACTTTCACTTTACTTACCCAAATGTCAAAAGGCACATTATTCTCCCCTTAGTTGAGTTTCAGAACAAAGTAAAGCTCCCTATTTGGTGTATAACTTCAAAGTTTAGAAAAAATAGCTTCTTTTTCTCTAAAATTCCCAATTTTACTTGACTTTGTCTTTGCGAATGTCTAAATATCAGAAGGTGTGAAGTACATTACTCACTCCCACACTTAAATTTTAGAGGACCACAAAGTTTTCTATTTGAAAGATATCTTAAATTGAAAAAAATATTTTTCTAAATTACCAATTTTACTTGACTTTGTTTTCGAGAGTGTCTAAATTCAGGAAGACAAATTTTCATCCCCCTACTTTAATTGGAGAGGAAAATTAGTGATGCATGTTTTAAGAACTATGAGGAACACAGAATCTCGTCTAGAAGCAATCGTTTTGTTAGAAAAATCACGGTGACACCAACAACAATCCACTACTGATTCCAACAGGCAGGTCCTTCAAAGGATTTAAAAGAAGGACTCTAACGAAGAGGACGAAAATGATGAAGACAATTTACCTATTATTCTGTGGCTAGAAAAGCAAAGGATGTACATTTTTCCTAAAAAAGTTAGAGAGCAATTTGAATGTTGCAATGATGAAGTGAGCACTTCTGGTACCGATGATGACATTGTCTCGAAAATTAAAAACAAGAACGAAGCTAAGGAAGAAGACTTATTAGAAAAAAATGAATTTTCAGTATCTTAAGTAAAATCAGCGGTAAATATCCTGAATATATTTTTTTCTATGGAAAATGTGAATCAGAAAATCCTGAATTGCAGATTAAAAATTCAAGAATTCTACTTAAAATCAAAATTTATTCAATCAAAAGTTCAGTTTTTTTCAGAAAATTTAAAATTAAAACCAGTTTTTAGCAAAGAAAATTGTTTCTCTTTAAAGTTTAATTTATTAAATATTTAATTCATTCAAAAATTTTTATACAATTTGTGTAAAATAGCAAATCTTTATTTCAAATCATTTAACTATCATATATTAAAAAACATTTTCTTAAATATTTGGATATAGTGAACCATCGTTTACAGTGGACATAGTAATGGGTTCGCAGATGGTTCACTATAGTGGGGTTTGACTGTATTTCTTAAAACAAAAACTTATACACATCACAGAAAGAACATTAATATGATCAGGTCTTAGCAAAAGAAAAGCGGATAAAAATGAAATATTATAAAATTATTTAAGATAAACGATCATCTTATGAGAACATCTTTGTTATACAACTAAAAATATGCATGCATTTTTGGAACAGTTTACTTACTTGTTTCAGTGAAATGTTCAACATCATGTGATTACCTCACATGATGTTGAACATTTCACTGAAACAAGTAAGTAAACTGTTCCAAAAATGCATCTTCTTCTGCAAAAACCTTCTCTCTGCAATTTTCTCTCGATTTCATTTTATTTCATAACAGTCGTTGAACAGTCGACCCGAATTTAAGTTTATGACTACCAATGTTCAACTCCGTAACCTTGTAATTTTGAACCGAATTCAGAAGACAAGGGAACTCCTAGCTCAAGTATTGGGAGAAATTTACTTGCGGGGGGGGGACTTTTTGATGGAACTAACCCACATTTGCGTTACATGGAGAGAGAGACCACGAAAACCTCCCACGCTTAGCCAGACAGCAAGGGGACTCTAACTCATGATCCACCCATACCACTGAGGATATTTAGCGCCAGCACTGTGGTCGGTGTGAGCCGGGTGCGGTCCAGCCATTGCTGAGATTCGAATCTGGCTCTGCTCATTGAGAGGTGAACGCTCTATCCCCTGAGCCACTACGGCTGGGCTAGATTGAAAACAAATTCGTGGTAATTTTTAAGACCCTTATGCAACTGAAACAAAATTCGATAGAACTATTGGTTCCCGCTCGATTAATGCGAAAAATTGCCTGTTTCCTGATTCATTTGAAACATTTCGAAAGCTTTTTTTGTCACATGACAGCACGATGGCTTGGCTTTAAAGGATAAGTTCGATAGAACTATTTATAAACCAATCATATAGCCGGTATTTTCCGTTTAATGGAGGTGGTGGAGAGTAACAAAGGAGATAGGAAGATGAAAACTTCAAGTAGCACCTAATATTATTTTATTTTACAACCGTAGTTGAACAGGGGCTTAAGAATCCTAGTCATCTAAAAAATAATAAAAAATTATAATTATAAATTATATTTTCTTATATATTTTTTAAACTACATAACTTTAGTTCAAAAAATCTGATATGTCAGTGAAATCAGTTAAATGATTGAAATTTTAGTGTTTGTCCTACAATGACATATTTTATTACAATATATTCTAAAATGTATGCTTTACAGTTAAGAAATGTTAAAAAGTGCTTTTTTCGTGAACTTATTTAAGAATAAATAAATGTAAGTTGCTTCCCACGATGCAAGAGAGGAATTATCAGATTCAAATTTTTAAACCCGTCTCTACAGTTGGGACTTACCAGACAGCATTAAGAAGGATCTTAAAAATACAAATGCGTCGAATCTTTGCAAACATACTTGGTTGATCTGAATTTCTTACGAATAAAAAAACATATTTTAATTTATTTTTTAAAAAAAACTTTCAAATCATAAAAAGGAATTTCAGTCATTATCAAGCTGATACAAACAATCGATTTCCCAGTTACAATTGACAGGTATTAAACACCTATAAATAGTAACTAGCTTCTTATTTCACTGAGAACAGAAATATTTAACTAATTTATAACGTGAGCAATGAGGATTTAAATAAATTTCTAATAATGGTTTTTAGCATTCATCGCAGAAGTTGTTGAAAGTTAGGTTTTTTTTTTTCTATCTTAATATATAGTCTAAAAAAGATTAAACTCTAAAGAAACAATAAAAAAACATTTATATGAAAACTATACGTTGCAAATTAATATATTAAAAACAGAAATATATAAAGCAAATTGAAAAAGAATGGCGACATGTACAAAATTTAAACACTCCCAATCATATATCCTCTAAACTGATAATTAATAAGATTCCTGTGCGTAATCCTCACAAAAAGTGGTTTAATTCATAATTAAAATTGAGAGTAATTCTATCTAGTGACATAAATTGTTGTGTCCAGATGTTTAAAAATAAAAAAAAGATAAGACAGATAATATTAACAGCTGCAGATAAAAAATATTTTTAGAAAAAGCTCATTTTGATGCTAAAAAAGACATTAAAATAATGTTTTTAAATATCCCACTTTCGTCGAATATAGAATTGTCCCGTAAATTCATTAATAGAATAATTTTCTGTCGCTTTATTTACAACATTTGGTACAATTAAAAAATATTTATGTACATCATTTGGTACAATTAAAAAATATTATTTTTCCGTTTGTACCTCTTTACAAACCAATGATAGTCTATGTAAAATTAGAACTAGATTTGTCCTCGTGTGATTACGATGAAAATATCTAAGTAATTTAAGAAATTTTTATTACTTTTTGATGAAGACATATATCTTATATTTGAATGAAGTCGATATAGTTTCATGTCGATAATGTCAAGTAATACACTATAAAAATATCCTACACTTTTCAATTAATCATTTATTTGTGACCTGCATACATAGTCTGGATCCTATCGTTTTTTTTATAATAATCTAAAATAACTAAAAATATTAATTAAGCTTAATTAAGCTTAATTAATTGAATTTTTTTTATAAGAAAATACTTTATCGCATTTAAAAGTTCTTTTTCTTAAAGAACTTTTTTCTAAACTACATATAAATATTATTTAAAGCTCGAGTCTCAGGAGGTCTTTAATTTATTCACAGCTTTAAATATCTTTACATCCCTGTAGATGCAATGTCTTCATGAAATAATAAATTTATTTAAAATAATTGATCAGTATTAATCTACTAAAAATAATTCATATTAATTTTTTATAAAAATAAAACAATACTAATAATAATTAATTTATAAAAAATAATTAATATTTTATAAAAAAGAATTCATATTAATTTTATTAAAAATAATTAGTTGATGTTAATTTCATAAAAATAATTCATTAATATAAATTTTATTGAAAATAAGTAATTTGACCCAAAAATAATTAACTTGGAATTTACCCTACAAAGACAAAAATGCTTTGGTTTATATAATACAAAATTTATTTTCGCGTAATTAAAATAATTATGAAAAATCGTTTAATTTCTAAAATCGGTTGAATATTAGTGATAATCCAAGAAAAACCCTTTTTAATAATATTGTTAATAATTTTATTTAAGAAGTTAGAGAAAATGGTATACCAGGTTTAGTTAGGTAAATAGTTGACCCACATGTGATTGTTCTAAATTTTATAGGAATTGTATAGAAATTTAGGACCGATAATTAAATAAGGAGATTGCATATTGCATTTTTTTAATGACAATATTATTATTTGAATTACAAAAATTTGAAATTTTTACTATTTTTTTATATATAACTCCATATTTAAAAGTTCAACATAAAATTTTTTACAGAAGATTGTATAATTATTGTTAGCTTTGTCTATGGGTGTAATTACAAAATTTTTTTGTAGTTGCTTAGTTATTGAACAATTTTAGAACAATTTGCTGAATTGTTACTGTTATTTAAATTATCCTTATTATCGAAAAAAAAGTTTTTAAAGTAATAATAAACACCTCATTTCCATTCTGTTATCATACCTAAAGGTAAAGAGAATCTAATTGATATCTTTAACCAAAAACTATTGAGATCATTAAGAAAGTATTTTAGAATTTTATTAATTGATGTATGGTAAATGGGTCTGAATTTTGTGCCTTTTATCATTAAATTCCAAAGTTCTAAGCTTTCTATAATATTTAAATTACTAGTAATAATATGTTTATGATGTTTATCAACAAAATCGAAATATTTCTCTTCTTCACAATGACATTAATAACATAATATACATTAATCCTCCTTGCTTATATCATTATAATTAAAATTAGTTCTACTGAGAGATTTATTATATTTAAAGCTTTTAATTATTTCAAAATCTTTTAATGGAAATGAATTTTTAAAATTTTCAAAAATATTATGAAATTTGATCTTATTGAAAATAGGGCTTTGAAAGTTAATAACGAAATATAAATTATCTAAATTTTTCTTTTTATTTGGGGAAATTTTACTCATTTTAGCTTTTACAAGATCGAAACCAAGAATTTTTAAGTGTAAATTAATAAAAGAAAATTTAATAGTAAGGTCTTGAAGCTTATGTACATCATTATTCTTAAGGTTGAAAACAAATCTCCAATTGGTTTAATATAATATTACTGAAATCTTTTTCCATATTAGAAATAAAATTTATATTTAATTTGTCACTATTAAGAGAGTTTCTATTTCTTGATCCCCGTTTACCTCGATTTGTACGCTTATCTTTAATATGAAAAAGTGAATAAGTTGAGGAGTTATTAAAGTTAATCTGTGCATGTTGGAAGGTATTATTTAGCCCATACGGCAAAATTACTTTGTATAAAAGCATATAGTAATTTTCTTTTTGTAGTCTTAAATCTGAATCTTCTACTATATCTAAAATATTAATTTTGACTCGGTTAAAATTATGTTCTCTAAAATGATTCAATTCCAGGTTATTGATAATTTTTATGATTTTTATGAACTTTTTTCCTTTTTTCGGATTTTTTTTCCACATTTTTATTATTATTTTTTCCTTTTTCTGTAAATTTTTCCTTGTTTTCTCAACATTTTTAACTATATATATATATATATATATATATAGTTAAAAATGTTGAGAAAACAAGGAAAAATTTACAGAAAAAGGAAAAAATAATAATAAAAATGTGGAAAAAAAATCCGAAAANGCCTCAATATATATATATATATATAGGCACGTCGTAAGCACTATTCGTTACAGCGACACTTCATTGTGGGCACAGTTTTTTGCGGTTCCGATGAAATCGATGTTAATCCAGTAATTATAGCAATAAAAAGGGTAACTTTTTTTCGGAAAAATTGACTCCAAAGTTTTTTTGTATTTTTTCTGCAGAGAGTTTTGTTATGTCATTATAACTGATATCTGAAAACACCTCTCTCTCCCCTATACGTTTCCCTTTTCTTTTTTTCTTCCATTTTTTTTTTTAGGGAAATGGGGGTGAATTGAATTTCTTCCAAACAGGCAATCGAGGTATTGTTTCCGGTGTACTTCTTTTACTCCGAATCGAATGAAATTAATAACGAAATGATCGGACTAATACTTTGAAAGTAATATGGGTTTTATTTACAAAAAGTACAAATTTGTATTTGAACCTAATTACGCATCTGACATTGCTATCTAAACAAGAGAGGCATTATTTCCAACGCAATTTTTACGTTGATTCGAATGAGACCATACAAAAGTAAATAGATTGAATAGTCAAAAGCTCTAAATCTATTAAAAAATTTTCTATTCACATTTATTACATTGCTATCTAGAAAACATGAACCTTCAAGAACATTTTTTTTTATCATTTTTCTTGCGGAATTGAATAAGATAAAATTTGAATAGAGAGAATAAATAGCTTTGAAATTATAAGAAATTTCTTCGCGATAAATACAATTCGAAAAATAGTAATAAAAAAAATATGTATATAAGTATATAAAATATACATTACATATTCAGGCAGCTCCTGCGTAGCAATATAAAAAGCGTACGTATGTATTTGCCAAAAGAAGTACTTTTTATGCAGAAAAAGCCTTTAAAAATTTGAACTATTCGTTCTTCTGTATAGTCTCATTCCATTCAATGTGAAAAATAAACAGGAAAAAAATGCCTTACTTGTTTAGATAGCAATATCAGCTGCGTAATTTGTATTTTTTCTAAATAAAACTCTTATACCTTTTAAACTATCCATTACATAGTCTCGAGATTGATTTTATTCAATTTAGTGCAAAAATATACCAGAAGCAAAGCCTCAATTTAAATGCAAAAAGTAAAATTAAAACTAAGAAGCTGGAGTGCTTTCCTAGTTACATTATTTGGAACACATTTTTGCGGCTACTCATAATTTGAGACAAAAATATGAATCCGTTCTCATAAACTGATTCGCTTCTCTAGAAATAATCCGTTAAAACGAATCTCTTTTTCTTTTATAATGAACAACTATTTTAATTTAAGATACTTTTCTGTCAAGAGTTGACTGCTTTTGTTTCCAGATTGTAGACCGAATTACGTAGCTCTGAATTTTATTAAAAACTGAAACTGAAGTTGGAACTGAAGTTCAGTTGGAACTGAAACTGAACTTTTCTTACAAAAACTAGTTTTTGTAAGAAAATAAAATAAAGAGCGCTAGTGACATCATTGATATCAGTAAATGTTAATTTTGATAAAAAGTTGTAATTTAGGGAAATAAATGAGCAGGATAGCTGTCACAAAAGGTGTATTCTTTTAAAGGTAGAGATTTTAAAAATAGCAGTAGATTTTTTTTTTAGTAGGGAAAAAAATTACTTACCCGCTGGTAGTACGCGCATTGCTTTAGTAAAATAATGGGTTAAAATTGCAAGAAGAAATGATGTTTTGTATTACAACAGAAATAAATAAATTGTTTGCCATTTAAATCTTTTTTGTATAATATTGCTCACTTAAACAGCTGAAAATGGCATTTTCCGATGAACAATTCTGTCGTAATAGCGGAAGGCTATTCATTTTTAACTCCTTTAATTATACAAAATTTGTATCAAGAAATGTTTGGATTTTGACGATGCTTAGGAAATTTGTCGTAACAGCGGATTTGTCAATATAGTCCTTAAGCTCTGTATCGGTCTTTTTTGCATGTTTTCACTTTTATTTTAGAATTTATCTATCCCCTGCAGTGTTTGATTAATTCTATTTTTAGTTTTCATCTTAAATGATTGAGATAGTACTATCATAGTACATAAAAATTCGATATTTAGGTCAAAAATTATTTAAAACAGTCAGTTTTTCATTCTGTTTAAAAAAGTTTTTGTTTGTAACTTTCACTCGCGTCATAAAATGTCCAAGTTTCTAGAATTGAACACTCATAGTGTCCGTAGTTAAAGCCTTTAATTTTCGTATGCGGAAGGAAGCTACATTTAATAGCATTTTCTTTTCATTTTTTTCTTCTTTGAAATTAAAAATTACCACTACGAAAACTGAAATTATATGAACTAAAAATAAGAAATAAATAGTAATAATAATTTCTAAAAATATATTTTAGAGAATTATTAAGCTTAAAAATTTAAATTAGGAAAATCAAGAATAATTTCAACAAATGGATAGAACATTATATTTTTAACTACAAACATGTTCCGACTAATACAAATATTTTGTTTAGCCAAGATAATTGCATCGGTATATATCTTTTTCACGAAATTATAATGCTCAACATTAAGGAATCATTTTTAATTTAGTGTCTTACATTGCTCATACACCTCCTACCCCTTCTAAATAATAATGAACAAATATGCTCTAGTAATTTTTGAATGGCCACGTATTAAATATTTAGCTAGCTTTTGTAGACAATGAAAATGTTTGCATTTCATCGGAGCAGCAAGAAATTGTGCTCGTGAAGAACTGTCGCCCTTGTGAGCAATCATTTAATAAAAGTGATAGTCGAGCAAGAAAACGTAAAACGGCAGATGGTCTCCCCTCTGTTCATTCATAACTCCCCAACAGCGGTCCCCAAAACTATGTTTATCCAATAAAAACGCTTCGATTGCCGATAAACGAAAATAATTCGTACTTCACTATTCCGTGTTTAAATTTTTCTAATAAAACACCACTTATTTATCTATGTATATAAAAAGGCTCTTATTAATTGATTCTCTCACTTCCCATGATGATAGGAAGTTAAAATTTGGACCATGCGATAAATAGAAATCGAAAAACCATTTATTTTATTATTTTCTAATAATCGGATTAATTCAGGGTAATTAGCCTAATTGACAAGTATGCTGAATTACACGTTTTTACCAAGATTGAAGTCTTACATTTTAACAATTTGTTCTTTTTCAGATATAAGGTCCTAAGTTTGAACCACATATTCTTTGTGATCTAAACAGAAAAACTTTCATTTCGATACATTTTAATTTTCTGTGTGATTAAAACAATTGAGCGTATAGCTAAATAACGCATTTGCTCGTTTTTACTAAACTAGATGTGTTAGATTTTGACCATATTTTCCACGCTATTTACTATGAATAAACTAGAAAAAAAAAATATTTTCGATATTTTGTAATTATTGAAGTAATTAGGAAAGCATTTACCTAATTGACAGTAATGCTAATTTATCAAGATAGAAGTCTAAAATTTTTACCATGTGTTCTTTATGAGATAAACAGATATAAGTTTCATTTCGATTATTTTTAAATTTTGGGGGTAATAAGCCTAATTGAAAGTAATGCTAAACAACGCGCTTTTACCATGTTCGAAGTTACAGATTTGGACCATATTTTTCATGCTAAATGCAACAAAAAAAATTTCTTTTCGATATTTTGTAATTATCCAGGTATTTATGAAGACATTAACCGAAGTAACAAAAATTGTAATTAACATAATTTTTCTAAGATATCTAAAATTTGGAAGTGTTCTTTTTGAAATAAATAGAAATTTAAAAGTTTCATTTAGATATTTTTGTTGTTATTGGTGTATTAAACTAATTAGCAGCAATACAGTACCGTAAACCGGGGCGAGTCTACCCATCCAGGGGCGAGTCTACCCATTTCAGTTTTATTTAATTTTCACTACTTTAAATTGCAAATAAAAAAATTTTTACCGACGGAGGACTTAGTTCAGACTCTAAGGAAGATGGCGCTGTAGTAGTTTGATCCGTTTTTATTTATTTGGTGTCTTTTTAACCGACCTGTTCAAACGTCTTTTGAGAGATTTGTATTGAAAATCAGCAAACTTTTAGTTGGTGCTCCGTAAGTATATTATTATTATTACTATTTTCACTTTGGTTAAGTGATAAACTTATCTAAGACTAAGATTACATTAATTTTATATAAAAAAAAACAAAAAGAATGTAAGTTTTGCTGTTGTAAACAAAAAGCCAGAATTCGCGGGGCGAGTCTACCCATTCGTATTTAGTTTTAATAAAGCATAATAATATAATTTAGAACTTTGTTTATATTAAAATTAAGTCATTTTAAATGAATTTGAGTATATTATTTTAATTCTGCATTGATAAATTTATCATTAATAAGAAAATTTATAGGTTAAATATAAATGTAAATATAAAATATGTTTATTTTACCTATTTTTTCAATTTTTATATTACAAAATTAACTTTTTTTATTTAATGCAAGTTAAATAAATTATTATTTATAAATTATTATTACCTCCCAAAAGAATGGGAAAAGGATTTTTCATGATTCCCAATGTTTGAATTTCGATTTTGTTAATAATCTTTAATTATTATTATTTATTAATTATTTAATTGTAAATTTATATTAATTTTAATTTATTTTTATCAACAATAATCAGAAAAAAATGTTATTTTATAATGTTAATGATTATAAAAACAAAACTGTGATCAAAATGTGATAATCGATCAAATACTCAATTTGTGTTATTTTATGAATAAAAAAATGGAATATATAATAAAGTTATGAATTTTACTTCATAAATATCCTATATAGTAACTAAAATAACAATTTAATAGTAAAATTTGATTATTTACAATGTTAACATTCATTTTAGTAGAATGGGTAGACTCGCCCCATACGAGAGATTTGTCAGCAGTTCTATAAAAATATACAATAACAGCGTAACTGTTAATATTTTCTAAAATCGATTTCACAGCGTTAAAGAGGGATAAATAGCGATTCCGAAACACCTATTAAAAGCCTTTTTTCTTTAATATTTACAAAAGTTTGACCACTTGAAAGTTGACGAACTGAAAAAATGGGTAGAATGGGGGGTTTACGGTAATGCTAAATAACTCGTTTTTACTAAGATAGAGGCCTCCAATTTGGACCATGCTTTTCTTATCAGATATGAGGAAAAACTAAAGAAAGTTTCATTTCGATATTATGTAATTTTGGGGATAACTTGGGGGTAGTTAGCCAAATTGGTAGTAATTTGAGTAATTCTCAGAAAAATATGACACTTCAGAAAAACAGTTTTTTTTTAATTTAAAATCTTCAGAATAGTCCTTTTTTTTAAAAAAAAAAATAGTTCTTTTATTAGTATATGCTTAAGTATATCTTGTATTAGATTCAATAGTTCTTTTCATAAAATAAAAAATTCAAATAGTAACCCTAATTATTACTTAATAGAGGGCAGTTCACGGACGCAGGAAAATATTTGAAATAGAAGTTGGCTAATTTTTTAATTCCTGGAAAATTGCAAAGAAATTAAGAATTGCGAGCAGATCCACGATTACAACACATAATTAAATACTATACAAAAATACAAAGAAAAAAAAAGAAAGAAAGAATACCAACAACTTATACTTATTTAAATATAAGATCAATTTTAAAGAAAGTCACTGAACCGATACTGGGAATTCTTCCGTATTTCAGGTGCATCTTCGATGCCGCTTGACATCGTCGCACACAAGGCGTTAACGGAAACTTGTTGTAATTTATGATTACAACAAGATTGATTTTGATACTCATGATTTTGACTTATTCTACCAAAAAAACTGTCAATTTTAAAGAAGAATAAGTTATTAAAAATATTACGATTTTACATATAGCTTGATTTATATTGTAAAATAAATTGTTCCTGAGTTTGATTATGCAGTGATTTCAGTCAAAAAAAAAATTCTTATTTTTTAAGTCAGAAATTATCTCAAATATATATTGTCCCCTCAGTTACAATTATTCTTTTAAGTTTATTGTATTCATTACACAAAAAACTTTTAAACTTATTATTTGGCTTTTACAGTGGAGTCCATTAGTACAACCATGTTATGTTAGATTTTTGAAGAAAAAAATTAAAAAATTTTTAAGTTTCTCACATAACAGAGGAGACGTAACTGAGAGGACAAAACTAAATGTTCCCTCAGTTACACAAAATTGATAGGTTGACCATTAAAAAGGAACTCTAGGAATGTAAAGAAGTGTAAATGCATCTTGACTCAACTAGTTTAAAACATTTCCTCCACTATTAGAGCACACTTTTCATACAAAGATGTGCCATTTTCATTTAATAGAGTGTTTAGTTTATAATTAAAAGTTTTTTAAGTGAGTAATCAATATGGAGTAAACAGCAGCAGAAAAAATGAGAGAATATAGAACTAGAATGTTCCAACAAAAAAAAAGATGTTTGTCAGAAGAAAAATAAAGAATATAAAATGAAAATTCATGATAACAGAGGTATTTTGAAGAAAAAAAAACTTAACGAAGAAATAGTTAAATTGAAAGAAAAGAAGACAAAGGAAAAATAAAAACGGCACTGATACGAGCAGTAGAAATTCGGGAAGAATATTCTCTTTATAATATTCCTTAGGCATTGGGGAAAGCTATTAAAAAAGCAAACCGTTCAGTACCTGTATCTCCAAGAAAACGTTGTACTGTTCTATGCATACTCTATAACCTTACTACCAAAACAAAAGAAATGCCTAGTAACAAAGTTTCTGATGAAACAAAAAAAAAATTTATGAATTTCTACTCATCTGATAAACTTTCTTACCGGACTTCTGGTAGAGCTGAGTGCATGATTGTCAAAGAAAATGGGCAGAAAGTCCGCAAAGCCGAATGTGCACCATGATAGAAGCATATCAAGTATCAAAGCAGATGTATCCAAACATAAAAATTGGCAAATTTAAGTTTTGCTGTACTACGAACTATCCATATTTTATGCGTAGGTGAAACACCATATAAAATGTGAATGTGCTATTCACGAAAATGTGAATTTTCTATTAAAATCACAGTTGTTTGCCTAATAATTACATAGAATTACTAAATATAGCAACTTGCGACAATCACTCAATTGACTTTTTATTTTATAACCGTCGTTGAACAGCCGACCCAAATTTGAGTTTAAGGCTACCAATGTTCAACTCCATAGCCTTGTAATTTTGAACCCAATCCGAAAGACAAGGGAACTCCTCGATCAGTACACCCAGAGGTATTGATTTGTTTTGGGAACTTGGCGCACTTTGGAACCCGACATATTTAATGTACACCCGTCACCATTTGAAAAACTGGGATTCTTTTGATGTTGCTATAGATAGTTTTGCAAGTGTAAAAAGTTCTAGGAAAAAATTGGGTAGTTAATTTTGTTGCCCAAATAACTGAAATTGAGAAGGAAGCAAATAATGCACTTGAGTTTTTGTTAAACAGGGTCTGGTAAAATAAAAACTTTCAAATCCAACTACAAAGATGTAGCACGGGTTTCAATTATAGCAGTTCTGCCAACTGTAACTTTAAATAACCGAAGAGTCACTTTTAACAGTGATATTTCCCTTTAAGTTTTTGTCAAATTTGTAAGACGTCCCCTCCGTTACATTCCATGTCCTCTCTGTTACGATGCATTATTAGGACTTAAAAAAAGGGGGTTGGAATTTTAAAAGTCTTATAATAATTTATTTTACCTTGAATCGTAATAATTAAAAAAAAATTACCGATAATTTTTAGGATGGTCCAAATCACAGAATTTAGCACGAATAACAACGCATGTCAAAAATGATTAATTTTATTTGTCCCCTCTGTTACAACTACATTTAATTAACCTGCAATTTTATTATGAGACTCTTTTATTATTTTATGCCAATTAATTTAACATTGCACCCTAAAGTAGCATATTCTAGTAGAATTTCTGTTTTCAAAAATATTTAATATATTTTTTAGAATAAAATACTTGCGTGATTTCCCCTCTGTTATGCTTGGAATTCAACTTAAGCGAATTGATAATTTCTTATATACAATCATAAAATTCGTATATTCAAAGTTAATTCCATGCAAAATATAACTTTTATTAAATATTTACTGTTTTTTTTAAATTTTATTTTATTAAATAATAATCAAAAAAATTTCCAATTGTAAGGTATAACATTACTTATATCATTTTAAAAGATGTAATTTTACGTAGCAAAATACAAATTTATAGGTCCAATAGTTCGAAATCCGCTCAATAGTTTCTGAGAAATCGAAGTTTTAAAAATACGGTTTATTTAAAATTTGATTTCTCAGGAACTATTCGACCGAATCATTAATAAAGATATATCTTATAGTATATGACTCGCAAAAATACTTTAAAAAAATAGTAATAGAAATCATCAATAATATTACGTATTACTAACGAAAATGATAATTAAGATTTTTATCAGTGAAATGAATATATATTTTACATAATAATGTAAAATCTGGTTTAAACTATTTCATTAATTAAAAAATATTATGTAATAAATATTTCATTTTTCGAAAAACAGCAGTTTTTAAAGCTAAAATATATTGCTAGAGTTACGAAAGGTATAGCAGCGGACGATAAAGTGATGGGGGAATCTGATTGTCTCTGATACAAGGGATATTTTCTCTTATCTCCCCCGCACTGAAATGAACTTAGCATCCAAAGAGGAGGAGCCAACTCCTGGTGAACGAACAATATGCGCAGTGCTGTCATTGTTGTCAAAAGCTATTTATGCCACGGACTGATTGTTCGAAACCGAACTTCACCTTTAAAACAATTGCAATTGTAGCTACTATGTTATATAGTTTTTTAGATATACTTGTTTACTATTATCTGGTGTAATAATCCGAAATCCTTTCCTTATTGATAGAATTCCAGTTGGAAAAATTTAATAATTCCAATATTTCTTTACTTTTTGGTAATGTTAAACAGAAAGTAAATTTCAGAATTTATTTTCTTTTTTAAAGCTTTTTGTCTTTGTAAAAGTTGCACAGAAATAATTTATACAATTCAAAATGAACTAATGCGAAAAAAAAAATTGAAAAATTTAACTATAATCGATTTGAAATGCTCAAATATCCCCAGTCAATTTTCTACATTTTCCAGCATTTCTTGGCTTTAGCATTGATTATATATAGATGTAAATTGTTGCTCTGTTTTAAATACAAAAATCATTCTTATTTTTAATGATATTTCCGTAATTTTTGCTTTTATTTACTGATTTCCACAACGAATGTCTCCATATATCGATTTTCGTTCATTGTTTAAATTCAATTAATTATCTAATTCTGCTGCTTATATAGTTACTTGAATTTAAACTTTGCTTGCCCTAAACTGTAAACCATACATATGAATCGTTTACTTCAAATATTCATAAATTTAATAACCAAAATCGTTAATATTCGTGATTTATATCTGTAAAAGCAAAAGTAAATTCAAATGTCTATAATATTTCGGGGCTTTAATATTTCGTTGTCTGATTGGTTTTTCGTTTACCGATGTGTGGAGCTTAACCTCTTGTCTGCTTTGATTTGCAGATCCTTCATTCTCCTTCTTTAAAACTGGTTTTAGCTGTTAAAATAAATGACGTCAAATTTAAATTATTCACATTTTCTAACAAATAACAAGCACATTTTCTAACAAATAACAATACTTTCTATGGGCTTGCAAATCAAAGCCTGTTTCTCAACAATCATTTTATGAACTGATACATATTCGCACTTAAAAACTATAAATTTAAACATGTATGCCACAATTTGCCATTATTATTATAACCAACTGCTCTGATCAGCAAACAGACCTGAATAACTTTTGATCTAATAATCGGATTTTCACATCGTAAGACTTTGTTTTAATGGAAGAAAAGCATCTGCTTTTCTTTTAATACAGGGAAAAGTGCTTGAAACATAAAGCTATGGTTTTATTAATTTAATATTCACAATTAAGCCTTCAGAATTATATTATGCTTAAAACCACATTTTTGGAGTTTTTCGGAGAAACTCGTGTACAGTGAGCTAAGGAGGAAAAAAGCAGAACACTGAATAACTTTTAATCTTCATGTACAAGACTCAATCTTAATGGTTTAAAGGGGCGACTTTAAATATGATTATTAATTACTGTAGACAATATTGTAAGTTTCGAAATCAGACACATCCTTTTTTCCCCGACCGAATTGAATTTTAACCCTTAAAATAAAGAAGGCATATGCAATCTAGTTAATATGGCCTCATAGTTTGACTCCTTAAATTTAATTGTTTTGTATATTTAGCTACAACTCGAAAAACTTAGCAAGGAAATAAATAAATTCTGCATTCAATTATAAAATTTGCTAATCCATATGTAATTCTGATTAAAAAATAGTTTTTATAATTATTATTTTTTTTTATTAATTAGCTTAATTTTTAGTTGAAAGGTGCATAAATTTTCATATCATTTTAAAAAGGACTAAAATAACAATACTTTAATGACAATAATGATGATTTTAAATAGTAATTTTTTAAATGACAAATCACAAAACGAAATCGGTTGAATAGTTTCGGAATTAATAAATTTTAAAAAGTCATATTCATTCAACACTCGTCAATAAAAATTACCGTTATTTAAAGTGATGATAAAATTTGCATATCTAACAGTCCAAACCTTTTTCGACTACAATTAATTAAATAAAAAAAAATAATAAATTAATATTCAAAATTAGTTTTACATGGAATTTTCTCCAGATAAACAAATTTTATGATTTTAGGCAAAAAATCCTTCGAATGTTTATAAATTTCGGAAAATTCACAAAAAGTCAAATGTGTAAAAAGTCAAAATAATATTAATGGATCTGAACTACTGCCTGACTAAACTATTTTGTCCCTAATTAAACTATTTAGTATGGTAAACTAAATTTAATAGATTGTGGCTACCCAATGCTATTGAATATAATATTAATGGGTCTGAACTACCCCCTGACTGAACTATTTTACCCCTAATTAAACTATTTAGCATGGTGAACTAAATTTAATAGATTGTGGCTACCCAATGCTATTGAATATAATATTAATGGGTCTGAACTAGCGCCAGACTAAACTATTTTGCCCCTAATTAAACTATTTAGTATGGTAAGCTAAATTTAATAGATTATGGCTACCAAATGCTATTGAATATATGTTTCGCAGTCTATGAGTCTATAGAGTTTTATCATAGTAATATGAATTTTATATTTTAGGTATGGTTTCAAAATCGCCGAGCCAAATTTCGGAAACAAGAACGTTTAAATCAGCAAAAACAAGCCCAACAATCCAGCCAAAAGTCAAACAATAATCAGTCGAGTAACGCACATAACAACAACAACAACAACAATGGCAATCTCATTAACAGTAATGGATCGTCAAAAGACCAAGAAAAATCATCTATGATGCCACCACCGCCACCTCCTAAATCATTAAATGGTACCTTATTTTTTATGCTTATATATTTTGGATAATTAATTATTAAACACACAATAAAAAACTAATTCTGATAGATAATCTGAAATAATAAGTCAAATAATTCAGATTTATCAACAAACTGATTGGAATAAAAATTTAACTGCATGTTTAAGCAGATTTTGCAATCGTTTGTAACCGATACAGCGTTGTAAATAGATCTCATCTGGTTCTAAAACCTAGTGACATTTCGTTGTTCATAAACCACGCAGAAAGTGTTGCGAACGACCTGGGAATAGTCAAAGAAGTTTCTTTAGAGCACTTTTAGTTTATTGACTAAAAGAGAGAATGCAACTCTCTTTGCAACTAGAACAGGAGCGTCAGGGTTACGTGATTTCCTCACTCTCCCACTTTTCCCCTCCGTTGAGCTCATTCAATTTAATATCGTCACTCGGAAACCACACAAAAAAACAATAATGACCGCTCTTGAATGATTTAACTATTAAAAGATAATTTATTTATAAAGAGCTCTTTCATCTTCACTAGCAACAATTTTATATTGACCCCCGTTGGGTTCAAAATTGGTCCCATCAGAACATGCACCAAGGGTATTTTTATTTTTTAATATTAATACCAGAATAGCTTTCAAAAATGAACCGAGATTTATTTCTATCAAGGACCTATATTACAAAATATAGACATCCCAATATTATTTCTATATTGTAAGCCGAAAAAGGCTCTTTATATGAAATGAATTGTTGTTCAATATTCAAAACCATTCTAGGATCATTATCACGAAATATAGACACCTTTAAATGTAATATACAGATGTTAATGCTGCAGATATATTAATATTACCGATATTAATATACAGATATTAATATTAGTCCTATAGACGTCTTTAAATGTAATATGCAGATATTAATATTACGAATACATTATTATAGATATTAATATTACGGATACATTATTATAGATATTAATATGCAGATATTAATATTGGACCAATATTACAAATTAGGCACCCCAATATTGGTCCTATACTGTAAACCTATAAGCATCCTATATAGAAATAAATATTTGTCCTATATAAAGCCATTCTAGGACCAATATTGTAAAATATATATACACGCCAATCTCAGTTCAATATCGAAAGTCATTCTAAAACCATTATGTAGAAATATATAAACCCTTACACGCGTGCAATGTCGGACAAGTTTAGGATTTATATCTACCAGACCTAGAAAATCTTAAAATATTTTGACAAAATTCATTTCTATATTAAATTCCCTTAAAAAAGATTCACAATACAAATAGACCTACCTATATATACCTACAGACCTACTATTTTTAGTTGTTGTTCATGCGACATCTCCGTTTCTTTCACAATAGTCTAAATACTAGAAAATCAATCATTTTTTGTGTATATATATATATATATATGATATTTGTTTATTTAGTAGGTATTTCTGAGAGTCTGAAACACGTCCTTTTAACAGGTAGTTCTGCACATTGGNTATATATATATATATATATATATATAGCAGTTTTGTTCACTTTTAATCCTAACAAAATTCATTATAGAAAAAACTTGAATAAATAGAAATTTTGAAACATCATAAAAGAAGTTTTATTCTCCTCTGACATATTCGAATTTTTGCTGCAAAATTAGTACAAAATTATTTATAACTTAATCTTTAAAAACGAAATACATGTCTAAAAGTAGAAAAAAAGTAGAAAAAAATGAAAATAAATTAATGAAAATACATTTTATTCACAGAAAAACTACAAACCTCAATCGTAACGTTTACAAGGTTGTTTGCTTTAAAATCTATAGCATCATAAACGTAGATGACAGCTAAAACATTTACTTACAAGAACACAATGGGCAATATTAATCTTGAGTAAAAGTATAATTCTTGACTGACGACTAAGACTCCCCCAAAGGGAAATTTTATCATTCAGATATAAAATTTAACCAAAAATTAACTAAATTTAAAATTTCACTTGATTTAATTTAGGAGGTTAAACCGAATAAGTTTAAAACTTGAAAGAATCTCGTCAAAAACCCCAAGACTAAAATGTGCTCCAAACTAAGTTCTTTAATATCCATGGCTATAGTGCTATTTTCACTTTATGCCGTCTGTCATATCAGTAGATCTTATTTCATAAGAACAGCCGACCCAATTTTGGGTTTACGAGTATTAATGTTCAACTCCGTACCCTTGTAATTTTGAACCCAATCCAGAAGACAAGGGAACTCCTAGATCGAATATTGGGAGAAATTTGCCTTCATGGAGGACTTTTTGATGGAATTAAACAACATTTGCGTTACTTGAAGAAAACCACAAAAACCTCCGACAATTAGCCTGACGGCAAGGGAACTCTAACCCAGGATTCATCTACCACTGAGGATATTTTATGTCCGCACTGTGCTCGGTGCGAACCGGGTGCAGAATTCGTATCGATTAGCCATCATTGGGATTCAAATCCGGTTCAGCTCATTGGAAGGAAAATGCTCTATCCCCTGAGCCACCACGACTCCATAATAGTAGATTGTGTTTCCTCAGCTGATAAGAGAGTCCTTGGACAGTTTACCATTAATATATCCTGTAAGTTATCCCTATAAAAATTAACAGTCTGGCTCCTTTTTTTTCCCTTTCTGACTAAAAATAAGTATAAAAAAGTAATCAAAAGCTTACCACAAATTAAAACACAAAAAGTTACATCTATTGGACCTAGATTCAAAGAAAGGTGTTCCCCAGAAAGTGCTCCAAAGAAAAATCCTCCTTGTACAAGTATAATTTACTTACGACAAAAACTCAGAAATAAATTGCTTGATAGATTTAGTCAAAATTTCCATCCAATCAGATCTGCAGTATGGAGGGGTAATTCTTAGAATTCAGACTTTGGGAATAAGGGGATACTAAAAATATTTCACAATAGTAATACAATAAACTTCGGTGTAAAGAAAATATTTTTTTAGATTGTGTGTTAAAAACTATTACAGACATCAATATTATATTTGAAAATTAAAATATTTAATTTTTATAAATGTTAATCAATGTTTAGAGCTTCTTCTTGGGTGACCCTTTCAAAAAATATAAAAACTTACTTCGCGAGAAAATTTTTCTCGGAGAAATTTTAATTCATGTTAAAACATTTTCGATTTGAAAGATGAGAAATAAGCACATAGAAATAGGAACAAACAATGAAGTAATCACAATCTACCCCATAAAAGTAGTATTGAGATTGCTCGAGTATTTCTGAACTATCCTGAAATCACAGATTTTTGAAAATTGATATCTTTCTATAATTGAAGATAACAAGGCATTTTCCAAACTCCAACTCATGTCTTTGAAATATGAATAATTCTTTTTGAAGCAGCTTATTAAACCAATAATATTCCAGATTGTACAATTTCTATATTTATAAATAACAGTGTCGTAATAAGTTTTTAAATTGTCTGAAAAAAAATGAACTAAAAATTTTAGCAAAGAAAGCTATAAGTTTTGTGATCATCACATACACATGCAACATGAGATCTGCTTTATCTAAATGCTTACACAACTTAAAATAGGTAATTTAAAAAAAAGAATGCAGGTTAAAACTATTGCCTTTTTAGTGGTTTGTGTTATTGCTCGTATTATTGGTATCATTGTGAAATTCCCAGCCCACAAAGGATTAAATCAATAACATTAAAAACAGTAAGAAGCAATAAAATGTGATATTGAACATTTAATTACACAAAAACAAAGGAAATTATGTTTAAAGTATTTTAAGTACTATGTTTTAAAGAATAAAATGAGCTAAAATAATAAACGTAGGTTGGCTATAAATCATTATAAAAAAGAGAGGAATAATTAGGCTTTTAGATTTAAAAAAATTTAGTAACCTAGAAAAAAGGATCATCAAAAAAACTAGGAAACTGAACCATAAATTAAAGTAAATTGACATTTAAAAGAACTCTCGGTTTTGCAGTAAATGAAATGAAAAGTATAAGAAATGAAAAACAACGGGTTCATTGCAACTTGAACGGACAAGAGAAAAATATTTTTACCAAAAATGTTTATAGATTTATCTTTAACTCCTCTTTCCAATTAGCAATTGGATATATTTAGCAAAAATTTGAACAGCAAAAATGCTGAGTTTATTTTTCATAAAAAGACAAAAATCTGAAACAATATTAACAGCTTGAACAATTTTTAAATGTTTAATTACTAGTATTATTAAGATTAAAAAAAATATTATACTGAAAATCTCAATCTTTTGATTCTTAAAATTTATTATTTTAACATCCGCTCTTGTAGTCGTAAAAGTTAGACTGCACGCAAAAATCAGAACGAATAAGAACAAAATATTTTGTATCAATACAATAACGAACCCTGATTTAAACTAAAATGATACACTTAAGCAGGAATAATGACTAAAGTAACTAAAAGAAATCAAATTATCTTCAAAACAAACAAAAGTGAATTGTTAATCCTGGCTAATTAGAATGCATTATTAATAACGACGTCATAATTTAAAGCGGAATTCGTAAAAGTATTTGGACTCAAATAAACTTAAAATAAATCTGATAAAATACGTTTAATTAAAACTAATAGTAATAAATTTCCCAAGAAACTTACCTAATTTCTCGAGAGATGTTACAAATTCCACGTGGCCATCAAGTATCGAAAGCAATAAGCAATTGAAGGATAAGTCATCAACACAGCACACTAGTTTTGACGGTTTAATGACAATAACGAACCTGCGTGATAATTTTTTATTTTTTAAAACGAGACTCCAATTTCCTTTCAGTGGGTTAACTAGTTATTTTGTTATTAAGATTTAAAATCCCTCGATTAGCCCCGCCCCTTAAAACGCGTAGCTAGTTTTCCAATCTTCTCTGATGACGTCAGAATTCATGATCCATACGGCTTCCATCACCTTCCGATACACGTGTTACGTCAGGTAGAACGTTGATAAACACTATTAAAAGTAACTCCAAGCACTTACAACAAGTATTGTATAATAACATGCTTAGTTGCAATTATTTTTTAGTGTACCAAAAGGAGAGAAAAAATTAATGCAAAGTAATCGAAAGTGATGGGGAAAAAATTCGTAAACTGTCTACAGCTTCATTATTTTGTTGATAAGACCATTTTACTATACTTAATAACATTTAAATTTAATGTTTTGCTTTTAGTTAAGCTTCTCTAAAGGAATCATTCATTATGCTAAATTAAAATGTTTATGAAATGCCCTTTAGATTACTTCTTTTATTTTTATATAATGGATTTCATTCTTAGAGAAATTTATTCTTATGATGGATTTTATTTTTAGAGGATAATCGTGTTCTTTTTGCATGAATATTTTCTTTTCATTAATCAACTTATGTCGTTTCATTTTGCTTTTACCTCTGCATCTAAAACACTCGTTTTAAAACTTTTGTCAGATTTAAAAAATTAATCATCTTGTTTTTGCGTAGTTGAAAAAGTTATTTAGAATTAAAATAAGAAATGAAAAGGGCTTAAACTTATTCGCATTTCTTCTAAAAAAAATAATAAATTAAATATTTTAGAAGTGTATAAAAAACAAAAGAAATAAAGACATTTTTTGAGAAACTGATGAACAATTATTTCTCTAAAAACTTTTAATTTCAAATCTTATACATTTCCATCTCCTCTATGTGAGATCAAACCATCATGTAAAATTTTTTAGAGTATTTCATATTTTTGTGTATATTATTAGTAAAAATAAACTAACATTAATAAAGAAATTAACTTCAAAAGTAATTTTATTTCATAAGCGTCCTTGAACGGCCGACTCAATTTTGGGCTTACGATAAACAATGTTCAACTCCGTAGCCTTGTCATTTTGAACCCAATCCAGAAGACAAGGGAACTCCTGGATCAAGTAATGAGAGAAAAGTTGCTTTCGTGGAGAACTTTTTTGATGGAGCTAACCCGCATTTGCTTTACATAGAAAGAAAAACCACGAAAACCTCCCATGGTTAGTCTGACAGCTAGGGGACTCTAACCCATGATCCATCTACCGCTGAGGATATATATGAGGATATTTGAGTATATCACCTCTTTCCATTTATAGACAGGGTTAGTGATGACGTAGATCTTGACGTCGACAATCTTCCCCTTCCTCTCACCGTTTCAAGCGTTGTCTTGAACTAAATCCTTAATATAGCATCTCCCATTAAACGTAAAGTGATGTCGGTTTCACGTCAAATTTTTATAACTAAATAGTTCATTTAATTACAATGATTTTGATTTTTAAAAAATCGTTTGATGCAATAACATCATTTTTAGTTTAAGGACAATTAAATTCAGGAAAAGAATTAAGGACTGGTTTTTAATTTTGGTTTCGAAAGATTATTTCGACTTTTTACAGAATTACGATTTCTGTTTAAATTATCATTCGATTCAATAATATTTGATTAAAAGATTTTGGTAAAACCGTAGCATTGTTCCTTATACTTTTAATCCAAAATTAAAACATGTAATTTATTTGTTTATTTTGGAATTTATTTAAGTTTGCGAAATTCGTTACCTATCTAAAATAAAAAGACATTTTTAATGCAACAATTATAATGCGAAGCTTTAGAAATGTATCTATTACTATACCAATAATACTGTGTTTTTGAAGCATTAATTTATTTTTTCACTAAAAACTTCATTATTTCCAATGTTAAAAATGAAACATTGCAATTACTTTAATTTTATTATTTTATTTATTATATTTATTAATTTTATAATTGTAATGATTACATATTAAAAATATTGCGATAATCTTCTTTTTTTTCTCTTAGAAAATTTTATAATACAATAATGACATATTTCATATTTGTCATATTCTCATTATGTCATACTTACATATTTCTAAAAAATAATAAATACTTCTTCATAAAAGTAGACATATTTCTAGATTAATGCTATCCATGTTAGAATATAGAATATTAAAAAAGAAAAAAATCTTTGAAAACAAATCATAGGACAATATTTTTGTTAACATTCCAAGACGGTATAAATGAAATTAATTGAAAAAAAAAGCCTCTCCTTCCCCCCTCAAAAAAAAAAAGCTTTAAGGATTAATTCGAAATTTAAAAAAGAAGGAATACTTTCCATTTTCAGATATTAGGATGCAGAAATTTTAACTTAAATGTAATTAATTTTTCCTGGACACAGCAAAAAAAAGAGAGAAAAAAAATGGAAAATTATGAGTACAAAAATGCACTTTCGCTGAATAAACCTACCTTTTTTCCGACGGATTCGGATTTTTGACCCCGTAAATATAGGGGACAGTCTCAATCCTGGAAATATGGTCCCAATAGTTTGGTCAGGAAAGTAGTCCAAAGTTTGGACACCTAAAAGTTAATTTTATTTTTTGCGTACTCCGAAACCTCTTTTGGATATTTAAAAAAAGTTGCACACAATTATAAAATTTGCTTATGCAAGCATAATTCCATACAAAAAAAACTTTTTTACAAATATTCATAATTTCTTATTTTTTATTTAATAGTAATCACGAAAGTTTTGAATTGTAAGGTATACAGTTTCTTACATAATGTCAAAGAAAGTAATTTTATATGGCAATATGCAAAATTTGAGCGAAATCGGTCCAATAGTTTCTGAGAAATTGAATTTTAAAAATACGATTCCACGTTTACTTCTTTACTGTGTGATATTAACATAAGCTCCTGAGACCTGATTTTTAGGTTATAGTAGAAAATGCTATTTTTACTTAAAAATATATAGCGTTGAACAAACTTATAAATGCGATGAAAAATGTATAAATTAAACTTAATTTTTTACAATTATTTTTAGTTACATAAAATATATGTATATATTTTTAATTTTTACACATTGTAGGATATTTTTAAGTGCTTAATAAGTGTTCGCCATAATAAGTGTTCGAAAAGAATTAAATTTCTTATCTTTCTTACAATTTTTAGTTGCAATTGAAAATTTCGAAAGAAAACCCAAGTCAATTTTTACATAGACAATAACTTCGGCAAGGTATACAAATATCAAATGTCGATAGGAAGCTCAGGAGGATGTCTAAAAATTATCGAAATGATCGAAAATATCGATAAATGCTCAATCGTATCAGATATTCAAAAATACACGAATGATACAAAACTTGATTTTCTAAACTCTACTTCTAGGGTGCTGAAATCGGAACTTTTTATTCCAGAATCGGATTCTTCCAAAAAAGATATTCCAATTCAATTTGCAGGTTTAGACCTTTTCATAGATGGCACGGTTATTGCTAAATGAAATTGTAAATTAAATAATTGATTAAAAGGGAAATGAATTACTTAAAATGATGTTATTAAGAAAAATACTTGTCATTTTGAAAATCCTAATTAATAATACCCATTTAATTGGGGTGATTGGCGTACTTTTTCGATTTACTTTGATTAAAAAATCTTTGTCATGCCATAAGTCGGTGTGTGTAGTGTAAATACCAAAAAATGGCAGTTATTTCAACGCAGCTCTTGGAGTTCCGTTGCACATTTTCATAAACCCAGTTTTGGTCCGTTGTTATAAACTTTTTTCATTCTTTCGAAATGTCATAGCTACTGTATTCTTTTTGTATCTCTCGATATCTTTCCTCTCCATTCAATTTCATGATTGTATATTTTATATAAAATTTAAAACAATTAGCTAAAAATCCCTTAAGAAAATAATGTCTCATATTAACCTCATTCATTAAGACTAATGTGTGTTAGTTTTAGTACATTTATTAGTTTTATTAAATTAGGGATTCTTTGCAGTTAATAAATGTTTGTATCAACCCTGTTTGCGCCAATTAAATAGTAGTATTTATGCGAAACATTGAAAGCCAAAGAACATTTAAGCTATAACTGTGTTCCGTAAAGATCTTTGATATCAGAATGAAATCGAAAAAGTATAAGTATAGGCAAATTAATATTTAAGCGAAGAAAAAATACTCTCAAAATTTGATAATACATTGTACTGGAAGAAGATTTAATGAATAAAGGAAACAAAGAGAACCTCCAATTAAACCTGTCTTGATTTTAATTATTTCTGTACTGTAATTTCTCAAATTTCAATAGCGATTTTTTTTTCTTCGGTCAAATAATAATTTTAAACCCCCCATGTGTATACTTTTTCATTTTTGATAAGGATCCTAAAAATACATTTAAAGGAAGTCTTTACAGAATACCTTGAATGTACTATATTGTCCGTTAGGAAATCTGGGAACGGTAAGAATTATATGGACGAACAACTAACTTTATTTTTTTTAAAGCTAATAAGGCTAGATATTTCTAACTAGATGAAAAATATTAAAATCAATTAATATTTCTCAATGTTTTCAAATTCTTATGAATCCAAATAATGCAGTGCAGCTTTTTAAATAGCAGAAAACCTTTTTATTTTCACAAAACATTTTGTCATATAGAGGACGCAAGAATAATCACTCTTAGCATAATAAAAATCGTTAAAACGACAAAGCATTTAACAAACGGAAAGTAATATTTTTAAACTAATTTTCACTACAAATTAAGCTTGATATTTAATCGATGAGTTTCTTTGTATATGTTTTTGGACTAAATGTTAAGAAAATTTTAAAGGTGAGTTGTTTAGTCTCATTCTCCTGTGGTAAAGGTGAGTTATCATTAATTAATTTCTTTTCAAACTATTTAACACCTTTATTTCAGGAGACTTTCTTTAGCTAGGAACCCTTAAAATATAATTTTAGAATTCGTAGGAAAAATGGAGTAATTATACCATGCATATTTGGGCTATAAATTAATGTTGAAGTAGGAGGGAAAACATTATCAGAGTCTTACGAATTCCTATCGATGTCAATCCAAATAACAGAGAAAGAAAATCTTTAAAACCAACTTATTTAATAGATAAACTAATTGTGATCACACACAGGATCAAAAAATATATATGAAGGAGATGATCGTATAGAAAAACCGTATCTACTGAAAATTATAAGCACAATAGGGTATAAAGTACAATATACGTGTTTAATATATATACTGTATAACTGAAGCTTCATTCACTTCGTTATAAATTTTAAATAAAAGCAAATTTTTTCAATCTATTATGAAACATAATTAGTTTATTTATTTAAATATGGAATCGGTTTATTATACAAATTAAATAGAACATATAATTTAATAGCATATATATTTAAAAACAAATATTATTATCGGCTTTTGAATAATTTTTATGCTTAGTTTTTTAATTGATTGATTTCTGTTAAACTCACGAAAAAAATTTAAATCTCGAAAAGTGCTTCCTCAATTTCCCTATTGCCTGAAATAAAAATTAAACTTATTAAAAATTCAAATTTTTTTATAAATTGTGTTTCGTAACAGGGTTGGCATAATTTAAATAGTTATTTTTTTAAAAAAAGATCATTGATTCGAGTAAAAAAATTTTTTTTATTTGGGATTTATACATACATACAAGGGTGGTTAGACAAAATAATAGAAACACTTTTATACTTACACATTTTTTAATCTTCCACAAAAGTTAAAGAATTTCACAAATTTAGAAGTGTTTAGGTTATGCGATTTCTCTTACTTATCAGTGAAATTTAAAACTTTTAGAAATTTGAGAGACAATAGTATTTTTATACATCTAATGTCAAAATTAGCTGCTGTTAACGTTCCCCTTTTCAGAATTGCCCTACAAAGTTCTCATTTAATATTTATTTCATTTCTTGTATCAGATCTTGCGAATCTTTCGAAATAAAAAATAAATAAATAAATTTATCTAGACACTCAAAATATTTTTTTCGATAAGAAAATTATGTTAGCTGCTATTATTTTATTTGAAATATTCCAATAAAGAAGAAAACATAAGGTGAAGATACTTTTTTTTCCAATTTACTTATTTTAAGTTAATCATTGTGAAGAGAGTTAGTTTTCAACAGGAAAAGACACCATATAGCAAGTTGTGAAAGACAAGTTAGTAGAATGTTTTGCTTCTTTTCATTTTTAAGAGAAGAAAGATATCTAAAAGATAAATATATAAAATTTTAGGAACAAAATGGAGTACAGGAAGAAGTCTGTGATTGAAGAACTGTTGTCTATGACTGAAGTATGAAAAAAGTAATTCATTACTTCTTGATAAGAGAGATTAAAAAATTTTGGAAATGATGTATAATAAAAATAGTTATATATTATATAAATTGTAACAACTAAAAATATCATTTTAACGCTTTGTGGATAAACCAAGATATAATATTATAATGATAAGTTTGATTATTGCTTTTTGTGGTGCGTGTCTACATTAAAATGGCCAAAGTTTCATCAACAAAAAAAAATTCTTGTTCTTTGGACTTTAGTCTAAAAAGTTTCACTGCTAGATTATGGTCAGTGACTGACAAAAGGCATTCCAGGCACTGACCGTAAAAATATAATTATGCCCGTAACGCTATCATGACCATAAAAATACAAGTCTGTCGGAAAAGTTTTCTCGTACAATATATAGCCACTGACCGTAAATTACCATCATGATCGTAAAAGTTCAGGTTTTGACGTTATTTGAGACTCAAGCGATTTGTTTGTTGAATCAAGATGAATTGTGGAACAAGGTGAAGTAATGAAGTGTCGTAAAAGATTGAGAGAGTAACGTGTTCGTTGTCTGTGGTAATAACTGCAGATGGAAAGCACAAGATATACTCGTATTCTGACTGGGTTCCAAGCCAGGATCTTTCTGTCTGTAGTTTGATGCTATAACCAAGGTGGAAAGGGTGTATACTCGAGAAATGAGTTTGGAAGCTTTATACAATAACCATTTAAGTTAACTGTCAACTCTTTTAATTTTTCTAAAGTTCGTTACAATTACAGGTACTGAAATTTTTTCATAAAGAAGGGAGCTGGCCACATAAGTTAATTCTCTGAAATTTACTAACATTTTTTAGAGTTTATTTCTGTTGAGATAAAACAGAAATGTTTTTTACCATTTTCTTTTATTATTTTCTTTCATTTACCATTTTAAACTTTAGATTATGATTTCTTCAAAAGGAGCCTGTTAGAAATTTGTATGTCTTAATTCCAAGAAGTTATTCACCATTTAATATTTGTATAATGAACTGAAATTTAACATCAAGATGCTTTCATATTTTTCTTGGTTGTTTTCATGAAATTATCTAGCCTCGTTATCACGAACCTGTAAAGAAATATCCATATTTATAACATTCAGTTTACTTTTTTCAGTTACATTATCAAAACTAGTCTTTCACACTTTCTGTAAGTGACACAAATTTTTGTTTTTTACGTTAACAGAATTTTACCTTAAGTCAAGTTACATCCCCAATTTGCGTCCTACATTTGAAAGATAAATGTTTGATATGTCCTTTCCCATTGTCGATAAGCAATTAATTTACTGAAAAAAACTATATCACTTCGATTTACACCCGATGAATGATCAAGATGGAAATTATGCATATTATTTCGCTTATTTTTTAAGGTAAAAAATATCTAATTTTAAATGGTAAAAAATTTAGGTAGTTTAACGATTAATTTATCAACGATTGATTTAAACTTAACGATTAATTTATCAATCTAAGTTTCTTGATATCAAAAAATACTATTTGCAGAATATTCAAAAAATTTTCAAAGAAAATATTTTTTTCCACAAGCTTATCTTGTATAAAGTTCGCTTTGTTACGAATAAATATTTTACATAGTACTATAAAATCATCAACATAAACTAGCAATACAATATATTTTCACCATTTTAGATTATTAAAAACTAATTTCCCCAACATTAAATCTCACACGTTAACCATTGTGTGAACTGCAGATTACTTTTCTTAGTAAGCAAATTTTATTTTTCTTACCGCTCAAAGAGAGTTCCTATTTAAGTTGCCATATAAATAAACTGTATTTACTCCTATTTGAATCTGCTTCCATTCAAAATATTTCACAATAATCATAAAACGAAATCGATTTATATCAAATATAATCTAGCTTTTTTGTTATTTTTTACAGTATTTGTCTATAAATTTAACATTTGGTGGTTTGTCTACAAGATATTGCATTGTTTCATCATTTTCAGCCATTTTTTTCCCCGGCAGTTTCCAACAAGTTTATCGGGTGAACTTTATGAATGTTCAAAATTTTTGAGAAGAACTGCATTCATGCATAAAAAGTTCGTTATCTTGTCCGTTAACAATATTTTTTTTTAACGTTTTGTTTAAGGTTAAAACTTTCCAGGATTAAACTCTATATTTTTACAATATTTGTCCGCATCACTTAGATTTCTAAATCTAAGGTTACCTGGGAGATAATTATGCACATCTATTCTATCACTTTTTCATAAAGTTATATATATATTGAAAGATATAATTTTAGAACATGTGTGATAAACATCAAAACATCATAATGGTTTTTGAGGAAATATATAGTACCGCTCAAAATTATCAGTACACCTAGAAACGTATAAAAAAATGGCAAAATTCAAAGTGTCATAACTTCTTTAAAAATGATCAAAAATGCTTCTGCTTTAGCTCATTTTGAAGCTTAAAATCTCTACTTTTATGTGCTCTAATTGTTTTTAATTAATATATTTTGCAACTATGTACAATTACACTCTAAACAATCATAGAAAATTGTATTAATTTTTTGTGAAGTTTGACGCGATGTACGGGCACAAAGGGGTTAGATATTGTTAATTTTTATTATACCATTGAAAAATTTGGACTTTTAGCTTTCATTTAAAAAAAAATTCCAAAAAAACATGTTTTTTGACGAAGTTATTGTCAAATAAAAAAAA